>NW_019724574.1:0-575 GCF_002891405.2 Cryptotermes secundus | reverse complement strand
ATCCCAGTACCCATTGGATAGGAGGTATGGTGGGCCTCAGAGCCCCTCTGGACGCTATTTTTGATTAAATTGCGATTACCATAATAATGAAGTAATTTTATTATTTCATCATATGTTTTGTAAGAAGATCACGGATGACTTACAGGAACCTTCATTAGTTGCCGATAATGGTGACATTTATAACGGAAGAAACATGCTGGCTGACGGGCGTGCGCAGCTGTGGAATACGCTGCCAGGTGTTACATTAGACCCAGTTCATTTTATTTGAGAGAGGGAACTGTACTGGTCCTCCTGCCAAGTCGAGCCGATTCAAAAGGCGTCAAGTTCTCCTCAAGATTGCACTGCCAGAAAACTCGCTGTTTGGCCATTGTTAAGTAGACGTATATCATAATCTATCATAATTTTAGGAAAGACATAANATAAATAAGGCGAAGTGAAGGTATGGGAACAATCATCCGAAAATGAAGTGAAGTGAAGTAAGGTGCAGTGCAGTGAAGTGAAGTGAATTGTGCTGAGGATGTGAAGGGTACATAAGTGTAGTGAAGTGGACTGAAAGGAAGGTCATTCCGAAATGT
>NW_019724573.1:0-542 GCF_002891405.2 Cryptotermes secundus | reverse complement strand
CATAGTGTGGCTGGAAGGATTAGGTCAATTAAAAAATCCAATGACTTGCTCGGCAATCGAGCCTGTGACCTTCCAGCTTGTAGCATTGTGCCTCAACCAACCATCCTACCGCGTGCTCCAGCTAATCGTACTACAGATTCAAGCATTATTCTTCCTTGTATTTCGTTAATCTCCGCGTGGAGGCGGGTTCTAATACCTCCACCGTAGCCATGCGTGTAATAGGTAACGAAAAAGGAACCCGGTCCCTGGGAGGGGGTATAGCTGGGCCGATCTTCACCCCCAGGAAGATTCCTGGTACTCATTTCAGTTAGAGGCTGAGTCCACCCCAAGGCCTCAATGCGGCTGGAAGGATTAAGTCCGCTGAAAAATCAAATGAACTAACTAGTCGGGAAGTTCTCATATACAAAGTGGTTACAAATTAAAAATTTATAAATAAAACTGGCACAGAACACTGGCAGGCGCCACTTGCTATACGGGGAATACGCGTTACTGCCGAGTGAAATGTTCACTGCAATATCGCTTCAGTTTCCTTGGATACGAAG
>NW_019724572.1:0-473 GCF_002891405.2 Cryptotermes secundus | reverse complement strand
CGACTACCGCGCTACCGGCCCTTGGTACTTTCATCACCTCTCTTAAGACATAAAATAGATGGTGGCAGCTTTACGAGAGCAGGAAGTCCAGAANAGAATCCTAGCTGAGGGTAAGCTAGGATTATTGTGTTAACCCCTTGCAGCATAAGCTGTGGTGGCAAGGAGGGATACCTACACGCCTCCCTGTCACCATGGCATAATACATATATACAAACAATTTAATGTCTTTTGCACAGTTTGGATTTAGAGAAGGCAGTAACACAGAAATGGCAATATATACATTGACTAATCATATTTTAGAAATGTTGGAAAGACACAATCATTAATTGGGAATTTTTTGTGATTTGACAAAAGCATTTGACTGTGTGAGTCATGATAGTCTTTTGAGTAAATCAGCAACATACGACATTGGTGTTAAATAAAAATAAGGTTGAAGTCCTATCTGGAAAATAGAAGACAAAGAGTTGAACTCT
>NW_019724571.1:0-451 GCF_002891405.2 Cryptotermes secundus | reverse complement strand
TAACTTGCTAGTTTGCGTTGCAAGCTTGATAGGTTTGCGTTTCTACCTTTCTAGCTTGGTGTTTCTAGTTTATTAGCTTTGCGTTGCTAGATAGCTAGCTTTGCATTGCTAGCTTGCTAGTTTACTATCTTTGGTTGCTAGCTTGCTAGCTTTGTGTTGGGAGCTTGATAAGTTTGCGTTTGCAACATTGCTAACTTGGCGTTGCTAGTTTGTTAGCTATGCTTTGCTAGCTAGCTAGCTTTGCGTTGCAAGCTTGCTAGATTTCCGTGGCTAGCTTGCTAGATTGCGTTGTAGCTTGCTAGCTTTGCGTTGCTATATTGGTAGCCTTGCGTTGCTAGCTTGCTAGCTTTGTGTTGGGAGCTTGATAAGTTTGCGTTTGCAACATTGCTAACTTGGCGTTGCTAGTTTGTTAGCTATGCTTTGCTAGCTAGCTAGCTTTGCGTTGCAAGCT
>NW_019724570.1:0-1458 GCF_002891405.2 Cryptotermes secundus | reverse complement strand
AAGATTTATCCTCCTCTGTATTCTTCGTTCCGGTGGCGGTCACTTTTTCCGCTGGCATCCGAAGGTTCCCGGGGGAATTTCCTTCTTGAAGGCAATTCTCCAACGTCGTGCCACTGTCGCGCGACGGGATGTCTTCCTGCAGGGAGCAGCCAACTTCATCCGGGGTCCACAGTTTTCCCGTGTCGAATTCTTTATATTTCGTCGATGTCGGTCCCTGTGCCTTTTCTTCTTCGGTTCTCCGACCGGCATTAATTCGGCGTCTTGTATGGGTACCTCTAGTAGTTCTGCCGCCTCAGGTTTCCTGTGCACTGAAGCCGGCTCTTCTTCTTCTTGACGTGCCTCCATTACTAGGCAGGCCATCGTCGCTCCGACCGGTATTGAAATGGGGACCTCTTCTTGTTGTGCCGCCGCAGGTTTGGTGTCCACTGGGCAGGCCAACGTCTCCTCCTGCCAGGCATTAATATTGGTTTTGAAACTCTTGGTTCGCATGGCGGCCGTCCTGGCTTCGATTGCTTTCGTCTCTGCTTGGAAGGCTTCTCTCTCTGCAGCCATCTCTTCTCGCCAGGCCTGTGTGTCAGCTTCCCATCTTGCTATGAAATCCTTATGGTCTTTCCTCATACTTTCCTTCATCTCTTAGTGATGTGTTTTCATGCTGACCTCCATATCAGCTCTCTGTCTGGCCGCCATTTGCTCCAGACGTTCCATAAATTTTTACATGTCCATGTTGTAGCAGTAAAACACTTGATGCACAATAATTCAATTATTTGTCAGGCCTGTGTATGTTCGTACAAAATTCTGACACCAAATTATCACGTGTTTTGAGGACGAAACTCGTTGATCACGTGTGTAAGTCCTAATCCCACTTCTGACACCAGTTGTCGCGTATTGGGCGTATAACGCGACAAATAACTTCACGATGTACTTTTTATAGCGAATTTTATTTCATATTCGCACTTAGAATTACCCAAATTACAGATTTACGATCACTGCTATTTGCAGTACCACAAATAGTACACTCCAAATGCCACAATACAACTGACTGGTTGCTGGCTAACTCGGAAATAACTCGGAGGTAGCTCGAGGACTGAATCGTAGGTAGCTCCAGGACTAACTGTGAATAGCCTTCGCTGCGCCTCATGTAGCCTCGATCGGACCATACAGAAAACGGCCACGTAATAAACACCCTTGTTGCCTGGCGCTGAGTTGCTAGTAACGCTAGCGGAAATAACCGCTGTTACTACTTGGAGACGTCACCGCTGTTTACTCGCGTTGCCTAGCGACCAGGATCCTAGGACTCGGTTAACATTGGCTCGCTTCGGCTTCGCTCGGCGCATCATGGCTGGCGGGGGTTGGGGGAGGGCTCATAGCTCAGCATGTCACAATATATTTATACGAGACATTTTATTTCCGTATTTTCGCACGTCATAAACTCTTGCATATATTTTTCTGTTAAACTCT
>NW_019724569.1:0-1288 GCF_002891405.2 Cryptotermes secundus | reverse complement strand
ACCTTAGGATACATGTTCATATGGGCTTTTTTGCTATTTTGATGTGCAGAAACCATCATGTATAATATGGCATCTAATAATGAGACATCCTGTATAAAGGAGACAGTTTATGATTGACTGTTTTTGTATGTTATCATGGGAGATGACATTAAACAGTGGCCTTCACATATCATTCAGTAATACAGGGTTTCCGGACGAAAGATATCGAAAATAAAATAATTATATCTCAGAAAGCGTTTATTATGCATATTTATGGTTTTATTATTGCTAGTGGGCTGGGACTGAGTCCCTTTACTGTGGCCACTTCTGGCCTATTGTACCAGCCCCAGATGATAGGTGAGGGTGATTGTGGATCAGTTGGTGGAATGAAGATTGACAGGGGAAACCGAAGTACTCAGAGAAAACATGCCCCAACACCACTTTGTCCACCACAAATCCCACTTGACCAGACCAGGGATCGAACCAGGGCCACCACGATGGGAAGCCAGCGACTAAGCACTTGAACTATGGCGCAGTCCATATTTATGGGTTACACCATTACAAAGGAAACTTATCAAAGTTTTTTTTTCTACGTATATAACTCAATAAATTTCAATGTGGGCTCCCTTGATGGCGCGACAACTCTCCAGATGATATTCGACCTCGTTCCATGTTGCTTGAAACATGTCTGGTGTTACCATAGCCACAGCATCCCTTAGGCTTTCAGGTGTAGAAGGTCTTTGATCTTTACCTAGTAGACATTGTTCTTCACATAACCCCACAAGAAATAATCTAATGGGGTTAAATCTGGTGACCTAGGAGGCCAAGTGATTGGTCCACCTCTGCTGATCCATCTCTCTGTCCAGGTGATTCCAAACATGGTGGCAGAAATATGGCAATGCCCCATCTTGTTGGAGGTTAGTTTGAGGTGGTAATTGGGGCAGCACATACAGCTCCAGCATGTCCATGTACAAACATCTGGTCATAGTCTTTTCCAAAAAGAAAAGCATTCCAGTCAATTTGTCATGCATTAAGCTGGCCCCTCACATTCACTTTGGGGCTGCCTTTCTCCAGCTCACATTTGACATGGGGATTTTGACAGCCACAAATCCTGCAGTTGTACCTGTTTACAACTCCAATGCTATGGAATGTCGCCTAGTCGAAGAAGCACATTTGCCAGAGGAAATTGGGTGACGCGTCAATTCTTTCTAGCATGTCCAGAGCGATGTTTGTTCATGCTACATGGTCACTTGATTTTAGTGAATCATTTGAATCTTGTACGCTTTTAGGTGGAGCCTTTTGTGTAGTA
>NW_019724568.1:283-497 GCF_002891405.2 Cryptotermes secundus | reverse complement strand
ACGCACTTCTGTTTAGAACCAAGGTTGAGCCTCTTATCCAGTGTGCAATAGAGTTGTGTCTCAGGATAACACCGCTTGAGCGAGAAGCTGACAACGCACTTCTGTTTAGTACTGAGGCTGAGCCTCCTATCCAGTGGGCAACGGGAAGTCTATCTCGGGATAACCCCGCTTGAGCGAGAAGCTGACCACACAAATATGATCAATAGGAAGGTTG
>NW_019724568.1:0-182 GCF_002891405.2 Cryptotermes secundus | reverse complement strand
AAAGGGAATTACACCTCAGGGTAACCCCACTTGAGTGAGAAGCTGACCACGCACTTCTGTTTAGAACCGAGGTTGAGTCTCATGTCCACTGGGTAACGGTAACTTTAACTCAGGATAAACCCGCTTGAGCGAGAAGCTGTTCACCCAAATCTGTGAAACACCGAGGTGAAACTTCCCATCCT
>NW_019724567.1:0-417 GCF_002891405.2 Cryptotermes secundus | reverse complement strand
TTAGTCACGGTAATGTGTTTTTGTTGGGTGTTTCCATATTTTTGTTCATCCCTGTATAATGTATATAGTACACTCATAATATTGCGGATAATTTTAATTATCGCTATACAATTTTAAAGGAAACCCCAGGGTACTGACAAATGCAAACTCTAGAGCAGTGTTTCGAATTGTTTCCTGAAGTTTGGGCTGAAGATCAATGTGTAACACTTGTTTGCATGTTTTTCCGTGTATTACGAGCGGAACTCTTACCGTGCAGTGCACACGTGTGCGCACTCCTCTGAATTTCAACATTTCAATGCCTGAGACTTGAATTAGATAAATGGAAAAGAAAACAAAACAAGTGTCTCCATGCTAGATAAAAACAACTGAGGTAGCTGAGACACTTCACAATTCCATTCCACCTCCTGAATGATTTTT
>NW_019724566.1:0-656 GCF_002891405.2 Cryptotermes secundus | reverse complement strand
ATTTCAGTTCTTTGTTCGATCTTCGCCGATTCTCAGTTTCTTAAACCTATACACAGTCGGTAGGACTCCTTGGACCGGGGATCAGTACGTCTTAAGGCCGCTACCTACACACAGAACAACACAAATACAATAAATGCACACATTCATGCCTTGAGTGGGATTAGAACCCACGATCTCAGCGTTCGAGAGAGCGAAGACAGTTCATGTCCTAGACCGTGTGGCTACTGTGATCAACAAATGAAGTAAATACTTACTTATTTTCCTAATCCGTTCTTCCTGTATCTTACAGTATCGAGGTTGATTTTTTTTATTTTGATCATTTTACAGAAGGTAGGACTCCTTGGATGAGTGATCAGCTCGTCATAAGGCCTCTGCCTAAACACAGGACAACACAAGCACATAGTAAACACATACGAAACATCCATGCCTTGAATGGGATTCGAACACACGACCCCTACTTCCGAGCGAGCAAATACAGTTCGTGCCTTAAACCGGCAAATGAAGTATATTCACCTTCAAAATAACCAGCCGATTCCATCATTTCACAGCTACTTGTGTTTATCTCATGCTGTGTTAATGTTACCAGATGGAGCTGTCGAGGTATATAAATTTAGCACCATCTTTGTCGGAATCTGCGTTAACATGTTATTTATATT
>NW_019724565.1:0-292 GCF_002891405.2 Cryptotermes secundus | reverse complement strand
AGACGCATTGTACACGGTTCCTGTCATATGTAGAATGACTTTATCAGCAAGAAACTCTGTTGTTCACGTGTTTAAGATAAGACATTGTATAAATATATATGTAGTCATGTAATTTAACTTGACACCGTACATTTTGGTAAATTCAAGTGATTTATTTACGGCTGTGATAAAAGACCGATGTCCCCATCTTGTAACTCATGCTCTGAAAACAAGAGCGTTCTAAGTCCCTTAGGCAAAATTCGGTGAGAAAAAATCGAAGTTATTCAGCAGTGAGAACGAAACGATTGCATTT
>NW_019724564.1:0-574 GCF_002891405.2 Cryptotermes secundus | reverse complement strand
ACTTGCCTGGCTTCACGCTATGTCCAAGCAACAGTTGGAGGAGTTTGCCAGTCAGCTGGGGCTGGAGTCTGGTGGGGCGCTGGACGACTTGAGAAAGCGCGTGAAGGAAAATTGGGCATCCATCGAGCCGTTCCTGCCTTCTTCAAGCACGGCAGCTAAGTCTCCCCTAGCAGCTAAAACCGAGTCCTCGGGCACTGTACTTTTGAGTCTGGACAGTTCATACGCGAGCAAAATGAAGATCAAACTGGTAGTGGATGCCTTGAAAAACGTCCCCTTCTTAGCTGACACCTATCCGGAANGTTTTGAAATTTTTAATGGCAGTGGAAGAGTTTACGACTTACACTTAGTGACTGACTTCGAGTTGATTTCTCTCTTGGTCGCTAGGACGTCAGGTAGAACAACTTCGATCTTGGGGGCCCACCTAAATTCTACTCGCGATTGGGGGATGGTTCGCTCCGAAATAGTGGACACCTTTCTCCCACACAGAGTGAAGGAGAGATATCTATCTTTGTATGTTCTAGATCGTTTACAGTCACCATCAGAAGACTTAAATGGCTATATAATGGCGGTAGTG
>NW_019724563.1:0-537 GCF_002891405.2 Cryptotermes secundus | reverse complement strand
TTTTAATTATCATTACGATTATGAAGTGAAGGTTGAATATATGGGTGGAGTATGCATGATGCATGAGAAAGTTGATAAATATTTTGATTTTGATCTAAAATCCTGAAGGGAGCTGACCTAAGCGTATGATGTGATGTGAGGATGTCTAGATTAACGTGGCTTAGAATGGGAGTCAACTGTGGGATTTTACTGGCATAGAAATGAAGGTCTCGGATCTGCCCGATGGAGTCAGAGGGCAGTGGTTTCTGGTTTATATCCGGACGCTGTCCAGTATCAGGACTTACGTGGCTTCGAATGGTAGAACGATTTACACGTATGACAGAATTTGGGAGGAACCCGTTCCGACACAATTGCGGTAACATGCCGAAATCAATCGGGAGAGACTGATGGAAACCGCGGAAAAACCTCAGTGAGGATAGCCGGTGTTCTGTCCTAGATTCGAACAGAGCACCGTCTCGAATGCAAGTCTGCATTGCTACCACTACACCAGCCTGATCTTTGGAATTTGTTAGTTAGATGAAGAACAAACACTGCTGG
>NW_019724562.1:0-483 GCF_002891405.2 Cryptotermes secundus | reverse complement strand
AATATACTGAAAAGAGTTTACTTAGTGCTTTTGTAAATTATTTTCAGACAAACAAATGAATTTATCCGAGACAAAAAAGGGCTTCTAATAATTAATAAAACAGAGATTATGAATACATGGAAAGAACATTTTGAACGATTAATAAATCAAAATCAGAATATGGAAGATAATAGAGCCCCCAACAAAGGAAGAAGTGGAAGAAGCATTAAAGGAACAAAAACTAAATAGAGCACCAGGAGGAGACAACATACCAGCAGAATTATTGAAGGGAGAAGAAAAGATACCAGAAGATTTAAAAAAGGGGATAAATTAACATGTAGTAACTATAGAGGTATATCATGACTACCGACAGCAAATAAAATTTTAACAAGGATACTAAAAAAGAGACTGGACAATTTAGACAATTTATTCACCCTGAGACAAATAACAGATAAATGTTGGGAATTTAATATAGATATTTACCTATGCTTCATAGATTTTAAA
>NW_019724561.1:284-556 GCF_002891405.2 Cryptotermes secundus | reverse complement strand
TCTCGGGCAATAGTACTGAGGCTTACGACAGCAGCACCGTAACACAAGAGAAGGGTTGCAAATCGACAGCACGTCATAATCTCCTGGCACAAATGTGCTGTAGGGATACTTTTATTTTGAGTGAAATTGACGTGGGGAACAAGGGAACCGGGATAGCGTAGCCGGTATAGCGATTGGCTACGGGTAAAAACAGTCTGCTTTTACCGGTTCTCACGGTCTCTTCGCTTGCGGATTTCTTACATTTTTCCTTCTACCCTGAAGAGCGATATGTT
>NW_019724561.1:0-263 GCF_002891405.2 Cryptotermes secundus | reverse complement strand
CCACATATACACAGTGCCAAATCCCAGAAGACTGCTTTCTTCATAGTCACCGCCGTGAAAGCCTCAAATCTTACAAAGACTACGTTGTTTACATTCCCCACAGAACGGACAATACTTTGTAAGATGAGGCACTGACTAAATAATTAACATTAATATTACTACATCTACATCAAGACCCTCCAAAATAGTTTATTATACATACACAAAATATAGAATACTCCAATTTAATCGTAGGAACACAACAAAATCACAAAAACCAACGA
>NW_019724560.1:0-1130 GCF_002891405.2 Cryptotermes secundus | reverse complement strand
CTTGAAATACTGATAGTTGCTCACGTAGTCAACAAATACCCTGCCATCTATTAATTCCGAATGTTGATTACTTTGTTCATAAGAGAAGGATTGAACTTTATCCTGAGCCAAATGAATACAGTCCATATCTTGAAACCCTATTTCTTTTACATTTTTAAAATTAGCTTCTCGTCTGATGTTATGTTCTCGAATGTTCTCTTTCTTTCAGATTGGACTAAATTATGTATGCATTTCTCGCCTTTGTCAGAAGCGCTATATACCCTTATGATCACGTGTTCGTTCCGCATAATCTGTCCCCGGCAGAGGTCCTTTTCAAATTTTGTACAATATTGGTTTTTCAAGGTAATGATGTGTTCGCTCTCTTCCCCCCCTCAAAAAAAAAGAAGAGTCTCGAGGACCATCCATTGTCGACTGTCAGCAACTGTTTATTCAATATATTCGCAGCTACAGTCCGTTTGCTTCTGATGGAGAACCGTGACTTCATGAAAAGGATTCAAAGAGACATAATTGACCAATATACACAAATAGGTCACAAATAGATATAAAAAGTAAAATGTAAACATATTCTCCACCAACATTGGTACATTTGTCTCATCGCCTTACCAGTGCGTCGAAACCCGTAGCTTGGCAGTCTCTTGACTATTTCCTCGGCTACTTCCGCACTTGGGCCGGCGACTTTCGAACGTCCTTGAGAGAATTTCTCGACTCAGTTGTAAACCGCTTTACACGACAGACACTTCCCAGCGTAAACAGTAAACATTTCTTTATGAATACCCTTTTCGTCGAGTCCTCTTCCGACTAAAACACACAATAGTGTTTTGCTCTGCGGTAAAATACCCCTCAAGCACGGCCACCATTCTGACTACTAAAACCAGCCTCTGAACATGCGCATGGGCGTCTGCTACCTACACTGCCATGAAGCTGGACGGTGATTCTACTTAGTGATACACACAGGAAACCTATTACGTCAATTACAGCTGTTTTACTTCCATTTGTGACCTATTTACTGACTCTTCGTCGTAAAAGAAAATAAAGCATGTGCAGGTTTTAAGAGATCTTCATTGCTAAATTCAGTAGGGGATAATAAAGACACATACAGAATACATTCACACTTTCCTGCACTGAACATA
>NW_019724559.1:0-551 GCF_002891405.2 Cryptotermes secundus | reverse complement strand
GAGCTGTAGGGACAGATGTTCTCAGTGCTCTGGTGTGTACCTTATATTAGCTTCTTATTGCACAGAAGCTGGAAGGAGTACAGCATAGCAGCATATGCAGATTTATCATGTCCACTTGATCCCTATTAAGTCATCCAGTAGCTGTCAGATCTTCTCTGCAGCAGACCTTAGAGAAGAGAGTTGCCATGGGCACAAGGATCAACCACTTTCTTCGATTATGGAATAGAATAGGAGATTTGAAGGGTAAAGAATATCTGAGTTTTGAATAGTTTGTCATCTGCTCTATAACTAAGTCTCGTCTCATCTCTCAGGATTGAGCCATTTGGGTATTAGGGAGGTGTACATGATGGTCAAGACAGGATGAAGTAAGCAAGCTCGTCTACTCTTGAGCCCTAGACTAATTAAGGAATTTAATTTAAAGCATTGCTTTATCTTTTTCAGAGATGAAGAAAAGTTTGTGTGTCGTGAGCGCTACAGTGGTCCGACTTCAGACTTCAAGGAGGAGGAGGAGGAGGAGGGCTACAAACCAGATGTTAAACTCGGCTACACAG
>NW_019724558.1:0-274 GCF_002891405.2 Cryptotermes secundus | reverse complement strand
CAATTTAGCAACACAAAGCTAGCAAGATAGAAACGCAAAGCTAGCAACCTAGCAACGCAAATTTTGCATGCTTGCAAAATATCAATGCAAAGCTAGCAAGCTAACAACGCAAATCTAGCAAGCTAGAACGCAAAGCTGGAAAGCTACAACGCAAAGTTACCAAGATAACAACGCGAATCTAGCAATCTAGCAAGCTAGGGAAGCAAAGCTAGCAAGCTAGGAACGAAATGCTAGGAAGTTATCAGCGCAAAGCTAGCAAGCTAGTAACGCATAG
>NW_019724557.1:0-471 GCF_002891405.2 Cryptotermes secundus | reverse complement strand
CGAAGACAGTGCATGCCTTAGACCGCTCGGCTACGGTGACCGGCGGACTTAGGAATAGGTAAGGTTATATAGACAAGTTACACGGAGGTTGGTCGGGAGTTGCAAGAAGAGAAGGGAAAGAACGGGACACAGTCCGGAACAGCGGGAAGACACTGACGGGAAGATTTCCACCACCAGAGCGCACGGTGGCACAACCCAGGAGACTACGATACTTCTGCCGAGACAGTGTCAAACACGGAGTGGTCTCCTCTCTATATGCGTTTCCATGGGAACCGTTTCGGAACGACATAACAGTCACATTAAGTTGGTTAAGCACTATATCATGAAGACATAGGGGGAGTGGAGGTATAGCTCCACCATTCTTGACCTAGGCACTAGTTTGAGGTGAGCGGTCACTTTCACGCCCCGGCCGCTTTATCCCCGGGAAAAGAGCCCCTGGTACCCATTGGATAGGTGGCTGAGTGGGTCCCA
>NW_019724556.1:0-489 GCF_002891405.2 Cryptotermes secundus | reverse complement strand
GTATAGAGAGTGGTATGTAATTGGTACGGAAGGACAGTCCCACCCAGAGTAAAGCAGCAGGATCATAAAAATGACCACTCACTCCCATCTAGTAACGAGGTTAAGAATGATAAAGCTATAACTCCACTCCCCCATACATTTTAATGGTGCTTAATTAATTGAGCTCAGAAACAAATTTACCTTTACAAGTCTACTGTACTTAATTGAGTTAGCAATTATGTTCCGTGTTATGGAGTTTCCGGGTTGAATTCTCGGTAAGGAAACACGGCGTCGTGAGATAATTTCATGGATTTCCTCTTTAGCTTCATGAAAACACTTGAATAGTAGCCCTACTTTAAATTAGACCATAATATCTTCCGTGACCTGGATTTCAATTGCGACAACAGATATAAAATAACCAAATATTATCAACTGTGTTAATCAAAATTTAAATGTCAACAGCATTGGGCTTCACAAGTTGTGACACTGCACATAGATTGTAAGATGTCT
>NW_019724555.1:0-212 GCF_002891405.2 Cryptotermes secundus | reverse complement strand
TTGCTAGATATGCGATGTTAGCTTCCCAGCTTTGGGTTACTAGCTTGGCAGGTTTGGCTTGCTAACGTGCTATCTTTTTTCTTTGCTTGCTTGCTTTGCTTCTCTTGCTTGCTAGATTTGCGTTGCTAGATTGCTAGCTTTACTTTGCTAGCTTGGTAGCCTTGAGATGCTAGCTTGCTAGCTTTGCGTTGCCAGTTTGATATTTTGCGTTG
>NW_019724554.1:0-553 GCF_002891405.2 Cryptotermes secundus | reverse complement strand
CAGGTCACCTACTGTACGTTTCAAAAAGGAAGGAGGATGAGTGATGGTTTGTTGCGCAGCAGAGGACAGGAGTTTCAACGTTGCAGTGTTGCCACGCTTCTGCATAAACTTGACAGTCCTAAAAAAAGATATCAACAAGAACCAGAAGTGTGTTCATATAACTTAGGAGCACAGTTTACAGTCTGACCATCTTAACTTCTCGTTTGAAGCAAATAAAATGCTTTAAAATATCGCCTATTACTGACATGTCTGTCTGTCTATCTCTCTGTGAATACGTAACAACTCAAAAACCGCTGAAAGGATTTTTATAAAATTTCATATTATGGAGTTCTACGAAACTTTGTGGAAAGAGGCCAGTTCCGGTTAAAATCAGGTAATAATAGACTCCAGTGGAGTAACTGTGAAGTGTTCTCTATGAGGGCCATCCGACAGCCACGTGAAGCGACAATAACAGAACTGTTATAGTCTATGGTCACTCCATCACGTGACGATATATACCATCGGTTTTAACATAAAACTCTGCATCTTACAGCAAAGTGTATTTGTGTGTTTG
>NW_019724553.1:0-1076 GCF_002891405.2 Cryptotermes secundus | reverse complement strand
AGCCAAATCTGCAGCTACTCAATAATTTCCCAGCATTTTATGGAAACCGAATGTTCATTACCATCTTCACGAGAGCCCTCCACTGGTCCCTATCCTGAGCCAAATCAATACAACCCATACCATCCCATCCTATCTATCTAAAATCCATTTTAATATTGTCCACCCACCTACCCTTTGGTCTTCCCAGTGGTCCCTTTCCTTCTGGTTCTCCCACCAATATCCTATATGTATTCCTCTTCTCCAAATTCGTGCAACATGCCCTGCCCACCGCATTCTCCCTGACTTGATGATTCTAATTATGCTTGGAGAAGAGTACAAGTTATGAAGCTCCTCATTGTGCAGTTTTCTCCAACCTCCTGTCACTTCATCCCTTTTTAGTCCAAATATTCTCCTCAATACCCTGTTCTGAAACACCCTCCGTCTATGTTCCTCCCTTAATATCAGAGACCAAGTTTCACATCCATACAGAACCACAGGCATAATTATAATTTTGTATATTCTAATTTTTATGTTTTTGAACAGCAGACGAGAAGACAAAAGGTTCTGGACTGAATGGCAGTAAGCATTACCTGAGTTCAATTTCCTCTTAATTTCCTCCTCAATCAGATTTCGTTTTGTTTCATCCTTCCAAAATATCTGAACTGTGCCACATCTGTTTCCTATCGCTATGTCGTGCCAATAACACTTTTGCTAAATTATGAAATATACATATAAGTACTTACTCTGTAAATCTTCTCAATCTATTATATCCTTCACTGGTCACAGTTAGTTCTAATTATCATCATGGACATCACAGAAAATATTATGTCCTAAATTATTCCATTGTTGAACTAGCTATTATCTAGCAACAGTTCGCGTGTTTATTACCGCGGGAGCGTGTTTATCGTCCGTTGCCTAGCAATGTTCTGAGTACTTAACGCCTGTTTTATAACAATGGATACTTTTCCTGGGCCTACTAGTGTGTATGGTGGTAGGTGTAATTTGAAGCATCATCATGCAGTTCAGCAACTGAGAAGAAGTGGCATTAAAATCTGTAAACCTGAGATATGTTTTGTTTTCAATTTACAGCTCTAGCT
>NW_019724552.1:0-252 GCF_002891405.2 Cryptotermes secundus | reverse complement strand
TGCTAGATATGCTTTGCTAGATTGCTAGCTTTGCTATGCTAGCTTACCAGGTTTGCGATTCTAGCTTGGCAACTTTACGTTTCTAGCATTCTAGATTTGCGTGGCTAGATTGCTAGCTTTAGTTTTCTACCTTGCTAGCTTTGCGTTGCTAGCTTGCCAGCTTTGTGTTGCTAGCTTGCTAAATTTGCGTAGCTAGCTTGCTAGCTTTTCATTCCTACCTTGCTATCTTTGCGTTGCTCTCTTGCAATCTTT
>NW_019724551.1:0-285 GCF_002891405.2 Cryptotermes secundus | reverse complement strand
GGATGGGATAGTATGGATTCGATTGATCTGGCTCAGGATAGGAACCAGTGGAAGGCTCTTGTGAACACGGTAATGAACTTTCAGGGTCTATAAAATGCTGGGAAATCCTTGAGTAGCTGCAGAGTTGGCGGCTCCTCAAGAAGGACAGCTCTATAAGTAAGTACCTGCTACCTACTTCATGCTGGTTCCTTGTTGGTTTGATTTATTCTTCGACCCTGGAGATGAGGCGACGTTTCTCCGAATCGTCCGCTTACTTCCAACGGACTCCATGTCGTTATATCCCAT
>NW_019724550.1:0-472 GCF_002891405.2 Cryptotermes secundus | reverse complement strand
TAGGGCACTTGGGTAGGTTATATGGGACTTGTTGGCCTGGTTGTGACCCTCTTGTTATCATAATTGTTTCGTTTCCATTTCATTAGCAGCATTATGGAACCACAAACTATCGTACCTGAATTTTTGCACAAGGATGAGTTACCATATGAGTTGGAGGTCCATGGTATAAATACGGAAGGTTTAAATGTTGTGGATTTGCGATCTCTTTTCCGTAAGTCACGCGAAGTAGAAGAAAACCTTGACGCATGTACTAATTCTGATATCTTTCTGGCCCCTAATAAATTGGTAACCTTTTGCCACGGCCGTTTTCAGCTGATTAAGAATTTGGTGGAGAACACAGACTGTTCTTCCATTGGTCTTGGTTATCCTCGTTACCTCCATTGGTTGTGACATGTCAGTACTCGGCTACGTTATCTATTGCAGTTGGGCAAACTCGCACCAGATGTGCGGGCTGACATGGTAAATTTCCAGG
>NW_019724549.1:0-412 GCF_002891405.2 Cryptotermes secundus | reverse complement strand
AAATTCGATTAGCACAGGGAGAAATTTACCTTTACCTTATTCTTCACCTAATTGCCCAATATTCACTAGCTTGCAGCAAATATCTCAAGCTACAACTTTACATAATTTGTTTCGTGTATAAGGGAACAGACCTATTCGAAGTGAAGTGAATTGTGAGGATGTGAAGGGTACGTAAGTGTAGTAAAGTGGAATGAAGGTAAGTCATGGTGAAATGTGAGTGCATCAGTTCATGGCATTACGTATTCATTATTGTTNTGTACAGTATACTCATTTTTTATTAATATTAATTTAATAAATTATAGTTGCAATTGTATTTGTTGTAGTTTTGATTGTATGTGAATCGTATTCATTGTGTGTGGTGTCTTTCTTGTTTGTGTGCTGTGTTTTGTTTGAGTGTGGTGTGTTATTTTGT
>NW_019724548.1:0-460 GCF_002891405.2 Cryptotermes secundus | reverse complement strand
TAGCTGATGTACTGTCTCATCGTACTCCCATTTTTTCTCCACTATTTGACGAATGCAAAAGATCTCATCTGTAGTTGATCTGCTACGTCGAAACCGACACTGATGATCCACAATAATTTCATCTATATAAGGACTTAACAGTGAAAGAAGAATATGGGACAAAATGTTATATGACGTTGATAGCAGTGATATCCCCCGATAATTACTACAGTCAGTTTTATCACTCTTCTTGTGAACTGGTACAATAATAGACTCCTTCTACTGATCAGGGAATTTTTCCTTATGCCAAATAGAACTAATTAGGTTATGGATCTTAGAACCTAAAATTTTGCCCTCTGCTTTTATAAGTTCTGCCGGAATTTGATCACTGCCTGGCGGTTTATACCGTTTCAATTTTGCAAAAGCACTTTCCCCCTCAAAAGGGCTAGGATCAGGTACTAACGGGTCAGCTGTATGGATT
>NW_019724547.1:0-832 GCF_002891405.2 Cryptotermes secundus | reverse complement strand
TTTCGGGCTACCTTTTCAGATATTTCTGTACTTCAGAAACCAATCTGTGTGCAGTGTCCTGGACCCTGAGGACCATGTCGCTCACCACCGGAACGATAACAACATCTTCGAAGAACGAAAATGTGTAGAGTTGATTAGTGTCGCTTGCTTTCACAGGTTCGCATTCGAGACAGCTCCCATTCATCCACCGAGGGACACGCTTCAGCCTAAGGAAAAGATTTGCGTCAGTTACCCAGTGTCTATCTGCTGCAACGCCAGGCTTGGAAGCTAGAACATGTTATCAGTACCAAGCATCTTGACTGCCTCTCTTTGTGTGATTCCCCTTATTAAATCTGAAAATGTTTTTCTTCGACAATCATGATATAGATTTTGAGTTATGTCCACACTGTGGCGACCGCACAGGGCTTCGAACTTTTACTCAGGAATTTTCCGGCTCGAATTTTGGTCGGGACACAGTCATTACTGAGTGAGTATATGGTTATGTAACGTATCCGTCAACACAACAAGGAAAATGGTATCACAATTAAAATAAATATCCCATAGATTGAACTTTAGTGTTTACCGCTACATGTTTCGGTCTTCATGGGACCATCATCAGGCAGTGTATACAATAAATACGATAAAGTTAATTGAAACCTCGGCATGGATCCATATTGTGCTGCATCGCGTCCATATTATAAACACTGTAAACGTTGTAGAAAATTGTGCCTTGTGTTATGATGAAAATTACAATATAGAAAATATTATAAATATTACAATATACAAGTATTTGTATTTAAAATAAAGTGGCGATAATTAAAGGGTATTGTGTATTACGAATGTAGGATTATTT
>NW_019724546.1:0-388 GCF_002891405.2 Cryptotermes secundus | reverse complement strand
CAAGACAAACAGTTGCCGTGAGTTTCCAGACGCCGATAATCTAACAGACTCAGGTTCAGATATGTATGTTAATTTAGCCAAACCACGACCACGGTCGGCCGTTGGTTGTGATCCGCCCTGTCGAAGGTCGACTGAAGGCCGGAAAGAGGAGCTCGTCCTCGGGGCTATGAGTGGCAGCTATGCCGATCAGAATGTCAGTAGATTAGACGAAAAGAAACGGAAATTTGTAGAAGTTAGTAATTCCGCCAGCACTGAGAGTGCCTGTGGTAAAACCAGTGCATCGAATGGAGTTTTCAAATCCGAAGGTGAGGATTTACAGGTCAAAACGACCTCACGTGAAATACGCGTGAACAGCGATAGCGAATGGGTTTGCGCCACAGGGTGTGAA
>NW_019724545.1:0-467 GCF_002891405.2 Cryptotermes secundus | reverse complement strand
CCAAACTGACTTGCGTTGAGCAGGCCCCTTTCTTCAATATGTTTACGGTGGAACTTATGGTTGTGAAATATTTTGGATCCCACATTTTCTAGACAATCGGTTCTTAGATAGAGGTGAGGTCGTCAGCCTTACGCTCCGGCCACACTTTAACCCAGAGGAATATTCCTGGTACTAATTTCTGTTAGTGCCTGGGTCGAACCAAGGGCCATATTGCGGCAAACTGAAAAAATCCACGTCATCGCCTCGATTATACAGGTCTGCAACCAAAAAGCTGCATAGGATATTTTTACTGTTTCTTATAGATTTTTACTCACTAAAATCCAAAATAATAGTAAAAAGATCCAACAAGTCAATTTTTTTGCAAAACCCATATTTTAATTTAATTTTGCTTGAAATTTATCTTCAACATGAAATCTGGAATCCTATTGTTGATTCTAAAAACCAAATCCAATAATTATTTCTTATTT
>NW_019724544.1:262-395 GCF_002891405.2 Cryptotermes secundus | reverse complement strand
AAAGGCGAAACGGTGACTTCGAAGTGGATAACCAGTTAGTTCTTCCATATCCGCCTTTGCTATCAAAAACATACAAAGCGCACATAAACGTGGAATACTGTAACTCCGTTAAATCGATCAAATACATTTGTAA
>NW_019724544.1:0-188 GCF_002891405.2 Cryptotermes secundus | reverse complement strand
ATGAAATCGCACAGTATCAGGCTGGAAGATACATAAGCAGCAATGAGGCTGTATGGCGAATTCTTTCATTTCCCATACATGAACGAAGTCCAGCTGCTGTTCACTTAGCAGCACATCTAGAAAATGGACAACGCATTTATTTAACAACTGCAAATGTGCAACAAATAGCCCTGAATCCACTGGCTACA
>NW_019724543.1:0-722 GCF_002891405.2 Cryptotermes secundus | reverse complement strand
TATATCATTAAGGTAGCAGTCAGTGTTCACGGTTTTGTGGAAAAAGAAGGGGCCAATGATTCGCCGCAGACTTACTGCACAGCACACCCACACTTTTTCACTATATAGTGGCACTTGCCATGAGAATTTTTATCGCTCCATATTTTTACATTTTGTGCATTGACATTGCCACTGACGTGAAACCATGCTTCATCAGTCATTAACAGAAGATGTCAATCCATGACTCCGTCATGCACATTTTACAGCAGCCAGTTCTAAGAATGAATTCTTGCTGCATAATCTGGTCGTTTCAGTGCATGCACAACTGTTATTTCATACCGGCAAAATTTGATTAATTTTGTGGCTGTGAAAACAGATCCTAACAAAACACCGGTTCCCTGTGCTAAACGACTTAACTATTTTCGAGGACTTCTGTAGTTGTGCCTCAATATGCCGAAACTTTTCTTCAGTCAGCACAGTCCTCTTTGATTGCTTCCTGATGTCACACACAGAACCTGTGGATGGCCACTTTTTTTCACAAGCTTGGATACACACGACTTCGTGGGAACTGGTGAGTCAGGATATATACAACGAAACTTACGGATACATTTTCTGTAAGTTTTTTAATTGCAAAAGTTTTGACAGTGAACACATGCTGTTCAATAGTGAACTTCATTTCTGTATAAATGACGACTGACTATCGACACCTCTAACAAAGACCAAATATTAATTCAACCTACTGC
>NW_019724542.1:0-408 GCF_002891405.2 Cryptotermes secundus | reverse complement strand
AACTAGCTGAAGTTTATTTTCCACGATTATACATCAATTCATAAATTTTTACGAAATTATTGTTAAACACTTTTTGCACTGGTAAATTTTGTTTAAATCGAACAGAAATTAACAAAAACATTACATGAAGATATACCTGGTTTTCTGAATGCATACAATTACGTGCGTGTAACTTGTATGAATATTTACAGGTGAGAAAAATGTATGAAACATTTGATTGGTAAAGAATGGAATATTTTACACCCAAACTAAATTTCCGTTGTCTTCCACTTTTCGAAATCACTCACTCATGGAGCTGAACCCTTCCTGAGAAGCCGCTAATTTTGCAGCTACTCAAAAACTTCCCAACATTTTATGGATCCAGAAAGTTCATTACCGTGTTCACAAGAGCCTCCACTGGTCCCTATC
>NW_019724541.1:0-1009 GCF_002891405.2 Cryptotermes secundus | reverse complement strand
AGGCACTGCTTAAAATCAACGCAATATTGCGAAAAACTTTTGAATCGGCAAAATGTACTAAGTAAAATAATAGATGTCGTTTTAGTAAAAGTGTTCTGTACAGTAACTGCATATAATCGACACATTTTTGCCGAAAAGAGTGATTTCGTCAAAATTTGATAAGTTAAATTATAATGTTCGTTATAAGAGATGTGTTCTACACAGGAACTCTATAAAATTAAGGCATTATTGCGGAAAATTGTTGAATTATGGGAAATTTGGTTTTTCAAATTATAGTGGTCTTTATAGTGGATGTGTTGTGTACAAAAACATATACCATCAAAGCACTGTAGCAGCAAATTTTTAATTCGGCAAAATTTATTATGTCAAATGATAGTGGCCGTTTGTACACGCGTGTTCTTTACAGAAGCGCATAAAGTCAAAGCGCTGTTGCGGAAAAGTTTTGAATTCGAAAAAATTTGTATGTCAAATAATAGTGGTCGTTATAATAGATGCGTGTCTGTACATGAAAGTCATAAGTTCAATGCATTGTTGCGGGAAAGTTTTGAATTCGTCTAAATTTCGTACTTCAAATAACAGTGGTCGTTGTAGTTAATGTGTTCTATACAGGAACGTATAGAATCCAAACTTTGTCGCCGAAAATTATTGAAGTCGGTAAATTTTTTTTTTAATTTCCTGTATATTTACAATCTACTCAACATATTACGAGTATTTAGTAAATGTGATAAGTCAATTGACACTGTAGGTGTTGCCGGCCAGTGCCGATTCACCTTATGTTACTTAACTAAGTCTTCGGGCCACTGTCTCTTGAGCTCGGTAAAATTAATACGTCAAATGATAGTTGTTGTCTGAGTAGATTTTTTTTCAGCAGGTACTACATAAAATCAACGCATTGCTGCGGACACATGTTGAATTCGTCAAAATTTGTTATGTCAAATGATAGTGGTCCTTATAATAGATGTGGGTCTATACATGAACTGCATAAAATCAACGATTTATTTTGCGGATT
>NW_019724540.1:0-234 GCF_002891405.2 Cryptotermes secundus | reverse complement strand
GAAAACCAAACCTAGCAAGCTAGCAACGCAAAGCTTGCAAGATAGTAAAGCAAATCTAGCAAGCTAGCAACGCAAATCTAGCAATCTAGCAAGCTATCAACGCAAAACTAACAAGCTAGCAACTCAAAGCAAGCAAGCTAGCCAAGCAAATCACCAAAGTTAGCAACGCAAAAATGTCAAGCGAACTATACAAAGCAGGCAAGTTAGCAACGCAAACCTAGCAAGCTAACAAGC
>NW_019724539.1:0-728 GCF_002891405.2 Cryptotermes secundus | reverse complement strand
GCATGTTGACAGATGATGGGTCGCTTTTTCTCCGGTTTAGCGCAGACCGGAGCCTGGAGCTGTCTTGATGAATTCAACAGAATTGATATTGAAGTATTGTCTGTTATAGCCCAGCAACTCATAACAATTAGAAGCGCTAAGGCATCTAAACTTTCACGGTAATGAACACTTTATTGCTGTGTGGAATTGTTAATTTGAAGAATGTGTTGTTCTAGTTTGTAATATAACACAGTTTGAAGAGAGCCTGACATTTCAGAGGAATATATCACCTTCAGCTTCAGGGTGAGCGAGTTACACAAGTAAGAAACCAGCAGAAGCAGGTGGCAAGCAGCTCATTTTGCTGACTGCTTCTACAAGTTTTTTACTTGGCTTATCCTTCATCCCTGAAAATAGAGATGATATATTCTTCCAAATGCTGGGATCTCTTAGAACTACATGGCATTGTAACTCAGGAGACTGTACTCTTCATAGTCACTGCTGTGAGACCATCAAATCAACTGTTCAATTGTAAGATTTGAGGTTTTTATGGTGGTGACTATGAAGAAAGCAGATTTCTGGGATTTGGCACCGTGTATATGTGGTGTTAACTGACGTTTCGGGGGAATGTATCGCCTCCATTTTCAGGGTAGANAGAAGGAAAAATATAAGAAATCTGCAGGCGAAGAGACTGTGAGAACTGGTAAAAGATGGAGGCGATACGTTCCTCCGAAATGTCGGTTAACACCACA
>NW_019724538.1:0-416 GCF_002891405.2 Cryptotermes secundus | reverse complement strand
AATCGAACCCGGGACCTCTGGGTCTGTAGCCAGGAACTCTGGCCATCAGACCACAGAGGCGTTGGTGATGGCCCATAAACACGTCAGAAAATACTGCACCAGTTTCTGGCTTATTTAATGACGCTTTGCCAGCGGCACAGGATATAATACGATGATGAACTGATAGGATATGAAAAGAAGCGGTTGTGACTTGTTTTAAGGGATTTCCCATTATTTCTTTGCAATAGAATTGTAACCATGAAAAAACATCCTGTCAGAATATCCTATCTTCAGAGTTAAGGCCTTCCGAATGGAAAACAGATACTATAAAAATATATAGGTCATGAGAGTTTACACAGTGATTAGACGCAGGAATTTTGACAGAAATTAACATTAGGGCTATCTGGTACGAAACACAATGGTTGACACATGAGAAG
>NW_019724537.1:579-903 GCF_002891405.2 Cryptotermes secundus | reverse complement strand
TGTTCGGTAAATGTAACTTGTCTCTTTCCTATTTCCTTCAGCATCACATGCTCACTTCGCCGCAACCATGAGCTGACGTACAGACACGGACAGCACGGCCAGGATGTCGAGAAGTGTTCTCCGCTTTCGTCTCCTGTCGGTGGCGATACACGGTGCCTTCCTTACATGTGGCATGTATCACAGTAGATTTAGGTCACGTTATATTTCACTGTCATATTGCACTTGGTCAGAAGCTCAATTTTATGACAGCCCGGGTGAAAAACGGGTATGCTTCTAGCAATAAACAAGAATGAAGAGAGCATGGGAAGATCATGTCCAGTCGTC
>NW_019724537.1:0-450 GCF_002891405.2 Cryptotermes secundus | reverse complement strand
AACAAGGCAAGGAGCACATCGGGAGGGCATGTAGCACGAAGGGGGGAAAAGAGGAATGCATATAGAATATTGATGGGAAAGCCAGAAGGAAAGAGACCACGAGGAAGACCAAGACGTAGGTGGGTGGACAATGTTAAAATGAATCTTAGAGAGATAGGATAAGGTGATATTGACTGGATCGATCTGGCTCAGGATAGGGACCAGTGGAGGGCTCTTGTGAGTATCTGCACAACTGTTGGCTTCTCAGGAAAGGTTCATCTCCATGAAGTTAGTTAGTTAGTACCTCTTGTTAGTTGACTCTTGCTTTCCAGTTGCTACTAAATTTTTGGCATTCTGTATTCGACACGTTCTCATTATTCCTGTCGGTAATTCCATACGATCAGTGTCAGCGAATTTATACTGCTTCAGAATGCAAACAGTCTCATTTATACTGTATGACTTATCATTTTA
>NW_019724536.1:0-730 GCF_002891405.2 Cryptotermes secundus | reverse complement strand
AATTAAGCAACGCAAATCAAGCAAGCCAGTAAGCAAAGCAAAGCTGGCAAGCTAGAAACAGAAAACTGGCAAAGTAGCAACGCAATGTTAGCAAACTAGAAACGCAAAATTAGCAAGCTAGTTACGCAAAGTTAGCAAGCGTGCTACTCAAAGATAGCAAGCCTGTTACGCAAAGAGAGCAAGCTTGCAACGCAAAGCTAGTAAGCTAGCAACGCAAAGCTAGCAAGCTAGCAACGCACATCTAACAAGTTAGCAACGCAAAGCTAGCAAGCTAGCAACGCAAATTTAGCAAACTAGCAAGATAGCAAAGCCAAGATTGCAAGCTAGCAACGCAAAGCTATCAAGATAGCAACGCAAAGGTATCAAGTTAACAACGCAAAACTAGCAAGTTAGCAACGCAAAGTTAGCAAGTTAGCCACCCAAAGCTAGCAAGCTAGCAACGAAAACAAGCAAGTTAGCAACGCTAAGCTAGCAGGCCAACAACGGAAAGCTAACAAGCTAGCAACGCAAAGCTAGCAAGCTAGCAAAGCAAACCTAGCAAGCTTGAAACTAAGCTAATAACCAGGAAACTCAAATCAAGTAAGCAAACAACGCAAAGCAATCAAGCAAGCAAGAATCGCAAAGTTAGCAAGATAGCAACACAAATCTAGCAAGGTAACTACGCAAAGATAATAAACTAGCAATTCAAAGATAGCAAGATAGCAACGCAAATTTAGCAAGCTATAAAAAA
>NW_019724535.1:0-709 GCF_002891405.2 Cryptotermes secundus | reverse complement strand
CCACCAAGTGCCTGGGCTTCCACTCCTCACTAGCTCGTATAATCTGACTTACTCTTTCAATGCTGTAAGGATAATTTTGAGTCTTAATTTGCCTATTTAACCCCAAGTTTTTACTTGTTTATACAAATGGGTCAATAGCATATTGGATTCAGATTTATAGCATTTTCAACTTTAACTTTCTTACTACCCATCCTTTCTCTATTATAACTTGACTGTTGTTATTATGACGGATGTTTCTCTTTTATTTCAACCTTGCCTCACTTTGTTGGGCTTTACACATACACTTTGTAGTTCATCGACCTCCTGGGGTCAAAATATAATTCAAAGTTATATCATCTCGACTTTACTCATCAGTCCCTCTGGATTGGTATATTTGACGTAACTTAGGGTTTAAACATCGTTAAGTTCCCTCCTTGGGTACACATACTCTCCTACGTACCTTCTTCTTCTTTACACTATTAGCATCTGAATCCATATCTCTCCCTTCAACATATCATCAATTACGTTGTAACTTCTTTTTATTACAAATTATCTATTCTATGCTTATTGACTCAAAATATGCCCCCAGCTCACATAGTTATTTAACTTGTATAATTTTAAACAAATTTATATTCTCTTTGTTCAGTTCTTTACATGGGTTTCTCAAATTTTCACTTGGTATTCGTACTATGTCATTAACTTTCCTTTCTTTATAGATTTCCATTAGTGC
>NW_019724534.1:0-601 GCF_002891405.2 Cryptotermes secundus | reverse complement strand
CAAAGACACATTGCCTCACTACACTCCCACTATTCTTATATTCACATACTTTCGTTAAGTCAATGTTATCATGTACTCTTCCTTCACACATACTAATGTTTCATGGTTCTGATGGAAAACACAACGATTTCGTTGTGGAATAGAGGAGACACAGGTTGTAAAATTCCGTGCACTGGCCATTACACGGTCCAGCATAATACACACATTAACACCTACCATTTGCACTATCTCACTGAATCTTTTAACATATACTTTCAGGCACATAATTAATCACAACATGTACATATATGTGTATATAAATATACACATAACACCCTCTTATTACTTATAAAAACTTCTTCATACCAGGAAAGAAACCAACCTTGTTGGTGCACACCGGATAATTAGGTCACACTGACCGGGCGGCCAACCTCTTAACATCACTTAACAGAAACATTCGAATATCAGTCAGATTACAGGACGGTAATTTTTCACCCTATTTTTTACCCATTTTCGTGCATATTATTCAACTTTCTATCCACGAAGGGAAATTCGGGCGAAACAAATTCCCACCACCCACTCAACTGGTCGCGTATCCATAACCGAGAAACAACGGAACGAT
>NW_019724533.1:0-1077 GCF_002891405.2 Cryptotermes secundus | reverse complement strand
ACATTATAATTCCGGAATTTTGAAGAAAATTAGAATCATCAGCTGTTAGTTTAATGAATTTTAATTGAATCTTGAACGAATTCACTGAAATATATATAATTGTAACCCAAAATTCTTTGAAATGTTAAAGTTAATAATACATAATTTCATCGAAATTATAAAAGATTTCACTCTATTTTAAGGAATTTCTTCAAATTTTTTATTATTATTGTATTATGTAAAGAATTTAAAACTAAGTTATTAAAATCTAAGTTAATTTAATGAATGTAAACAAATTATGAACGAAATAAACCTATTTCTTGACTATTTTTCTAAATATTCTTTGACAATTTCATGTTAATATAACAAATTACAGACAATATGTGAAAGATTTCTTAGTATTAAATGACATTCTGTCCAAATTATTGACGATTACTACATATATTAGGGAAATTTAAGTCTATTCGGATTGATATTATGTTAATTTTAACGAATATAAACCAGGTTTTGAAAGGTTTAATGTAATATATGGAATTTTTTGAAAATAATTATTCCAGAAATCAAGTAATTTTAAAGAATTTCAACAAATTATCAAAGATTCCACTTTAATTGATGGAAAACTATTGAATATTTAGCGATATTTATTTAATAAACTATTTTAATCAAATTCTGCAGGATTTTTGATTCTTTAAGGAATACTAAACTAATTTTGACCTTATTAAACCAAATTCATATAATTTTAACCTATAACTCCTACTTGATTTCCACTTAATATAATTTATATTAATTATGTTGTGCAAGACTTCACATAATTTTTTGAATTCTGACAGAATTGTTGACGATTTACATTATAATTCCAAAATTTTGAAGAAAATTAGAACCATCAGCTGTTAGTTTAAAGAATTTTAATTGAAATTTGAACGAAATCAATGAAATATATATAAATGTAACCTAAAATCCTTTGAAATGTTCACGTTAAAATAAAGAATTTCAATGAAATTATAAAAGATTTCACTCTAAATTAAGGAATTTCTTCAAATTTCTGATTATTATTGTATTATGTAACGAATTTAAAAATATGTTCCTAAAATCTAAGTT
>NW_019724532.1:0-831 GCF_002891405.2 Cryptotermes secundus | reverse complement strand
GGGCAACACAACTGCTGCAGCTTAAACCATATAAGACATTAGTAAATGTATACATTTCCGCTCATTCTTACTGAAATTACATCTTTTTTATTGCGCATATAAATGCATATTTTAAAGTTTTATTGGTTTTACAGCATAATTTGGCATAATTTTGAAATAAGGTCATATTTTTGTCATTTTAGAATAAATTCTTTGATATAACGTATAATTTTTGCTCCATAATGTTTTGTACTACAAAATAAATTTCAGACTGGACTGTTGCTCCAATGTGGCATAGAGTTCCAAGTGCATAAAGTTCATATTAAAAACCATATTTTTGACTGGACTGTACTTGCAGTTACAAAGTCAAAATTTGTGGAATGCAACATTTATAACCTGGCTAGCTGGCTTTCCCCAGTCTCCACTTTACTATACTATATACCACATACTAAGATGGAAAAGGCTGGCTAGCCAGGCATATAACCATTCCAGTTCTGACAGTATTCTATTTACATATGTGGAGGGCCTTCAAACACTTCAGCTTGACTTTACAATGCGTAGAGTACATGTAGTTCATGTTCAGTTTTGTGCACGAGTTTGGTGAAAAAGTGTTTAGTACCGATGGAGAGATATTTCATTACAAGCTGTGCAACGTAAAAGTTACAGCAGAAAAGCGATTTACTGTGCAGCAGCACTGTAAAACTTCTAAATATGTTAAATGTTTAAGCAGATTACGAGTATCTATAAAGGACAACAGACAAAGTTTGCTGTTTAAAAACAATTCCGCTAATTCTTCTTCTTCTTCAATGAACAATGGGTCAGAATTCTCGAAAGATTTGTGTCAATGGACAG
>NW_019724531.1:0-767 GCF_002891405.2 Cryptotermes secundus | reverse complement strand
ATTATATACACTTAGTAGTTAGCCGGAGAACGGTTCCATCCAAAAAGCATTGCTCTAACAAGCCTTTTACATAAAACTCCATGTCTAAAACGTGTTGTGTTTCTAAGTACACAGGTTTCAGTACGATGTACATAGCTCTACATGCTAATTTCACCCCATTTTTGGTTACTAAATACGAAATAATGGATGTTATTTATAGGTACAAACACAACACAAATAGTAATGAAGAAAGCAGTCTTCTGGGATTTGGCACCGTGTTATACAGGGCGCCAAATCCCAGAAGACTGCTTTCTTCATAGTCACCGCCGTGAAAGCCTCAAATCTTACAAAAATAGTCATGTTCCTTATTCGTCCTCGTCGATCACATATAGGTCAGAAACTCTTGAGCACTTTGAACATAAATGGTACATTATTGGACTTATTAAGCAGTTCATAAAGCTAAGAAGTTTATTTCGTTTCTTCACACTTCCTCAAAATGTCGAATATATATGCATGCCAATAATTCGTTTTTTGTGAGTCCCTAACAAAAAGTGAAAACTGCACTTTTCGCTTCTCTGTGCTCGACTGTGTGCGCGAGAAAAAGCTGAAAATGTTGGTATGAATTTATACACTGTGGAGTCTGGATAAATATGGACACATCCTAATTTTGGCCAAGATCGGACAAAAGTGCAGGAATTTTACATGAAGACCTGCATGCATTTCTGCACGCCTCTCTGCCGTAACATCTTCAGAAGGACATATCAATACATACATACAAAATCATTACA
>NW_019724530.1:385-678 GCF_002891405.2 Cryptotermes secundus | reverse complement strand
TTTGCGTTGCTAACTTACTAGCTTTGTGTTGCTAGCTTGCTAGCTCTACGTTGGTAGCTTGCTAGATATGGTTTGCTAGCTTGCCAGCTTTGCGTTACTAGCTTTCCAGCTTTGCGTTGCTAGCTTGCTACCTTTGCCTTGCTATCTTGCTAGCTTTGCGTTGCTTGCATTCTTGCTTAATTTGTGTTCCTTTGTTGCTTGCTTGCTTTGCATTTCTTGCTTGCTATCTTTGCGTTTCTAGCTTGCAAGCATTGCTTTGCTAGCTTGTTAGCTTTTTGTTGCTAGCTTGCTAG
>NW_019724530.1:0-137 GCF_002891405.2 Cryptotermes secundus | reverse complement strand
TTAGCGTTTCTAGCTTGCTATCTTTACTTTTTTAGCTTGCTAGCTTTGCGTTACTAGCTTGCTAGCTTGCTAGCTTTGCGTTTCTACCTTTTTTTCCGTTGCTAGCCTGCTTTTCGTTGCTAGTTTGCTTTGCGTTG
>NW_019724529.1:0-401 GCF_002891405.2 Cryptotermes secundus | reverse complement strand
TGCGTTGGTAGCTTGCTGGCTTTGCGTTGCTATCTTGCTAGATTTGCGTTGCTAGCTTATTAGCGTTGCGTTGCTAGCTTGGTAGCTTTGCGTTGCTAGCTTGCTCGCATTGCGTTGCTAGCTTGCTATCTTTGCGTTGTTATATTGCAGGTTTCGCGTTGCTAGTGTGCTAGCTTTCCGTGTCTAGCTTGCTTGCTTTGCGTTGACAGCTTGATAAGTTTGCGTTACTACCTTTCTAGCTTGCTAGTTTTGCGTTGCTGGAAAGCTAGCTTTTCGTTGCTAGCTTGCTAGCTTTGCTTTGCTAGCTTTCTTGTTTTGAGTTGCAAGCTATGTAGCTCTGAGTTGCTATCTTGGTAACTTTCCCTTCTAGCTTGCTAGCTTTGCGTTGGTAGCTTGCTATT
>NW_019724528.1:0-468 GCF_002891405.2 Cryptotermes secundus | reverse complement strand
ATGTCTTTAAATCTCCTGAAATATTATTTAAATTGTCAAAGAATCACTTAGAATTCCTCATTTTAGAGTGAAATCTTTCACAAAATAAATGATAACATTTATATTAACTTGAAATCGAGAAAGAATTTTGGTTTAAATTTACATAAATTAGGTTGAATTTCAAAAGTAGTTTAGAATTTCATTAATCATCATGAAACCCCTCAAAATTAATAATTAAATACCGTCAAAGAAATTGATAGGATTCCATAAAGTGAAATCTTTGAAAATTTGTTGAAATTCTTCATATTAACTAGAAATATGGAACACTTTTTGGTCAAAATTTAAAAAATTACATTAAAGTCTTTCAAAATCTGGTTGATATTCCTTAAATTTTACTTAACAATCTAAATTTAATTAAATCTCCGTAATATAAAGTACAAATTATCAATAATTTGTAAAGAATTCCATTTAATAAGAAGAAATTTATAA
>NW_019724527.1:0-390 GCF_002891405.2 Cryptotermes secundus | reverse complement strand
TAAGGTATTCCTTCAAATTTCTGATAATTAATGTATTGTTTAATGGATTTTAATAAAATGTTCAGTCATTCTAAGATAATTAAAATTATTTTAACAAATTATGAACGAAATTAACTAATTTTGTGAGAATTTTCCGAATATTCTTTGACGATTTCACGTCAATATGAGGAAATACAGACAATATGTGAAAGTTTTCTTCTCTTTAAATGGAATTATGTACAAGTTATTGATGATTTCTGCATTATAATAGGGAAATTTAAGTCAAATCCGATTGATGTTATCTTAAATTTAACGAATTTATACCAGATTCTGAAAGATTTCAATAAAATTTAAGAAATTTAAACAAAGAGTTATTACAGATTTCAAGTTAATATATAGAATTTCAACAAA
>NW_019724526.1:0-575 GCF_002891405.2 Cryptotermes secundus | reverse complement strand
ACTGGGCCACCATGTTCCTCTGAGATTCGGGATATGGCCCTCCAGGTTAGGGGAGTCACAAATTTGAGACAGTAAAATGTTGTCACGAGTCCCGCGGGACTAAGACCTGGGAATTACTGTGCTAGCGAGGACCAGCAGGAATTGTAAACTGCAGACACATCCTCTCGCCAGAGAAGATGTTACATAAGGACTATGAAAAGCAAGTGTTCAGTTGGAAAAAAAAAAAGATATTGGTCGTGATTCTCAAGGGGCTTGTCGCCAAGACGAACTGATTGGCGGTAAACAGCCAGTCGTAAAGTAACTCTGACTCTTATCCTGACTCTGAGAGCTGAGATAAAAGAGTTGAGGGATTCTCTGCAAACGGCAGTCGAAGATGATGGGGAAACGAAATATAATTGTGTCACATAGAGATTTGGGAAGTGCAGTAACAAGTTGTATAAGTGTGCAATAAATCCGGTCATCAATACAAAGCCCGTCTATAAATCATGCACACCTCCAGATACATGACAATACATATTGCTTATCTTTTTATGTACTGACATGTCCTAAGAAGAGAATACTCTTGAAAAAAAATG
>NW_019724525.1:0-864 GCF_002891405.2 Cryptotermes secundus | reverse complement strand
AATCCGGGTTCTGCATATTACATTTTTGGGTCAATTTTCTGGATGATTCGGCCATTATATAGATCATAATTTAAATATTTTAATGTATTCAGAATCCGGGCCCTGGTCATAACACAGACCATTCTTTGTCTGTAAATTTGCGGCATTTTCCCTAGGTATGTTTGTAAAGAAATCTGTTGTCTTCTCAAGGGCGAAGCAAGTGGCGTAGAAGGAACGCAAAAAACCTGAAGCAGATGACGATTCTTGTGTAAATATGGCGTGTGTAAACAGCGCTCATCATCTGAAATACTGAGGATGGAAATGGGGTGTGGGGGAAGAGAGAGGAAAATTTGTGTCTATAACTTCGAATGCTAACTGCACATTGATACTGTTTCTTCCAACGGAAGATTTCATTAGTTCAATCTGTGGAATGAAAAGCCATTTGAGGTCAAGGATATGTTTACGTTTTGGACAAACTGGATAAACATCAACACACTTGCAAGCGCCTCGATCTGGTCTGAGTCCACCTATGGGATCTTAAGCTACATATTTCTTCTGTGCTTAGACTCAGAAATGTGACGTCAGTGAAATCGCAGCCCAGGGACTTTCCTATGGCGAGCCATGGAAATATAAACGCAAGGGAAGGAAACAACTGTGGACATGCGCATAGCTACTAACGGGGAAAATCTTACGCGGACCCGTAATTTATTTATCCTTTAAAAATAATAGCAGTTAGGATGCAAAAATAGAGTATGATAGGACACAAAGAAGATGTTAAAATTCGTTACACTGGAATAATAACCAGTCACATCAAATAAATATCAGTTAAATAAAACATATAAACATATATCAATATTTCGACACGGACCAGAGAAATCACACAAG
>NW_019724524.1:0-838 GCF_002891405.2 Cryptotermes secundus | reverse complement strand
TGGCGTAATTTCAGTCAAGGGGTTTGAGGGGAGGTGGTTTCTGCGGTTTCTGCGACTCGTAATATACAGAGCATACAGACCATACGGACCATACAGACGATACAGACCGCGCCAGCCAGTCAGTCTGTAATAGTCTTGCGGAGTTGATAGGTGCAAGTGGCAGTGACAAGGAGGTAAGTTGAGCAGTGGCAACTAGATTTTCCACGCACAGCATACTGGAAAGTGTTGGAAAGCAAGTAATAGAGGAAAGTTGTCACTATTGTTATATAATTAATTAAGCACCACGCCACAAACAAGTATGTGGGAGTGGAGATGTCTTCAATATTTTTAACTGGACTCTAGACAGAGGTGCGTGATCACTTTCACAAGCCGGCCACTTTACCCCAGAAGAAATATCCCACGGCAGCTATCGGATAGGAGGCTGGCTGAGCCTCAGAGCCAGCCTGGAAGCTGGGGAGCACAGAAAAATGTCTTTCACTTGTCAGGAGTCTGGCACTCCTGACCGTAGCCCGTTACTATACCGATCGAGCTAGCATGGCTCCAGGCCTGGAAAGTACTTGCTGTAGTTTAAAGACGATGATTGCGAAGAACAACAAAGGTTTTGTAATTACTAGTAATTAAGAGCAATAAGTGTCCCGTATTCCACCACGGAGAAAAGGTTTACATGTACAGATCAGAGGGGTCCGGGTTTGATTCTTGGCGCTACAAGATTTTCTGAGAAGTAGTGCGTCTCGAACGGGTCCACGCAGCCTCGAAGGATAACTGTATATTTCACAGTATAAATTCTATATCGAAGTATTATGTGGAGTAGAAAAGTTCTGGAAAGAAACAATCACCT
>NW_019724523.1:0-1376 GCF_002891405.2 Cryptotermes secundus | reverse complement strand
GAGTTGAACCATGAAAGCCTCAGTCAGAAGAGCCAGTTCTTGCCAGAATAGATGGAGATACAAACAGATTCACTTTCCTCGTGACAGGCTCGTAGCTTCATTTGAATGTAATCTAGAATCTCAGATCTGTACCAGTATGAATGTTTCTGCCTTCAATCAGGGAAGAGGGCCGGGGCGTCTGTCTGTTATCCTTCCACATTACAAGATGTGGACAGTAACAGCCATGCACACATGAAACCCTACATGATAAGCGGTTCCCGAATTGCACTCCTACTTAGAGTAGCCTATAAGTATACTTTGCTTCTCAAATCAAAATGTGTTCATTCGAATTTAGAACATGAGGAGAAGGGGGGCACGCGGTTGAGTAGTTGGTTGAGGCACTAGGCTACAGGCGGTTTCGATTCCCGATGAGGTCATTGGATTTTCAATTGATCTAATCCTTCCAGCCACACAGTAACCCTGGGGTCGAATCAGCCTCTAACATAAATGTGTACCAGCAATCTTTCTGGTAGTTAATGGTGGCCGGCGAGTAAGGCTGACAACCTCACCGCCATCTGTAAGCCGATTGTCAGTAAACTTTGGAGCCTCGACGTCTCACCACCGTGTGGGCCTCCACGGCCTGTTATAGGGATAATTCTACTCTTAAAGAGGAGAACGGAGAGCAAATTGTGGTGTCAGGTTGAGTACTCAAGAGAATGGACTTAACTCCACATATTGTGCAATTGTGCAGGGAGAGCGAGAAGTGTGTACAGTTCTTATTGGAAACGGTCACGGATAGAGACTTGGGCTTAGATTGGCGGACAATTGAATGAGCAAATAAGTACGGGGTTCATACTGTCGCAGTTCTGCATTGAAGTCGCTTGTTTCTCGCAGACCATTCGCCTGCACTCAATGAAGCTATTCATCACACTTCACGAGTTCGCACGACCACCATATTGTTGGTATTAATATTTTGGAATTAGAAACTATTTGTCAAGGTGTCCTTGAATTTCGTCGGTTTTCATGCCAAGTTTCTTGAAAATCTGTGAATTGTGTCTGAGCTTATTGGAAGGCGTCCTGACGCTGATACCTTAAGCCTTTATAGGCTAAGTAGCGACAAAGCTTGCCGTAGCTCTTTGCGTTCCAGAGTGAGGCTGGACCTCAGCAACCGGTCCTCAATTTAAGCTGCATGTATTTGAGAGGGGACAGAGTGTTGAGAATATTTGGACCGAAGAGGGATGAGGTCAGTGGAGGTGGGAGAAAACTGCATAATGAGGAGCTTCATAACTTGTACTCTTCTCCAAGTGTAATTAGAATGATCAAATCAAGGAGGATGAGGTGGGCAGTGCATTTAGTACGAATGGGGGTGGCGAGAAATGCATATAGGATATTGGTGG
>NW_019724522.1:0-394 GCF_002891405.2 Cryptotermes secundus | reverse complement strand
GCACTCTTCCCCCTTCAGAATGCGCCCGGTCAGAAGCAGAATTTCACAAATTCAAATCAACCTAAACAGCGAAGGAACTGGCGATGTTACCTGTCTGACGGTATCGGGAAGAGAGGTCGAGGCATTCCTCATCACCACACAAGAAACCTCGCGTCAGTCCAGGAAGGGAGGGGACAAGGTCAGCTGACCTGACGTCAGCAAAGACTATGAGTGGAAAGAGGAAAAAACGGCTCGCATCCCGGCGTTTAGGGGCGGACTCCAAAGAACTTCACAAAGAAGAACCGTTGCACGGTTCAGGATGTCACCCTCTTCCCAGGCGCCAAAAAAAATCTCTCACACTCCTCACTGGGGTTTGGGTGAGCCCACTCGCCATCCAATTTTCCGCCGCCTATCA
>NW_019724521.1:0-699 GCF_002891405.2 Cryptotermes secundus | reverse complement strand
TGGAGTTTTTGTTCCTAGCGGCTCGTTTCAAAGTTGTTTCTCTTAGGTAATGTGTACGCAATTTTTCTTCTTTAATACATTTTTTCTTCGTCTTCTTCGACTTCTTCCTTTTCTTCTCATCTGGGCTGTTCTTACACACTGTTCTGAGTATCACAGATTGAACAGACCATCCTCTTTTGGTCCCCCAACATTTCTTCTTCCCCGAAATATGTAATATATTGCGCCCCCTACAAATTCAGTTATAATCAATTCTTAACTAATTTCTTGTGATATTCTTATGTTGTTGACGTGTTTAAGTATAGCTTCAGTTTTTTAGATCGAAATAGGCAGCATTATAAATGGACTAAGCAAAACACCTGTCTGTGTCTAATCTACCTCAAAATTTTAGAAAGACCTATACTTTTTCTGAAAAGTACCTTGTAAATTATATGCGTTTGTCTTTTGTAATTTTGCGTTTCTATGGAGTATGATGTTACGCTTAAATCCCAGACTCGGAACCTGGCGATCCAGAAGTTTAACATGGGCCAATAGCTAGTGGCTGCTGCTAAGATGCGGCCCAAATTGAGTGTTACCAAAAAGTTACTCTTTCCTGAAAGTAACCTCCCATTATAAATTGTTATTATATTTTATGATTCGAAGTCAATTTCAGTATTACTGTTTTATTAACGGCCGTTTAACAACGCTGTCCTTATTTGAGTC
>NW_019724520.1:0-129 GCF_002891405.2 Cryptotermes secundus | reverse complement strand
ACAACAACATCTTCAAGGGGGCTGCAAAAATAACGGGTGTTTCACTCGGTGCGGAACCCAGCGGAACTCGGATAATAATAAAGGTACTGCAACGAAATTTGGAGTGGACTTACCTCAGTTCATGTGAAG
>NW_019724519.1:0-510 GCF_002891405.2 Cryptotermes secundus | reverse complement strand
CTGGTAATGAAAACCAGGAGCGGGAAACAGAAGAAGCTTGATAAACTGTCCATAGATGATAATAAGTGCAAGAATTATTTAATATAAAGAACTGATGATGCACATTTAGAATATGTCAAAGGAAAAGCCTGTGCTCATGATGTGTGGAAAGCTTTACAGACAGTATTTCAGAGGAAAGGAATTGCCAACAAGATATTATTGAAAAGGCAATTACAACAGATGAGGTTTAATCCAAATGTTGAAACTATTAGTGAATATTTGTTAAGAATGGACAGACTCACCAGACAACTTCAGGAAGCAGGCGTGACGATAGATGAAGAAGACTACATTTGAAACATCCTTCTGTCACTACCACCCGAATATGACATGGTTGCTACAGCAATAGAAACGGTGCCTCCAAGTGAAGTGAATGTGCCCTTTGTGAGGGCACAAAGAGGAGTCAAAGAGACTGAATAAGAAGGGTAGCAAAGGGAAACCGGAATCAAATACTCAAGTGGCATTTGGTACAAA
>NW_019724518.1:0-429 GCF_002891405.2 Cryptotermes secundus | reverse complement strand
TATCACCACAGAAATTCATATCGCGGTGTTTAAACACAAGTATACCTTATAATTTTCACATAAGTATATTTACAAGTAATTACCTCAAAACTTTATAACGTGAATAATATACAAATATTTTCTTGTGTTTTGTGAATACTGGAATGACACCCGAGTGTAGAAGGGCAACAGTGTATTGTGGCATGTAGAGCCGTTGCTATGTAACTACCATGTTACAAGCAGCTATGGTATATACCTGCCATCCGGAGCTATATACGTTATTTAGACGGCGGATTGGAATCATTTTGGCGGAGGGATACCATTTGGATTTGCAGGAGTTGAGAAAGAAGGCTGAGAGAAGCGGACGCAATTGTTCCTAATTTTTTTAAATAAAAAAATAAATGTGTAATCACCTGAAATAAACTTCTTAGGTAAAAACTCGAAGTCCCT
>NW_019724517.1:401-2199 GCF_002891405.2 Cryptotermes secundus | reverse complement strand
CCCCTTCTAAAATTCAGCCAACCCGGAGATTTGGAAGATGACAATTAGGCCTTCTTCAAATAGTGGCAGGACCTCTGTATCTGAAAGGCAGAGAGCCAGTTCCTTTGGAGAGGCTCGTATGAACGGTTCAACTGACCGGACGCGTCTGTCTGTCTCACTCGTATGTTAAGTAAAATTAGTGTTCGAGCAACGGGTGGAATTACAGTAGAGTAACGCACTGAAATGTATCTCAGAGGTGCGCAGATTAAAAAAAGTCAATAAAGTTAAGTGGTGCCAAGTGTTTGTGTGTCCCATGTGTCCTTTCCTCCTCGTCGGAGAAAGGCCGTAAACGACCTGAGACAGAGTCTCACGCCAACCACTGCTAGCACGATCATCATCAGCTCCCACCCCGTCCACGTTTTCCCTTCACTTTGCAGCTGTACCCACAGTTCCTGGCGCCCTTAACCATCAAGTCCAAGTCCCGGACCGGATAAACATTCCATAGTGAAGAGAAGTCTTGGAGATGGAGAAGCAGTGGAGCCAGCTAAAGCCGACATAGCTGCGAGCTCCACGACCAACGACGGCAGTGGTGAGAACAACAAGTGAAAGTAAGGAAGGAAAAGAGTAACAGCAAACGGTGTGGTTTGAGGATACACGAGGGGGATGGTAAGATTACTTGAAATCTGGAATAATTATTTTTCAATAATTCCATACATTACTTTCAAATCTTTCAAAACCTGGTTTATATTCATTAAAATAAACAAAATATCAATCAGAATTGACTTAAATTTCCCTAATATAATGCAGAAATAGTCAATAATTTGGTCAGCATTCCATTTAATAATAAGAAATCTTTCACATATTGTCTGTAATTTGTTAGATTTACATGAAATTGTCAAAGAATTTTCGGAAAAATCGTCAAGAAATAGGTTGATTTCGTTCATAATATGTTTAAATACTTTAAATTAACTTAGATTTCCAAAACATTTTTTAAATTCGTTACATAATACAGTAGAGTGAAGTCTTTCATAATTTCGTTGAAATTCTTTATTTTAAAGTCAACATATCAAAGAATTTTAGGTTACAATAATATATATTTCATTCAATACATTCAAAATTCAATTAAAATTCTTTAAATTGCCAGCTGATGGTTCTAATTTTCTTTAGAATTCAGGAAATATAATGTATATCGTCAACAAGTCTGCTAGAATTTCCAAAATTATTTCAAATCTTGCACAACATAATTAATATAATTTATATTAAGTTGAAATCGGGAAGGAGTTATTGGTTAAATTATATGAATTTGGTTTAAGAAGGTCAAAATTAGTTTACTATTCCCTAAAGAATCATAAAATCCTTCGAAATTTGATTAAAATAGGTTAATTAATAAATATTGGTAAAGAAATCAATAGTTTTCCAAAAATTAAAGTGGTATCTTTGAAAAATTGTTGAAATTCTTTATAATTACTTGAAAACTGGAATAATTAATTCTCAAAAATTCCATTCATTACTTTGAAATCTTTCAAAACCTGGTTTATATTCATTAAAAAATACAAAATTTCAAGCAGATTTGACTTATTTTCCCTAATGTAATGTAGAAATCGTCAATAATTTGATCAGCATTCCAATTAATAATAAGATATCTTTCACATATTGTCTGAAATTTGTTATATTTACATGAAATTGTCAAAGAATATTCGGAAAAATCATCAAGAAATAGGTTGTTTCGTTCATAATTAGTTTAAATTCATTAAATTAACTTAGATTTTCAGATTTTTTTAAATTCGATACATAATAAAATAATAATCAGAATTAAAAG
>NW_019724517.1:0-260 GCF_002891405.2 Cryptotermes secundus | reverse complement strand
CAATTAAAATTCTTTAAACCAAATGGTGATGATTCTAATTTCCTTTAGAATTTCGAAATTATAATGTAAATCGTCAACAAGTCTGCTAGAATTCCCATAATTATGTGAAATCTTGCACAACATAATTAATATAATTTATATTAAATTGAAATCGAGAAGGAGATATTGGTTAAAATTATATGAATTTGGATTTAGAAGGTCAAAATTAGTTGAGAATTCCTTAAAGAATCATAAAATTCTTCAAAATTTGATTAAAATAG
>NW_019724516.1:0-506 GCF_002891405.2 Cryptotermes secundus | reverse complement strand
CTAGTGGATCTAACTCCTCAGATGGGTAGATTTAAAAAGACGTTTAATGATGAAATGGAAAATCAATTAGTTTCATACATGAATGAACTGGACAGCAAATTCATGCCCCTCAGTAAGAAGGAATTTTTGCAATTGGCATTCGCTTTGGAAGAACAGGAGAATGCAAAGTGCATTATCTGTTTGGAATCATTTGATGAGGACTGGGTGCAGNNNATGTAAAGGTTGGGCGCATGTTGAGTGCGTGGATCAAGAGAGTATTTTGTATTTTACTTGTGACTATTGTGCAAAAAAGAATTGAACTTTTGGCTTGACAGGCTTTAATTTCAGTACAAAGTTTCATTATGTTTGTATTTTATTCTTTTTTAAATAAATCTAACTGTCAATAATCATTAAGACTTCAAAATATTTCAAAATAGTTACTGGTCGGTACTGGAGGACGATTTTTTGACACCTTTGAAATTAACTTCCATAATGATTTATGCAATAAGCATTAACAAAAAATGTTA
>NW_019724515.1:0-374 GCF_002891405.2 Cryptotermes secundus | reverse complement strand
GCAGTACTTGTGTATACTTGGGTTGTGTGGTTTCCCTGCTAGTTCGTGCTAGCAAATCTGTCCAGCTTGGCCCATTGTGCCGACTGTTGCTTTCCTCTCCCGAGATCCCCTGCTCGAACTTGGGGAGGCATAGTGCACCACGTGCAAGCAAGTCGTCTTATGAGCCTGTTCCTTGCCCACAGTGAACACGAGTCCATCTGTTAACTGGGTACGGGAACTGGGTTCCCGACCCGCATGGTCAAGGGGCATACGGCTCACAACCTAGCAACGCAAATCTACCAAGCTAGCAACGCAAAAGTAGAAAGATAGCAACGCAAAATTCGCAAGCTGCAACGCAATATTAGAAAGCAAGAAACGCAAAACAAGCAAGCAAG
>NW_019724514.1:0-870 GCF_002891405.2 Cryptotermes secundus | reverse complement strand
GTTCTTTTCAATGTCTTTTTTACATATTTTTCTCATTAGTACATATGGCGCTTTTTAAAGTAAGGAGAGTGACGGGCTGGTTTGGTTTTAGTCCAGGAATTGCGACCCGTCATAAACTTTACAATCCCGGAACTGCGAAAGTGTTCAGGTCCCGTTGGTTGGAATGGGGTGTGAGGTATTGCCTCTGCCTTGATGTAGCGACAAGTACCGACACACGTGAAGAAAACACTGGAGCCCTTAGCATTGTGCGGTTACACCAACTTCCCAGGTTTGCGTTGCTACCTTGCCAGAATGGCGTGGCTAGCTTGCTAGCTTTGCGTTGCTGCGTGGCTAGATTTCCGTTGCTAGCTTGCTATCTTTGCGTTGCTAGCTTTCTAGCTTTGCGTTCCTAGCTTGCTAGTTTTGCGTTGCTTGCTTGCTTGCTTTGAGTATATTGCTTGCAAGTTTTCGATGCTAGCTTGTTTGATTGCGTTGCTAGCTTGCAAGATTTGCATTGAAAGCTTGCCAGCTTTGCGTTGCTACCTAGACAGCTTTGCGTTTCAAGCTTGCAGGTTTGCGTTGTTAGCTTAAGAGTTTTGCGTTGCTAGCTTGCCAGCTTTGCGTTGTTACCTTGCTAGCTTTCCGTTGCTAGCTTCCTACCTTGATAGATATGCGTTGCAAGCTTGCTAGCTTTGCGTTGCTGCGTTGCTAGATTTCCGTTGCTAGCTTGCTAGTTTTGCGTTGCTAGCTTTCTAGCTTTGCTTTGTTACTTGCCAGCTTTGCGTTGATAGCTTGCCAGCTTTGGGTCAATAGCTTGCCAGTTTGCGTTGTTAGCTTTGTGTAGCTAGTTTGCTAGATTTGCGTGGCTAGCTTGCTAGCTTTGAGTTGTTA
>NW_019724513.1:0-548 GCF_002891405.2 Cryptotermes secundus | reverse complement strand
TTGCAACGCAAAGCTGGCAAGCTAGCAAATCAAAGCTTGCAAAGCAAATCAAGCAACCTAGCAAAGAAAAGCTAGCAAGCTAGCATCGCAAATCTAGCAAGCTTGAACGGAAAGCTAGCAAGCTAGTAACGAAAATTTACCAAGCTAGCAACGCAAAACTAGTAAGCTATCAACGCAAAGCTAGCAAGTTAGGAACGCAAAGCTACCAAGCTAGCAACGCAAACATAGCAATCTAGCAACGCAAACCTAGCAAGCTAGAAACAAGAAGCTAGCAAGCAAAGAACGCAAAGCAAACAATCAAAGCTACCAAGCTAGCAACGAAAATGTACCAAGCTAGCAACGCAAATGTAGTAAGCTAGCAACGCAAAGCTAGCAAGCTAACAACGCAAAGATACCAAGATAGAAAAGCAAAGTTAGCAGGCTAGCAACGCAAATCTAGCAACATAGCAACAAAAGGTAGCAAGAAGGAAATCAAAGCACGCAAGCAAGCAACGCAAATCTATCAATCTAGGAACGCAAAGCTAGCAAGCTAGCAACGGAATGCTAGC
>NW_019724512.1:0-623 GCF_002891405.2 Cryptotermes secundus | reverse complement strand
TGCAAATTTTTCACATATCTGTGTCCAGTAATTCGTTATTTTTCTTTTTCAAATTTAAACTACATGCAGATCCCCTGATCTAGTCAATTTGTTGATGTACGTGCTACGGAATCTTTACCTTAACACGAGCTGTATGTTTTCTTCGAGATATTACCATTGATCATTTCAGGTTTTTATGTTAATCTGCTTGAACGTCGCTTCAATTTTATTACTTCGTGCGTCAGCCCTATTGTTACTCCCGATTGCTGAAAATGAAAACTCTCCGAGTTCGGGATGTCCCCTAATGGCATTAATTTAGTAGCTAATTTCGTGAAAATATATCACTGTTTCAAAAGTCGAAGAGGAAGACACACAGGAAAAGAGACACACAAACAGCATGACGATAAATCTGCCCTCGGGGCCTCTGTCCCTGGAAGTAAAGCAGCAGGGACGAGAAAGTGACCACTCACACCAGTCTAGGGCCGAGGTCAAGAATTGTGGAGCTGTATCTCCATTCCCCCCATGCCTTGATAGCATAGTGTTTAATTACGTAATTAAGTACCGGGATAAATGTAACTTAACATGAACAGAGTGAACTAAAAGTGCTGTGATATGAATTTTCCTTGCGACTGCAGTGTCCCACC
>NW_019724511.1:0-465 GCF_002891405.2 Cryptotermes secundus | reverse complement strand
CAAGAGGAAAACTGGGGTGATGCTTATATTCGAAATATTCGAAATTACACGTCATTTAAAAAAATTATATTGATAATTCATAATCACATAATATTAATAATTTCTACTCCTGAAATAATATTCCAAGAAAATTATTTTTTCTATAATTTCTGTCTGAAAATTGTGCTGCGGCCTATACACGCACGCGGCCTATACATGCGTAAATACGGTAATTGGGTACCACCAAAATTCTTATCTCAAGTCCTATTGTCGCCCTGAATTTGATAGGGTGTTAAATTTACAGTCATAGACGCCAGCAGCAGGGAATAAAAACTAAGCATTTGCAACACCCCCCATTACTTTTTAAAAAATTAAGACTGAAAAAAGAAAGGAAACTGCCAATACACCGCATCTTTTTAAGTTAGCAAAAGCATTCTTAAACGGTTTAAACTTGCTTGTGAGCAAATTAGCAAATTTGTTGCCTGC
>NW_019724510.1:0-472 GCF_002891405.2 Cryptotermes secundus | reverse complement strand
GAGGAGAATGAGATGGACAAGGTCTGCGTCATGTATGGACAGAATAAGAAATGTGTGCAGTACTTAATTCAGAAAACCTCAAGGGAAGATTCCATTTAGGAAACCTGCATAGATGTGAGGATAATATTTAAATGGATCTCAGGGGAATGGTGTACGATGGTATGATGGTGGATTAGAATCGACTGGCTCAGGGTAGAGTCCAGTGACGGGCTTTTATTATTGTGGTAGTGAATATTTGGCTGTATAAAAAGTAGGCAACTTCTTCACCACCTTAGGAACCATAGACTTTTTCAGGAAGACCCTGCTCTGTGGAAGTTACAGTTCATTCTGTGGCAACCTGTGTTCAGTTTGCAAATCATTATCTTCAGGCTTACATAATGAATTAGCATGCCATAATATAAGCAATGTGTGTGTATTTCATATCAGCGGAGAGTTTATAATGTTAAAAATCTGGTTACATTTAGAAAAGTAA
>NW_019724509.1:242-563 GCF_002891405.2 Cryptotermes secundus | reverse complement strand
TATTGCTAACTTAGTAGGTTTGCGTTGCTAACTTTCTAGATTTTCTTTGGTAGCTTGCTAACTTTGCGTTGCTATCTTGCTAGTTTTTGCGTTGCTGAACTTGCTAGATTGCTAGGTTTGCTTTGCTATCTTGATAGCTTTGCGTTGCTATCTTTCTGGCTTTGCGTTGCTAGCATGCTAACTTTGCGCTGCTAGATTGCTCGCTTTGCGTTGCTAGCTTGTTACATTGCGTTGCTAGCTTTGCTAGCTTTGCTTTGCTTGCTTGCTAGTTTTGCGTTGCTTGCTTGGTAACTTTACGTTGCTAGCATGCAAGCATTGCGA
>NW_019724509.1:0-151 GCF_002891405.2 Cryptotermes secundus | reverse complement strand
AGCTTCCTATCTTTGCGTTGCTAACTTGCTAGACATTCGTTGCTAGCTTGAGAGCTTTGAGTTGCTAGCTTACCAACTTTGCGTTGTTAGCTTGCTAACTTTGCTCTGCTAGCTTGCTAGATTGTTAGATATGCGTTGGTATCTTGCTAGC
>NW_019724508.1:0-740 GCF_002891405.2 Cryptotermes secundus | reverse complement strand
AAGTAATTGACTGTGACAAGTGAGAGGGGATAGACCCATCTTGTCATCAGAAAGGATTCCTATTAGAGGCCAAACAGTGAAGCTACTTCAAGATTAAGATCTGGTCATGAGCGTCTGAATGGGCTCTAAATTAAGAGAAAGAGACTGGCCAACCGTCAGTCGTAAGATGACTTTGAAACGAAGCAAGTAGTAAAGAGGAATTTTGTAAAAGTAGAAACGAAGCTGTATGATATGTGGAAGACGAAGGCGAATCCTTGCCATGACTATGGCGGTCGTTTGGTAAGGCACTGGCGTATGGTTTAGAAGATACATGGTTGGAAGACATGACTACTTTTGTGAGAAAAAAAAATTAAGAAATTTGTGCATGTAGGAAGCAAGTCTATATATGAGGAAGGTGAAGGTAACAAATTTATATCTATCTGGTGGTACGTGGGTAAGACATTGGCGTAGTATTGGGAAGGTACGGGGTTCGAGACCGCGGTGTCTATTGTCAATAAAAATTGGGAAGTGAATAAATAAATACGATTTTCTGCATACCATAATAGAGGAATTAAATGGATACCTAAATGAACAGCTGCGAAAAAAGAATATACGTAAGAGTTATGCCCAAACTCATCCACGAGCCAGTCGTTTTATTGCAGATGATGCAGATTAATGTGTTAAAAACTATAATAAAATTTCAATGTATATATCTTTTGTTATCTGCTTGATGTATATATAGGCTGAAAAGAAACTATAGT
>NW_019724507.1:593-759 GCF_002891405.2 Cryptotermes secundus | reverse complement strand
GACACATTGCTTGATTTTGCCATCCATCGTGGACAAAATGACACATGAAGTCGAAAAAGCATTAGAGTAAAAACAATGTGTGTTCATAGCATGATGTCATATGGCAGACTGATGCAACAGGCTATCAGAACTGTGACCTTGGCCTCCACTCTCATCTTCTTTCACT
>NW_019724507.1:0-189 GCF_002891405.2 Cryptotermes secundus | reverse complement strand
CTTTAGAGCAATGTGCATTTCTTTATGACACTTATGCCAAATACAATTCTGCTAGTAAGCGCCGGTGAAAAATTTGTGATGAAAGAGTCCCAGGAGACAAACAATTCATAATCTGGTGAATAAACTTTGATTAATGAGACTCTGAATAGATAAAAAATGAAAGAATAAGTGCCCAGTGCTCAATGTCTA
>NW_019724506.1:305-494 GCF_002891405.2 Cryptotermes secundus | reverse complement strand
TATTCCAAAGCGAACTTGAAAAGCAGTGGCGATAAAGCATCTCCTTGTTTGAGACCATTCTGGATACGAAAATTATCAGACAAATGTTTACCTCTACGGACTTTACCATACGTTTCGTTTAAACACATTTTAATCAGCCTAACTAATTTCACGGATACCCCAAACTCTATCAGAATACTGTACAATATG
>NW_019724506.1:0-142 GCF_002891405.2 Cryptotermes secundus | reverse complement strand
CACTGATGATCCCCAATAATTTCATCTATGTATGGACTTAACCTTAAGAGAAGAATATTGGGCAAAATTTTATATGAAGTTGATAGTGATATCCCCCGATAATTACTACAGCCAGTTTTATCACCCATCTTGTGAACTGGTA
>NW_019724505.1:0-1208 GCF_002891405.2 Cryptotermes secundus | reverse complement strand
GGTCGCTCGGTCGGTATAGTTCGCTTGCGAACTATGGGCAAAGGAGTTCTTTTATGCAACACTGCCTAGGAGTTGGAGTTCACGCCCCAGTAAGGGTAATATTTTTTAATCTCCACATCATCCAGACTGATTCTGGGACGTATCCAATGGGTGCCGGGGACTCTTTCCCCGGAGTTAAAGCAGCCGGTGCTTGAAGCTGACCACTGGAAACTAGTACCTAGGTCAAGAATACACGTATCTACTAGTATATAACTGCTCCCCCATACGTCTTCATGACGTAGTGCTTAATTAGTTAAGCATAGCTACAACTTTACCTTTTTACCACGGAACGCAGAAACTAAATGTCGCTCAGCTAGACAACAAACTCCCTGCCTTTGATCTTAAAGGTCACTAGAGACCACCACCGGTCGATATTCTGTATCTTTCCATCCTGCTTCTTCCACGCCCATTTTAATACTTTCTGCAATTACGTACTTCTAGTTCTTCCATTCAGGTTTCCCACTCAAAATTCTGTAAGCATTTATAATCTTTCCCGTGCGTGCACCATGTTTCCGCTGTTACGATTCGCAGGCTGAAGATGCGGCAAGAGCGTACTCATCAGCTACACAATTAGCAGCGTCACTTATGTGCCGGTCTACGGCTGCTTGCTCGGAATTCGATTTTAGGGGTTGACTGTTTCCGTCTAATCCAGTTCCAGCAGAGCGCAAAGTCATAGCTCGGGCGCTTAGGTTCTCGTTGCTGAGGCCCGGGTTCAATTCCATATGAGATTCATGATACAAGAAGTGCTACAAGACCAGACCTTTCTCGCAGTGTTTTTGAGTTTTCCATCGCTAATCTTCATTCCATCATTTCTCCATGCTTTGTTTCTGATCCGGAACGAGTCTGGTTATAGAGTACGGAAATTTTATCAACAGAATAACGGGTTTTCGAAACGCTTGGTAGGAACATCAGCCACTGATGGTAGCCGCATCATCAAAGTAATAAAGACAGATGCTATACATAAAAATCAAAAGAATACAAGAACTGACAAACACACCAGTCACTCACTCATTGAGCTGAACCCTTCTTGAGAAGCTGCCAGTTGTGCACCTACTCAAGAACTTCCCAGCATTTTATGGAATCCGAAATGTTCCTTACGGTGTTCACAAGAGCTCTCCACTGGGCCCTATCCTGAGCCAGATCGTTCCAGTCCATACCACCCCATCCTA
>NW_019724504.1:0-590 GCF_002891405.2 Cryptotermes secundus | reverse complement strand
CTCGAAAAAGGACACAAGTTAAGGAACTTAGAAACCAAGGCTTTTATGAGAAGATCTAGGCGTAGGTCGGAAGATAATATGAAAATATATCTACAAAAGATTTAGTGTAGCAATTTGCTGACTGAATGCATGTCATTGTATTTCAGTATCCTGTTTCACTAATGTATCGCTTTATAAATTCACTTCCTTCTTTAATGCAACTCTCTTCACAGTCTCTACTTAGTCGCAATGATTGAGATTACAATGCCATGTTAAAGCAGTGATCATCATTATAATGCTATGTTAAAACAGTGATTGTCATTATAATGTTATGTTAAAGCAGTGATTGTGATTTAATGTTATTTAAAATTAAGCATAAACTGTGAACAGAGTCGTATTGAAGAAGGAAGTGAATGTGTAGAGTGGATTCGTCTGGCTTAGGATAGCGACCAGTGGTTGTGCTCTTGTGAAGAAGGTGCCAAATTTTCGGTTTCGTAAAATACTGAGAATTTCTTGATTATCTGGGCAAATACGTGTATTAGCCTGTCGAGAAGGGCCCTGTATTCGTGCAGCCCGAAACGTCGCCATTTCGAAGGGCAGATGAGGTGGAG
>NW_019724503.1:0-887 GCF_002891405.2 Cryptotermes secundus | reverse complement strand
GAGGAAATTATCAGCCCTTGGTGAGATCATTAAAGATGAAGAGAATGAGAGAGAATGTATAAACAGAAAGGATTACTGGTTGATGGAAGGAATTGTGAAAGTGATGGCAAAGTGTCTGGGTGACAAATACCACAGGAAGAAAGGGGTTGTGACTGGAGTGCCAGATACGTGTGTAGCTACAGTATGCATGTTAGATAGTGGACACAAACTAAAACTAGACCAAGAACATCTTGAAACGGTGATACCAGCAATAGGGAGACCTGTGCATGTTGTAAATGGTGCTTATCGTGGTTGCAGTGCCATGCTTATGGAACTGGATCAGAAGAATTCTGTGTAACCATTGAAATATCCTCAGGCCTTTGAAGGGCAGAATAGTTGACAAAGTTGAATATGCAGATATCTGTAAATTATATAATGTAGATATGTGAATACATTATAACATTAATGCGACATATTCGCAAGTTTAAAGAAGGTTTGATTCTCNGAAATAATAAGAACAAAGCATATAAATTTAGCTACAGTACTCTTTGCAGTGAGATATTAATTCTGTAATTCAGTTAATAAGCCATCATTGTAACGTCTCCAGTTAATTATGAAATGTTACCAACGAGAAGTTTAACTATTGTTCTTCATTTCATATAACTACAACGAATGATATAGGAGCTGTGATTGGGGGTCAGAGTTCAAGTCCCAGTAGGGTGAAGACTGGCTTTGGAGCCTACCCAGCCTTCTGAATCAAGTAATCATTAAATGGGGGTTTCCCTGTATTTATAATTTTGGATCACATGGCAGTGTGGAATGATGAAATGTTTTCGAAAACAGTGGCTAACCAGTCCCACCACAGGGTGATGAAATTATAGATAGAATGAAGATACGTTAACAACAGC
>NW_019724502.1:0-443 GCF_002891405.2 Cryptotermes secundus | reverse complement strand
CCGCCACGTTTCCAACCAATAACATGGGAGTTGCACGGGGCTGTTATAGAACACGCAATCATATGTGCAGTTCACCAGTGCGACGCGGGCAGCCGAAGAGTGTGGTTCGTGTGGTTCTGCTGGGGGCGTGCCATGAGGCCGTGAACGCAGTAAGTAAACTAAGAGAGTGGTTCCGAATTAACGAGGTTGGTCTCTAGTTGTTTGGTTGTCATCAGGGTTTGAGTTAAATTGGAAATTACATGTAGTAGGGGTTCTGAAACTCACTATCGGTTTTGTACTGGTGGTAGCTGGAATGGTTGAATTTGTGGAATGATGTGCAGGCGTGTATTCATTGTGTGCTGTTCGGGGCGGAAGTTGAGGGTTTAACAATTATTCCTGTACTCAAGTTTTAAGAAGTGTATATATATACGCCCTAAAGTGCTGTTCTGGTTTAGATATAAGCA
>NW_019724501.1:0-454 GCF_002891405.2 Cryptotermes secundus | reverse complement strand
CAATTGCTTTTCGTTTATCCATATGAGGAGCAACCTTTCAACATCTTCGAGAATACGTAACCATTGTGTAGCTATTCTTGTCACTCCCTTTGAATCATCTATCTCCTTACTCTTGTCCTTGTTCTTGAGGATAGTGCAAATCGTTGATGTATACCGATTGTATGTGCATGCTAGATTAGCCATGCTCACACCTCATTCTCGCTTTTCAATGATTTTGTTTCATTTCTAAGGTTATTTTTATTCTCTTATGGTTGTCTTTTTGTGGCTTTTTCTTCGGGGACAGTTTTGCAAGGGTTATTAAATTGCACAAAAAAATCGCAAATAATATGTCTGAACACAAGTTTGGAAAAATGTGTGATCACAAGTGACACTACAGTGCTAGCGGAACGAGTGCTAAACACAGACTGATGCAGCACAGCAGCCACGAGCAAACCCTGGACGATATAAAGAACCT
>NW_019724500.1:0-376 GCF_002891405.2 Cryptotermes secundus | reverse complement strand
AAGCCAGCTTGCTAGCAACCAAATTTAGCAAGCTAGCAAGCTAGCTACGGAAAGCTAGTAACGCATAGCTAGCAACCTAGCAACGCAAAGCTAGCAAGATAGCAAAGCAAAGTTAGCAAGATAACAACGCAAAGCTAGCAAGCTATAAACCAAACCTAACAAGATAGCAAAGGAAATTTAGCAAGCTATATAGCTAGCAACGCAAAGCTAGCAAGCGCAACAACGCGGAGCTAGGAAGTAGCCAACGCAAAGCTAGCAAGCTAGCAACGCAAAGCTAGCATGTTAGCAACGAAAATCTAGCTATCAAGCAAGCTAGCAACGCAAAGCTAGCAAGCGAGGAACGAAAAGCTAGCAAGATCGCAACGCAAAGATAGAA
>NW_019724499.1:358-670 GCF_002891405.2 Cryptotermes secundus | reverse complement strand
TTGCTAGCTTTGCGTTGCTAGCTTGGTAGACTTACGTTGCTAACAAAATAGTGTGCGTTGCCAGCTTGATAGGTTTGCGTTGCTATCTTGCTAGTTTTGCGTTGCTAAATTGGAAGCTTTGCGTTGCTAGCTTGTTAGTTTTTCGTTGTTAACTTGGCCGCTATGCGATGCTAGCTTGCTAGATTTGCGTTCCTAGCTCGGTAGCTTTGCGTTGCTTGCTTGGTATCTTTGCGATGCCAGCTTGCTAGCATTGCGTTCTTGCTTCCTTGTTTGCGTTGCTAGCTTGCTACCTTTGCGTTGCTAATTTCCTAC
>NW_019724499.1:0-305 GCF_002891405.2 Cryptotermes secundus | reverse complement strand
TTGCCAGCTTTGCGTTGTCAGCTTGCCACCTTTGCTTTGCTAGCTTGCTAGCTTCGCGTTGCTAGCTTGCAAGCTTTGCGTTCTTACCATGCTAGCTTGGCGTTGCTAGCTTGCTATTTTTGCCTTGCTAGCTTTCTAGCTTTGTGTTGCAAGCTTGCCCGCCGTGCGTTGCTAGCTTTCCAGCTTTGCGTTGCTTGCTTGCTAGCTTTGCGTTTGTAACTTGCTATCTTTGCGTTGCTATCTTTCTAGGTTTGCGTTATTTGCTTGCTACCTTTCCGTTGTTAGCTTGGTAGCTTTGCGTTGCT
>NW_019724498.1:397-528 GCF_002891405.2 Cryptotermes secundus | reverse complement strand
GTGCCACATTTTCAAAACATCTGTTTCCAATCGTTATGTCATGATATTGCCCTGCATTTTGGTGACGAGACAGCAAGTAAGGTTTGTGCGTTCCTCTTTATTGTATCTATATTATCACCCATTTACATCAT
>NW_019724498.1:0-384 GCF_002891405.2 Cryptotermes secundus | reverse complement strand
CAACAGCTGATGAGCGGCCTCCGTAGACTAGAGGTAACGTTCCCACCTCATGACTCGTGGTACGTGGGTTCAAACCCGGTGGAGGTTGTCGAATTTTTAAGGGTGGAAAAATTCAGGGAACAAGTCCTCCGGGAGGGACGCTAAGCCATGTGTTCCGTGACGTAGCTTTACGGCATGTAAAAGAACCTCATATCTCCAAAGGAGGTCACTGAGCCAAATTCAAGGATGTTTCCCACCCAACAGTAGTCTCTAATGCCTCTGATAGATGGGTGAAGCATTATAGATACCGCCAAGCCAGTAGAGAACTTGCTGGCTTGGTCGGGACAGATGGTATGCACCAATATCAGTAGTGTATAGAGACTGGTAGAATATCATAGAGGGAAG
>NW_019724497.1:0-508 GCF_002891405.2 Cryptotermes secundus | reverse complement strand
AAGAGCACACAGTCTCAATCTAACATATTTAGTTCATAAGAATTCTTCAAGGCAAGAATAGATTTGTATGGTAACGAGCACATCAGGTGTTGAAGGAGAAAAATTTTTCAAAGAATTCAAATGTATTACATTTGCCACAGGAAGTTCAAAGTGGGACAACGAAAATACAAAATGATAGCCTGAAATTTCCTTTTCATACAAAAAAATTACTTTACATGAAAAACAACAGTTCAAAATAGGCTGAAACTTAGCACTGCACTGTGCGAGCCACATACAGACTTCAGCAACATGTGACAAAAGCCACTGGCATGCTACAACAATGAAGGATTAAAATTATTCCTGTCTCATACATTACGTTGTGCTTTGAACATGGCAGTTTTCTCAATTACCTGCCTGATAGGTGCAAACCGTGGGCCAGCATGCAGGTCAGAGGCAGTGTTGGTGCGGGCAGAATTCATTGCCGATGAGTGCACTGGCAGGGCATGATGTTGTTGGTGGCAGCGTGTCA
>NW_019724496.1:342-505 GCF_002891405.2 Cryptotermes secundus | reverse complement strand
TCAGCCATGTTACGTCAGTGTTTGCCATCCATGTGTCATGTATAGCGCTTGGAACCCTAACGACAACTCTGACATGGCGTGCGAGTTTTTTTTTTTAGTTCAATTTAAAAGCTTCATGTCACTCACAAGTTAGTTTGATGTTACGTACATTATTAACATTACA
>NW_019724496.1:0-308 GCF_002891405.2 Cryptotermes secundus | reverse complement strand
GTATTTTGTAATCAACAATTGTGTAACTCCTGTCAAAGATGCACATTTCTCTGGCCATTATCTCCGTAGCCGTTCAACTTTGGACATGTTTTGGGTTATATCGGCATACTTTAACATAAGGAACACCCACCCGATGTCGGGCACATTCCTCCTGGGACACCCTGTATATTAAATATTGACAGATTCGTAAAATAACCAAAATGTCGTTAACACTGGCCTACAAATATCCAAATGAATATTTACGCTGTTCACCACAAAAAATAACATAAAACATTACTGTTTCAGCCCCAAACCAAGGCTGCAATACC
>NW_019724495.1:0-564 GCF_002891405.2 Cryptotermes secundus | reverse complement strand
ACACAGAACATTTTCAACATACTAATATGATGCCAGAAAACTGGAATACTGGAGCCAGGGAAGACGTCCACTGCTAGGCAAAAAGCTAGGTAAACATATCTCCATGGAAATGAACACACATGCAACAACAGAAACACTGATAGAAGCAGCATTTTCTATGTGGTCCATGTCAAGACTATATAATGATGACCAATGGGACAACCAAATGAGTCGTGAGTTGGCACTTGCAGTTGGTGGTTAGATGTGAGCACAGGAGAAGAGGAAGCTTGAGTGTTAGAAGCTTCTACCTAACAATGACTACTGCAGATATAACAGACTGAGAGGATTTAATATGTGCTATAGTAATTTGTGGAGTGTGTAGATTAGTGAGGGTATTATTATTTGTAGTTAAGAGTCATGAACATTAAATAAATTCAGTATCAATCTACACACTGTATGTAGTCACTAATACATGACAATATGTTACTTTGATCACAATGTATTCAACGTGTAGCTAGTATATTAACCCAGTAAAAGTTTTCTTTTCTCCACTGCATGCATTGTTACATTTACATTTCTTCTAAT
>NW_019724494.1:0-1405 GCF_002891405.2 Cryptotermes secundus | reverse complement strand
ACCTTGTGGGCAAGAAGCCTAAAGAGAGGGTGGACGGTTAGACAACATTAGAGATGGAATATCCTCCGAGAAGGGAAGGCCTACCAGGATGAAGAGGAATGCCACTGAGAACAAAAGGACAACAACGATTAGGAGAGTTTCCTCTAAGAGGGTAAATGGTCCCTCCAAGAATGAAATATACAAAAATAGAGATGGAAGTTTCTCAGAGAAGGGAAGGCCCAACAGGATGAAGAGTAGTACGTATGAGAACGAAAAGCCCCTTGAGTTTAGGACAGTTTCTTCCAGGAAGAAGAGGAGTGCCTCTGAGGACGAAAGGCCCACTGATATTATGATAATTCCTTCGACGGCTGTAATTGTTCCCTCCGAGGAGGGAGGATCCAAAAATAGAGACGGAAGTTTCTCCGAGAAGGGAATGTCCACCAGGATGAAGACGAGTTCCACTGAGACCAAAATGACCATTAAGTTTAGGAGAGTTTCCTCCATAACGGAGAATGGTTCTTCAGATGGGGAAGTATCCAACATAAGAGATTGAACATCCTCCGAGAAGGGAAAGCCCACCAGGATGAAGAGTAGTGCCTCTGAGGACGAAAAGTCTACTGATATTAGAACAATTCCTTCCAAGGGAGTGAGTTGTCCCTCGAAGGGAGAAGGGCTGGTGTGCCCCTGTTGCAGTTGCTCGAAATAAGAGACGAGGAATGAGCCCATGGATGGTGCGACATAAAGAGCTATGCAGTTGACATTGTCGAACTGGTCTCCTGACGAGCAGTATCACAGCTGAATATTCTCTACGTTGTGTTAGATTTCAAGCTGGATCATATTATGTAATTTAGGTATATATTTAAACTTGTTTTAATCCGTGACAATACATCTGACCGCCGAAATAGTAAGTCCGCGAAGCTCCACGGGAAGATATATTGCTAGGCAACGGTTTGTTGAACACGAACCGTTCACGAAAATGATGGAATTATTGAGGACTGTATTTTCTGTTCGGTCCTCCTGGAAGTAAGGATGGAAGTCGTTACTGACAGCAGCAGCTTAAGGTTATACAACTTGCAGTACTGTGAGACAGTACTATATGGCTATGTGGAATAAAACTAAGCTGCAGTAATGATTAAGGAATATCAGTAACTTACCAAATTCCAAGCAAAATTCCTCTATCAAGGCTGACTGTATGAAATTATTTCAGATATTCGATGATGACTTCAGCGAAATAGAAAAATTACTGATCACACATCAGGCCTTCGTCAGATAATGGAAGTTACTCGAATACGTCTAGGAACGGATCCCGCGGAGGCTGAAGTAAAAAGTGATCGGGCTGGCGAAGCTCAGTAGCAATTTATCCAACCAACCGATAGATGGCATTATGATAAATGATATAACCTCCGTCTCAAGTGCAAACAATATA
>NW_019724493.1:0-430 GCF_002891405.2 Cryptotermes secundus | reverse complement strand
TTCAAATACTAGAACTAATATAATCCTTTAACACACGACATCGCTGTACGCCTCAAGACCCGATCTTTCTATCCCGGCAATAGTACCTGGTGTCCTCGATCTCGTTCGTGTAAGAAAAATATACAGCATAAGGCATTAGGCATTCCTATAACATTACTAAATTAAAATGTACAAGTTAATTGTTCTTGAAATATATGTATACATGTGATTAGAACTAAGATTTGCCCCCAAGCAAGAGAAACTCGTCTATACTATAGAATCAGTGATGAAGTAGGAATGTTTTCAAAGTCGTTTTAAACTTGTTCAGTACTGGTATCTCTTTGTATTGTGGCAACTGATTTAACATACAAAAGTCCAATACTGTTGAAATTATTATTGTATAGAATTGTTTTACATGGCACTATGAATATGTCCTCTTTTCTCCTTGTAT
>NW_019724492.1:0-244 GCF_002891405.2 Cryptotermes secundus | reverse complement strand
ATATCGCCATCGACATCCCCATTGTCATCGCTATCTTCATTGTCATTGTCATCGTAATCATCATCGTCATCGTCATCTTCATCGTCATCTTCATCGTTATCGTCATCGTCATCGTAATCGTCATCGTCATCGTCATTTTCATCGTCATCGTCATCGTCATCGTCACAATCACCATCACCATCAACATCATCATCATCAACGCCATCGCCATCGACATCGCCATCGTCATCGCCATCGCCATCGT
>NW_019724491.1:0-1235 GCF_002891405.2 Cryptotermes secundus | reverse complement strand
GAAGCGGAATATGAAGAATTCGACACGGGATAAATGTGGACCCCAGAAGAAGTTGGCCGTAGACCGCAGAGGGACGAGCCGCCATGCGAAAGAGGAACGGCAGAAGATAAAAGAGCAGGAAGGTGTCCCGCCGTGCAACAGTGGCATGGCGTCGGAGGAACATCTTCAATAAATCTTGGATCCGAGGAAATTATGTATCCCGGATGAAGTCGGCTGCCACCTGCTGGAAGACATCCCGTCGTGTGACAGTGGCACGACGTTGGAGAAATGCCTTCAAGAAGGAAACTCCCAAGGGAACCTTTGGACGCCAGCGGAAATAAGTGACCGCTACCGGAATAAAGATTACACACTGTGTAGAACGCAGGCGTATGGGACAAAACAAGAAAAAGGTCGCACCCAAAATCACCAAGAAACGGACATTCGGGAAGAGAATTTGGAAAGGCCCGGAACCCAACACTGGCATCAGGAACCGAGTCCTGTGACAGCAACTACAACGCAGAAATGAAGTGAAGGACCTAGACGGCCGACAGCCGCGATATGTGAAAAAACCAGACCTGAGGAAAACTGCAAGACTACAGTTCGCCAAGCGAGTAGCCGGATTTTCTATCGGCCTACGTCAAGGCAAGTATTGGACCTTGTGGAGGGGTCGACCCCCTCCAAAACGAAAGAAGGGAAACAGCCCGTATGGGGGGAACCGGTAGTTAGAGCACCGGCCTCCCTAGCAAGAATGAATGAAGAAGAATGAATGTGATACAACGGGATGTTCTAGGCGAGCTGAAAGGAAACCGCTCGAGTCGAGCTGGTCTTTAGAGGGAGCGATTGTAACGGCCGGATAATAGTGGCTGCGAGGAGTAGCCGAAACAGGAGAGGCAGAAAGCACATCCTCCAAAGAAAAGGAACGGGGGTGCATCGTTAGGCTATTTGGGACGAACAGCCTTAAGGAGGGAGCAGTGAGACTTGTTGCGCAATGGAGTAAAAAACATCCCAACCCAGCAGTGACGTGGCAACTCTGACCACAGTGAAGTGGCGGATGAGTCAGCGCTCCGCCCCCCCCCTCCGCGGTGACGTACCGCGCAACACCGCAATTGCTACGTACCCGTAAACAATTTCCAATAGCGTTGCTACGTAACAGGCAAGCGCTGCGACTCTATAAGGGAACTACACAGCCGCCGCCGTCCTCAGTTCAAGTGTATCAGCCGCCGAAGTGAGTTCTCAAGTTCTCGAGTTACGAGTTA
>NW_019724490.1:0-1259 GCF_002891405.2 Cryptotermes secundus | reverse complement strand
TATCTCTGTTTACGTGACAGAGGAACACGAACGTCATGTCCTCTGCGAGCTGCAACGCGGCCTAATGGAATGAAGTAGTGTCACGTGCACTGGAACTTACTCTTAAAGGTCAATGAAGATTAAATTACGCCAACTCTGTCTCAGAATTCCCATAGCCTCTGTCGATTTACAACAAAAACAAACGAGACATTCCTTTTCTAAATCCTGCAATGTGTATCGGTGTCACCTTCTACAGGAAGATGACATGGAGACATCACTGAAAGGACTGTAGGCATGGCCTTGCTCACTTAAATAATCACTTATTCAGAAATGAGAGTTTAAATACAAATATCAATCTTCCGCTTCACAACGCTCTGATTAGGTCAGTGTTGACCTCTGCCTCTCCCACCCGGGCGTATGAGCCGGACCAGCGCCTGCAGAATAGAGTATTCCGCCTACAGAAAATCTTGACAGGCACGCACCAGTCCAAGAATTGTACACGATTTTCAATATTATTTATATGTAGGGCTACATATGTCAATTATGCAGGACTTATGCATAGGTAACACTAGAGCATGTAATTCCAAGTGTACGAGGTACATAACAAGGAGGAACCATGCCTAGGAAGAATAAGAGGCTTAACATGGTGGAAATGAGACCTACGAACTTTCGGCTAGCTAGCAGTTTGAGGATAATTAAATAAAATAAGACATAAAGTGATGTACGAGCCTCCATTGACAGAAAACCGCTGAAGAAATTGCATAAATGTTACTATAATGCAGTGACAAGCGGTGCACAGAGCCCACAGTGACCTGGTCACTGTGACAGCGCGGATATACTCGTGCTGAAACTGCAGTGCAGTGACAAAGGGCGCACAGAGCCCACAGTGACCTGGACACTGTTACAGCGCGGATATACTCGTGCTGAAACTGCAGTGAAGTGACAAGGGGTGCAGAGAGTCCATACTGACCTGTACGCCGTGACAGCGCGGATAAACTCTTGCTGAAAGTACGGTGCAACAAACCTAGCGCCTAAACAGAAAGATCGACCCCTTCCATCATCGAAGAGGAGGCCCCATTTCGAAACACATATATGTCCAGGAGAGCTCAAAATCCTTGTTTATGGATCGCGAGAAGACTGCTCTGGCGTGGGCCAGTAGCAATGTAACCGACAGACCGACTGAACGGCCAGTCAATATTAGCTGGTTTGCGAGCGAGGTGCCACCAATTAAGGAAGTGATCATTTAAACAATAGAACCTCCAAGCTAGGCCTTGTGTAAA
>NW_019724489.1:0-623 GCF_002891405.2 Cryptotermes secundus | reverse complement strand
ATGCACTAAAAGTGACATCTTAATACACAATGCAACACAGAGCAAATAATATATACTTTTTTTCTCTGGAGCTTCTCAAATCTTGAAAACGTTATGAAAATCGGGTTTATTTTCCGACAAAGAACACACATTCAAGCCGTTCACACCTCTACTACTGTACACCCGCAAACCAACTGCCAAACATGCACGGCTCATAGCGGTATCCCGTGGAAACTCAGCTGCTGACCCCATGACGTCACGACATGCTACTGTACCCTCTATATTCAGCTACTGACATAAGATGGCAGACGTCAGTGCCGAGAGCTCTGTCGGTAAGAAAGCATCCTATCCTATGCACATCCAGCCAAACACGTCACACTTATGTAATTTCTTCTATACTGTGCACAACTGGAACATAGGCTCTGACAGACAAAAGAACATAAGTAGTGGATATTCTCCACAAAATATTAAATAACGCGTAAAACAAAATCATGGCCCATTATTTGGACTTCATCCATTATAGGATTTAAGACATAAGATTCTAAAAATTATGCTTCAGACATTCCATCGCCTCTTTGAAGAGGCAGAGGAAGCCAGTATCTGAAACAATGGAACTTCCAGAACTGCATACTTCAAACTAGACA
>NW_019724488.1:0-533 GCF_002891405.2 Cryptotermes secundus | reverse complement strand
ATGAATTTTTCAGCAGGTTAATTTACAGAAGTGAGTTTCCAGGTATTGGAGTTGTTGTGGTATATCTCACCATGGCAAATGAATTTTACTAACAGGCCTTTATATTGGCAGAAATAAATTATATTTTACTGTTAATGACTGCAAGGTACAACTTGTACCTTCCGGTATATCTCTCGAGTATTTTTGTCCTTTGACGCTACAGCCCCAATTTGGCCCTTGGCCATCCTCCATGAAACTCCGTTTCACTTCGGTTTACTAGATCTTAGACATTCGGTAGGACTCCTTGGTCGGGTGATCAGCTCGTCGCAAGGTCTCTACCTGTACAAAAACACAAACACAAACATCCCTGCATGGCGTGGTTGGGATTCGAAACCACGATCCCGGCTTCCGAGCGATCGAAGACTATGAATGCCTTAGACTGCTCGGCTACCATGACCGGCATCTGTGGAGTACTAGATCGACAATAATAATTAAAATAACAAGGTTATGGCATATCAACAAACGAACAGCGAAAGTCCACAGAGTTTGGCCTC
>NW_019724487.1:4904-5080 GCF_002891405.2 Cryptotermes secundus | reverse complement strand
TGCGTGGATGGCTTGCTAGCTTTTCGTTGCTAGCTTGCTAGCTTGCGTTGCTAGCCTTTTAGCTTTGCGTTGCTAGCTTGCTAATTTTTGTTGCTAGATTGCTAGCTTGACTTTGCTATTTTTCTATCTTTGCGTTGCAATCTTGCTATCTTTGCATTCCTCTCTTTCAAGCTTTG
>NW_019724487.1:0-1366 GCF_002891405.2 Cryptotermes secundus | reverse complement strand
TTACTTGCTTGATTACTAGCTATCCGTATCTAGCTTGATAGATTTCCGTTGCTTGCTTGCTAGCTTTGCGTCGTTATCTTTGTAGTTTGCGTTGCTTGCTTGCTAGCTTTGCGTTGCTAGCTTGCTAGCTTGGGTTTGCTAACTTGCTAGCTTTCCGCTGCTAGCATGCTAACTTTGCGTTTCTCGCTTGCTTGCTTAGCGTTGCTAGATTGCTTGAGGGCTAGATTTGCTTTGCTAGCTAACTAGGTTTGCGTTGCTATCTTACAAGCTTTGCGTTGCTAGCTTTCTACGTTTGCGTTACTAGCTATCTAGCATTTCGTCGCTAACTTCCTAGCTTTGCGTTTGCTAGCTTGCTAGCTATTGGTTGATATCTTGCTAGCTTTGCGTTCTAGCTTGCTATCTTTGCAATACTAGCTTGATATCTTTGTGTTGCTAGCTTGGTAGATTTGCGTTGTTAGCTTGCTAGCTTTGCATAGCAAACTTGCTAGATTTATTTGCTAGCTTGACAGCTTTGCGTTGCTAGCTTGCCATCTCTTCTTTGCTAGCTTGCCACCTATTCCCTGATAGCTTGCAAGCTTTGCCTTGCTAGCTTGCTAGCTTTGCGTTGATAGCTTGCTAGCTTTGCGTTGCTATCTTGCTAGCTTTGCGTTGCTAGCTTGCTAGTTTTGCGTTAATAGCTTGCTAGGTTTGATATGCTAGCTTCCTAGCTTTTTTTTCTAGCTTGCTGGCTTTGCTTTGCTAGCTGGCAAGCTTTGCGTTGCTAGCTTGCCAGCTGTTCTTTGCTAATTTGACAGCTTTGCTTTGCTAGCTTGCTAACTATGCGTTGCAAGCTTGCTAGCTTTGCTTTCCTAGCTTGCTTGCTTTATGTTGCTAGCTTGCTAGATTTCCTTTCCATCTTGCTAGCTTTGCGATGCAAGCTGGCTAGATTTTCATTGCTAACTTGCTAGCTTCACGTTGTTATCTTGATAGTTTTACGTTACTTGCTCGCTTGTTTGCTTGCTTGCTTGCTTTGCGTATAATGCTTGGTACCTTTGCGTGGATGGCTTGCTAGCTTTTCGTTGCTAGCTTGCTAGCTTGAGTTGCTAGCCTTTTAGCTTTGCGTTGCTGGCTTGCTAATTTTTGTTGCTAGATTGCTAGCTTGACTTTGCTATCTTTCTATCTTTGCGTTGCAATCTTGCTAGCTTTGCATTCCTCTCTTTCAAGCTTTGCATTGCTAGCTTGCTAGATTGCTAGCTGTGTGTTGGGATCTTGCTAACATTGCGTTGCAATCTTGCTAACTTTGAGTTGCTATGTTTCTAGCTTGCTAGATTTGCGTTGCGAAATCCCTATATATGCGTTGCTAGCTTGGTAGTTTTTCGTTGGTAGC
>NW_019724486.1:0-1156 GCF_002891405.2 Cryptotermes secundus | reverse complement strand
TATATGAAAAATTGTAAAATTTCCATGGATAATGTCTGATGAGTTATGTTGAACATTATTTTGTGAGACACTTCTTAAAGAAAACAGCACCTCTTGGAAGTACTTTGACATTTGAACCGTCATATGTACTTCAGTTTAAATATACAGTCAACTCTCGATTGTCCGGGATAATGGTGGGGATGGAAATCACGACTAATCGAAAACCCGGTTAAGACAAATTTTATTAAAAGTAGTACTGTAATACTGTACCTTCATAATACTATAGGCCTACCTGTATTTAAATTTATTCAACCCCATTTTTATGTCATCTCATGGCCTATTTAATACTTTTTTTACATTACACTGAAATATGAATTAGTTATTTCAGTCACAGTCTTCAACAACGTCCAACATTTTTTACGAATATTCACACTTAACACTTAAAAAAATTAATATTGTCGTTTTCTTTTTCGCGGCATTTTCCTTTTTCTGTTGAATGCTTAACACAACACGATTCCTTTTACACCCTGACATTTTGCTAAAGCACTTGAAGATCGATACAAAGATACTAACTGGGGCGATGTATCTGTCCTTGAACCTTTCCAAAAATCCTTGCATTCTTTCGCCCCTACCCTAGAACATTGTGTTAGCATAACGGGACCAAAGAATGCAGAGCTCAGTTCACACTAGTGCAAAAATAGTGTTACAACTCGCCATATGAAACAAAAGTGAATGTGTATTAAACAAAATATAAGCCTCAAAAAAGCCTCAGTAGCCCCGGTTAAGCTGCAAACTGGTTAATCCGCCCCCAGATAATCAAGAGTTGACTGTATCACTTTTGGGGAAAGTAAACATGCTTTCAGTTCAAGGTATCATAGCCCTCAGGAACACTCAGTAACAAGATCTTAATCATTACCCTGTTTGTACGAAATTTGCCCACATCTTAGTTTGTCTCTCCACAATTTTTGTCTCTGGATCTTCAGGTTTGAAAGCTGGGAATAATGCTGATATAAAGAATAAGTACATTTGGTCATCATGGTGAACCACCCCTGAAAATAGAACAAAACTTGATAATTTATGAACTAATTTTTCAATTCCAGGAAGAATATTTTTAAGTATCAAATTAGTATCGTATAGTGGGACAGTCTGAAGTAATTCACATATATGTATATTGATT
>NW_019724485.1:4487-5375 GCF_002891405.2 Cryptotermes secundus | reverse complement strand
CGCGGCAGTTGAGGGGTGCGCTGCGCGTGTTCAAAATCACGTACACACGAGCGAATACCCGTTCCTTCTATGTTGCATTAGAGCAGCGGCGCGCTCGTGTATTCCCACCCTATGGAAGCGTGTGCCGTTTGTGTTCGCAACGACCCTCTAAGTATTTCTGATGCAATGTTGTGATATGTTGTCAACGGTTGCAACGTTCCGTGGAAATGACAGCGTCTATCCGACGAAGACTTCGAAGCGAGGACTGTTGCAAGAGGAGCTCCGCGCAAACCGTAAAGTATTTCTTTATGTGTCTTTTTCTTTTATGGCACAGGGTGAGAGCTTGACAGGGTTCAGGCGGCACGACAATGAAATCAGTGCGAGAGGGAGAGATAAAAAGAACTTTAACGGTCTCTTCCTGTGGATAATTCGCATTGGAGGGACAGAGATTCAAGAAAGCAAAACTTAATTTTGCTTTGGTCCATCCTTCACTTCAATGGTGAAGGACAAGTGACTGAATCTCTACGAGTATATAGAGCAGGCATGTCCAACTTCAAACAGGTTGTTATCGACTTTTTAGTGTCAAAACTGCCAGTGATCTACCACCCCCTACTATTGCCGTATCTCGCTTTAAGCAAAAATATTGGTAAAAATAACACGACACATGATGTTTGTTGTAAAAGTAACATAGATTGAATGGCCGCTCCATAGCTCAAGCCAGTGGTTCTCAAAGTGTGGGGCGCGACCCCCAGGGGGGGCGCAGCATACTTTCCTACAGATAAAAATTAAAACTGCCATAAATCAATTAGAAAAGTAACAAAAAATAAAAATACACATAGAAAAACTTTTGATGAGTACAGGCTTTAATTATCATGAATTTCAAAATAACTAATAATTATTCTCTTTACC
>NW_019724485.1:0-730 GCF_002891405.2 Cryptotermes secundus | reverse complement strand
AGTGGAATGACACAGGAGGAATAGCTTTCAATTGTACTTAAATTCAGTGCAGTTATGCCCCTCCCTCCATACCCGTTTTCTTCACTGCCAGAATGAACTGCATCATAACCGAAGCTAATTCTTGGTCACTCTGACCAAATGATCTCTGATAACTGACAGTTTTCTTGCCAAGGAGCACTTGCTTCATTTTGCATAAGATGTACCATACATTCATCCCTCAGTAACTTTGCATCAGCAGAGCTCTTTCTCATGTGTCACCATACATTGGCTGTCACTGCATCACCAGAACTGATCCTGCTTCACACAATTTTACCCTCACTCACACGTCGTCCAGGTAAGGGCACTTGTACTTCGTGGACACCATGTACCCTTTTCAATTTACTACATCGAATGGGATTTATGCAGATTATACATAGAATGTTACCACTCCAAAATGGCTGTTATGTCACATGAACGATTTTACGTAAACTTTAGATGTGGATTTTGTTGCTGATTTCAGTAGTTAATCATCTTGCTGACATTGCATGTACCTCCAGTATAATATTAAAACGCTTGTTGTATCAAAGTGTCCTTTCAGAACTTCAAGTTCATAATCTGCATATTCAATAAAACTGTAATTTCAGAATTTGATTTGTTTCATTCTGGTCCAGCACACTAACAATATTACAATTGATAAAACAATTGTCAGTAAAAACAACACAGCACGCGTCGCACAAACATAGGACGACAA
>NW_019724484.1:1209-1368 GCF_002891405.2 Cryptotermes secundus | reverse complement strand
GAATAACTTCGTTTTGTTTTGCTCACCGATTTGTGCCTATGGGGCGTCAAATAAACCTGCATTTCTCATCAAACCACCACTTCGGGTTTGAAGCAGCCGCATGATATTGACACTTCGTAGACGTAGTATGATTATTCTTATACATTTCACTGATGAGGA
>NW_019724484.1:566-827 GCF_002891405.2 Cryptotermes secundus | reverse complement strand
ATTGGCCTATACCACGAGTGAAATCAGGGAGCACTAGAATGACCTAACTAAAAGAAGGGTTTGTAGTTAAACATAACATTTGGGTTGCATCCAAAAAGTACTATAAGGTCTACCTCACCAAAAGTAAGAAGTGAACCATCACGATCAGTTTCGACCTGGTTAAATTGGTAAGGAATTACCCTTGCTTTAATTAATTGAAACCAAAAAGAGGTATATCACTGTTAATGATAAAATTGAAACAAGAGTTCCAATTAAGGAAAT
>NW_019724484.1:0-236 GCF_002891405.2 Cryptotermes secundus | reverse complement strand
ATATATCTTGACCTCCTAAACGTTCCGTCCACCCAAAATCAGAAACCTTGAGAGAATACCCTAACAACAAAGGACGAAAAGACACCCCGTAAGTAGAAAAATAAGGCATAAACCACATTGAACCAGAAAACACCGTACACTTATAATAGAAAAAAGAAATTAACGAACCCCCCAAATTAAACCTAGATAATTCATAACCAATTCAACCCCCTAATGAACTAACAAAAATAGTCAAA
>NW_019724483.1:0-487 GCF_002891405.2 Cryptotermes secundus | reverse complement strand
ATACTGTTAATAAATATATGGCCGACATACGACCAAATCGACTTATGACCAGTATGTCGGAACGGAAGTCAGTCGTAAGTTGACGACCAAGTGTGTAGTGGTTAGAAATAAGTTGGAATGCTGTTTGTAGTCAATGTAGGTATAATAGTAAGTCTAGAAAACGTGTTGAATGTACACATGCTCCTTTTCTGGGTTTCAGCAGTTGATCTGCTGGCTCCTCAAGTGGAGAGCTCTGTGGGGGGCAGTCTTCGTGAAGATAATTTCTCACTTCTTCAGGATAAATTGAACAAGTCAGGTTTGTACTTGGGGCTCCGAAAATATGGCAATGTACCATCTGCTGGTTTTGAAAGGTTTTTGCAACTGATCCTGTGTATTCCAAACATCAAAGATATAATACCATTGCCATAATGGCGTCACAGTTGCAAATTATAATGTGAAATCTAGTGAATGTAATTTGTACAAATGTCACAGCTTTTTTAAGTGATTT
>NW_019724482.1:0-522 GCF_002891405.2 Cryptotermes secundus | reverse complement strand
AGCTTTGCGTTGCTAGCTTGCTAGCTTTTACTTTCCAGCTTGCAAATTGCTAGATTTGCGTTTCTAGTTTGCTACCTTTGTGTTGCTAACTTCCTAGCTTTGCGTTGCTAGCTTGCTAGTTTTGCTTTGCAAGCTTGATAGCATTGGGTAGCTTGCTTGCTTTCTTGCTTCTATGGATTTCTTGCTTGGTATCTTTGCGGTGCAAGCTTGCTAGCTTTGCGTTTCTAGTATGCTNAAAATTGCAATGCTAGCTTCGTAGCTTGACCAATTTGTGTTGCTCGCTTGTTATTTTTGCGTTGCTAGGTTACTAGCATCGCGTTGCTTGCTTGCTGGTTTTCGTTTCCTTGTTTGCTTGCTTGCATTGTGTTTCCTGCTTGCTAGCTTGCGTTGCTAGCTTACTATTTTTCCGTTGATAGCTTGCAAATTTCCGTTGTTATCATGCGAGATTTGCGTTGCTACCCTGCTAGCTTTGCGTTACTATCTTCCTATATTTGCTTTGCTAGATTGCTAGCTTTGTTTGCT
>NW_019724481.1:0-402 GCF_002891405.2 Cryptotermes secundus | reverse complement strand
CCATACAGCACAGCTACCGACAGCAGCGTGAAGTGGCCCATAAAAGCAAAGCAGAGCAGGCAACACGCAACACATGAAGGGGTGAATTAGTGCTTCTTTCGACTGTGGTCTAGTCACACACAGCCTTACAGCTGACTCTGTTCGATGAATGAACGTTGTCCACTTACCTGATAATTAGGTTAATAAAAAATTATTTAAACACTGTTAAGACTGTGTTGGCCGGTCACGGTAGTCGCGCGGTCTAAGGCATGAACTGTCTTCGCTCGCTCGGACGCTTGGATATTGGGTTCGAATTCCACTCAGGGCATGGACGTTTGGTGTTTGTGCGTGTAAGTGCGTTTTTTTATGTTTGTGTATAGGTAGAGGCCCTGCGATGAGCTGATCACCCGCCCAAGGAGTCCT
>NW_019724480.1:0-2209 GCF_002891405.2 Cryptotermes secundus | reverse complement strand
AACTACGCACCATCGTTTTAGACGGAGCCTGCCACGTAAATGAAAGAGCATTTTATGGAGAGTTTACGAACACGTTTTGTGAAAATAAATAAATGCGCAATAAGAAGTAACCAAAGTTTAATTTTAAATAAAGTTTCCGCACAGTCTCTTAAATGTTGCAGTCAACACGGAAATTTAAACGGGAACGTACGAAGTATAGAACACTTTAACACTATGTGTGATGCAAAATACTGAACCCTGAGGTGAGCTCAGCCTGTAACAGAAATGAGTACCATGAATCTTCCTGGGGAGTAAACGGTGGTCGGGCGGCGCGTAAGGCTGACAACACTACCGCCACCTGTGAGCCGATTGTCTAGAAAATGTGGGAGCCTCGACGTCTCACAATCTTACGTGCCTTCACTGCCTGTTACAGGGACAGCTTTACCCGTGTACTAGTACATATACACGTATATGATACCTTAAATGACGAGACGAGATTCTGTCCAGCGAGGATGAGAACTTCACATGTCACTGTCATGCACGATCCAAACGAACCCATTGTTGTGCTTATGACGAAAGAGAACAGCGGCAACCACAATTTATTGGAGGGGCTCATAAAGGCACAAGCAATTCCTATTAATATATTGGCTACGGAGGCAATGAAATATCGCCTCCTCACAGCCAACATCAGGTGATGGCCGGTGACCTTGCGGAACAGAACCTGTATGCAGAACAAGATCACAGAACAGTTGAAACTGCACACCAAGGACGAAAACGATTATGCACTAGACATGTATTTATGGAACAGAAATCCGTGGTTGCAGCCGACACTACTTTTTAGTTAATCGTGAAGTGATTATGGTGCGGATGGCGGTTCCTCTACCACAGGGAGGCCTATTGCGTGGTTTGTACCAAACTTCATACATCACCCTGCAATAATCTTCACTGGAAGCCCTGAGGCAAATGAAAGTCTCAGACACTACTTAGTAACGTGCAATGGAGGTTACAAATATGCCGATTTCTTTGAGCAGAGCTATTCTTGATAATCTACAATTTGCCCAGCTAAAAGAAACTTCCCTGTCTTTTACGGAATCAAAAGGTTCATTACCATGTAAGATTTGAAGTTTTTCACGGCGGTGACTATGAAGAATTCCGTGTTCTGGGATGTGGCGCCGTGTAGATATTGTGTGAAGCGACGTTGGTTCGTACAAGATCTACACGGCGCCAGATTCCAGAAGACGGCATTCTTTATTCATTACCATGTTCACAAGGGCTTATCACTTATCTCTACGTGATCCAGTATTCATCGTCACCAATTAATTTTCTTAAGAACACCATAATCATCATCATCATCATCATCATCATCAACATCAAGATCTGGACCTTTCGATCTGTCCCGTTCAATTACAAGATAAGCTGATCCTTCCAGCGCAATTTCGGACGTTCAATGGACTTTGTTCACCCAGGCTCGTACAGGATTAACTGCTTTGGGCTGCTTACTGGTGCAGTTCTTTCACACGATGAATCCGGTTAGTGCTATCATTCTGAATTCTGTCAAATAAATCGAATATATTTGGTCCATTTCTAACAATCGTGTTTCTATTTCGATCCTCTAATATGTATCCCTCCATGTTCCTTAGAAACTTCATTTGTGCTGTTCCTATCTTTTGCCTCTGCTCTCTTGTCATTGCTCCTATTTCAGAGTTGTTTTTTGCTGAAGGGAGAGCCGCAGTCTCGCAAAATCTAATCTACATTTCCTTCAATAATTTTTTAGTAATTGCTCTTTTTGTTGTCCCATGTAAGTGCTTAAATTTATTCGGATTCTTTTTCTAAACCTTTCTTTTCCCCCTCGGCACTACAGCCCCAGTGGGCCTAGGCCTACCTCCATGAACTTCTCCGTTCACTTCGGTTTCTAAACCTTTATGCTGAAAAATATAAAATAGCACACCGTAAGCAATTAAAATAGTGTAATTTCCCTATAAGTTTTTTATATAAAAATTTTCCATCCAATATTTTGTTTCCTCTTAAAGATATTAATTTTCTTTGTTGATGTACTGTTACCGTCCCATTCAGTGAGGTTTCAAGCCCCACCGGTTGGTAGCTACTCTATTTCCGTCCTTCCTTTCTCTGCTGTTGTCGCCGCTGCCGTAGTTGGTAGTTGGCCTCGCAGCTAGGTCGGACTTAACCTGGCTCCACCGCTTCTCCGACTCCACCACTTCTCTTCACTTTG
>NW_019724479.1:222-461 GCF_002891405.2 Cryptotermes secundus | reverse complement strand
TTCAGAATGCGTTTTGTTCTAAGTCTCATTTAAATATAATTGATTTCCTAACTTCAAACTCATAACACACTCCAGTACTCGGCTGACGAAGCACGTGCTCTCCTTTGTTGTTATCAAAAACACAATACATCCCTTATAGGAGTAAGATGGAGGTAAAGGCCGCGCCATAGCTCAAGCGGTCAGTCGCTGGCTTCCCACCGCCGCGGCCCGGGTTCGGTCCCGGGTCTGGTGGGATTTGT
>NW_019724479.1:0-208 GCF_002891405.2 Cryptotermes secundus | reverse complement strand
GGTTTTCTCCGACCGGTTTCCCCTGCCAATCTTCATTCCACCAATTGCTCCACAATCACCCTCACCTATCATCTGGGGCTGGTACAATAGGCCAGAAGTGGCCGCATTACAAGGGACTTAGTCCCACATCACTAGCAATAAAGAAAAATAATACCCACAGGACAATTCCTGGTACTCATTTCTGTCAGAGGCTGAGTCGACCCCAAGG
>NW_019724478.1:0-539 GCF_002891405.2 Cryptotermes secundus | reverse complement strand
CCTTGCTTTGCGTTCTAGCTTTCTTGCTTTGCGTTGCTAGCTTGAAACTTGCAAGATTTCCGTTGCTAGGTTGCTAGATGTGCGTTGCTATCTTGCCAGGTTTGCTTTCCTATCTTGTCAGCTTTGCTTTGCTAGCTTACCAGCTATGCGTTGCTAGCTTGCCAGTTATGCTTTGCTAGCTTGCCAGCTTTGAGTTGCTAGCTTGCAAATTTGCGTTGCTGGCTTGTCAGCTGTGCGTTGCTAGCTTGCTAGATTGGCGGGCTAGCTTGCTAGCTTTGCGTTACTACCTTGCAAGCATTCCGTTGCTAGCTTGCTAGTTTTCGTTGCTAGCTTGATAGCTTAGCGTTGCTCCCTTGCTATCTTTGATTTGCTACATTGCTAGCTTTGACTTGCTAGCTTGCTAGCTTTGTTTGCAATCTTGCTAGCTTTGCGTTACTAGCTTGCAACTTTTACGTTCTAGCTTGCTTGTTTTGCATTGCTAGCTTGCTATCGTTGCCTTCTAACTTGCTAGCTTTGCGTTGCTAGCTTGCTAGTTTTGA
>NW_019724477.1:0-715 GCF_002891405.2 Cryptotermes secundus | reverse complement strand
CAGCAGTCCCTGTACCAGTCACCGTGAAGTGCAGAACCGTGACTCGGTCAAGAAAATTCATGTACAGGGTGGGGCGTAGAAAATCCTTTTTGAAGCGAAAAAAGAAAATTATTGCTGAAAGACAAAATTTATGTTTAGCTAATGAAAGAACATACTTTAAAGTTTTATATCATGTAGTTTTAAACAAAATATCTTGAAGGTGGTGGCCACCGTTCTCTATGCACTGATGCAACCGTTTTCTAAAGTTCCCCTCTGCACGTTCCAACATGAGCACCATAATTTAGGCTACTTCCTGCCTAATAACATTCTTCAGCTGAAGCAGGTTTGTGGGCGATGTTTAAAAACCTCTGCCTTGAGGTATCTCCATAAAAAAAATCACAGGGCATTAGATCAGGTGAGTGCGCTGCCCACGGGATGTCACCTTGAAGCGAGATGAGCTGTCCGGGGAACTTTGCCCTGAAAACTGTCATGGAAGCTCGGTCTGTGTGGGCCATAGCACCATCCTGTTGGAACCAGACATTTCCTAGATGCATTTCTTCAAGAGCTGGTTCAAAAAAGATCTCAAAATCGACAGTCGAACTGCCTCCATATTTCTGGTGTCGTTACGGACCACTGTCATCCTGATGATTTTTTCACTATACTCCCGGTTGTCCAGAAGTTCTCTACCCATAAACCAATCGATTTCCAGTCAGGAACCAGACCTCTGGGCTTAATT
>NW_019724476.1:0-902 GCF_002891405.2 Cryptotermes secundus | reverse complement strand
ATCCCCATTCGTGCTACATGCCCAGACAGTCTCAGCCTCCTTGGCTTGATCATTTTAATTATACTTGGAGAAGAGTGACACAAACACATTCCTTACTTACTTACTTACGGAGCGGAGGCCTTCTTGAGGAGAAGCCAAATCTGCAGCTACTCAAGAACAGCATTTCATGGAACCCGAAGGTTCATTACCGTGTTCACAAGAACCCTCTACTGGTCCCAATCCTGAGCCAGATCAATCCAATCCATACCACCCAATCCTATCCCTCTAATATCGATTTTAATATTGTCCACCCACCTACGCCTTGGTCTTCCAAGTGGTCTCTTTTCTTCTGGCTTTCCCACCACTATCCTATACGCTTCTTCTTCTCCCCCATTCGTGCTACATACCCGGCCGACCTCATCCCGTTTGAGTTGATCATTCTAATTATACTTGGAGAAGAGTACAAGTTATGAAGCTCCTCATTGTGCAGTTTTCTCCAACCTCCTGTCACTTCATCTCTTCGGTCCAAATATTCTTCTCAAACACCCTCAGTCACCTCGATAGCCACTGTTACGGCCGAGATTATAACCACAAGTCACAAGCCAACTTCTTCGGTGTGCCCATTACTAAACTAATAAAATTCTGCGGAATAAATGTCAAATTACATGCGTAAGTTATTTAAGGAATCTGAAGGTTAGGAATATAACAAGGTATTTATCTGCGCTCTTCCCTTAATACGTTTGCGGTTTCGTGGTGGCACACAACGGAACTGAACTCTCTACCCTAGAAAATGTGTTCATAAAAATGATACGCCTATTCTGTCAAACAGCTTGAAGACAAGTCTCCCCCCCCTATTACGTCGGTTTAATACTGATGTTATGAATGTGTGGAGATGTACTTCCACGCATCCTTTCATGGGCGCG
>NW_019724475.1:0-1086 GCF_002891405.2 Cryptotermes secundus | reverse complement strand
TTTCAGTATGTTCCAGTCTGTACTAGCCGTTTCCTGGCAACTGATTTTAGCACGTGAGCTGTAACAGTCTCAAGGAATTACACGTTCCATATATCACACAGGAACTCTTCTGTTCGTAGACTCAGTCTTTTAGCAAATTCATTTCTTCACATTCTTCCTTACAGAACTGAAATCTCAACTTAGAACTGCCTGGTTCGCACCAAATTGTCTTCAGAATAACAGCTCGGCAGGAACTACACAGAAAACACAGCCAGTAATTGTTGTAGAGGGTTGTTTACCGCGCTGTTGTATAGCGAATTTCGCTCCGCGGATCACATATGAAACACCGTTCTGTTGTGTACTTTTAATTTTCGAGTGTTACCTAGCCACATATTTGTACCATAGAATATGTAAAACCTATTCATAATATTTATCGTGCCTCTCATTTTCTGCTGTATACACCACTGAATGCGACTCTAAGTATATAATTTATAAATACCATATGTGTAGTATTGTGGTCGACATTCACGTTCTGAATCCTGATCAAGTTATCGCGTCATGAAGTGTATATATGGAAGTGTCGTATTCTAAATTACACTTTATATCCTCACAGGCCGACTTCCTGTATTGTTCTGAAGTCCTGATTCCAAGTGGCGAGCTTCCCCCGCTACACATTCTCTCGTATGTAACACCGAGAGCTGACTGACTACGAGTAACTTCTTAGGTATTGCTGTTTCTAATAACAACCATCAATCGGACAAGCGGAAAACGCAGTTTGACCTCTGTTGCGTAATCGTTGTGGTTACAGAAGTGTTGTCAAGCAACGCTGCAGAGAGGTGTTTAACGCAACGCTGCGTAGCAACGAAGTCTTGGCTCATCTCGACACGGCAATATACCGAGAAAAGACCGCTTTCCTTACTGTTGCGTAATTATTATTATTATTATTTTATTATTATTTATTTTTTCTCTGCACTTTTGTACACTCGCTGGCTGTAGATCTTACATTGATACAGACAAGGGTAGTATATATAATAAAGGGAACCATATATAAAAAATATATACAATGAACCGTGTCACGGTTCTTTCGGTGTAGGATCTTTGGATTTA
>NW_019724474.1:0-493 GCF_002891405.2 Cryptotermes secundus | reverse complement strand
TTTTCTCTCTGTTCCTCTTATGTAAATAGTTAATTCTGACTTAATACAATAGTTGTTTTTTCCAATAATTCTTGTTAATAAAATTGAAAGCGGTTAAAACTGCTGCTATTAATTGCTGCTGCTACTACTACTATTATTATATTATAATCAACAATGTTTTAGGTGACAATGAAACCAACTTGGAGAGAATCATTAGACGGATGGAAGAGAAAGGTATTTCCAGGAAAGGGAAAGAAAAGAATGAAGGAGAGGTCACAAGAGGTGCAATTAATGATTCAGGTACTGTAACTTGCTTGAAGTTGCTATGCAAAGAAACATACAAGGACGTTTCTTACAGGTGTAGGTGTTACTAATATTATGCTGTTATGGATTGGATGATTTCATTAATGCTCCTTTTACATTCACACAATACAAGACTATAGATAATGCAGTGCTACTGCATTTCTATGCTCTTTCCAATTCAATTTTGCACACACACTAAGCTTCTGATGTT
>NW_019724473.1:0-1101 GCF_002891405.2 Cryptotermes secundus | reverse complement strand
CAAGCAAGAAAAGGAACCAAAACTAGAAAAATTGCAACGAAAAGCCAGCTAGCTAGCAACGCAAAGCTAGCAAGGTCGAAACGCAAAGCTAGCTAGCTACCAAAGCAAAGCTAGCAAGCTAGCAACGCAAAGCTGGCAAGTTAGGAACGCAAGGCTGGCAAGCTAGCAACGCAAAGCTGGCAAGCTAGCAACGGACAGCTGGCAAGATAGCAACGCAAAACTGTCAAGCTAGCTACACAAAGATAGCAAGCTAGCAAACAAAGCTAGCAAGTTAGCAACACAAAGCTAGCAAGCTAGCAACGCAAAGCTACAAAACTAGCAACGAAAAAGTAGCAAACTAACAACGCAAAGCTAGCAAGCTAGCAACGCAAATCTACGAAGCTAGGAACGTCAAGATAGCGAGCAAGCATCGCAAATCTAACAAGCTAATAACGCAAAGCTAGCAAGCTAGCAACGCAAATCAAGGAAGATAGCAACTCAATGCTATCAAGCTAGCAACGCATGTATAGCAATCTATCAAGCTAGCAACGCAAAGCTAGCAAGCTAGCAACGCAAAACTGGCAAGCTAGCAACGCAAAGGTAGAAAGCTAGCAATGCAAATCTAGGAAGCTAGCAAGCTAGCAACGCAAAGCTAGCGAGCTAGCAACGCAAAGCTAGCAAGCTAGCAACTCAAAGATAGCAAGATATCAACGCAATGTTTGCAAGCTAGCAAAGAAAATCTAGCAATGTAGCAATGCAAAACTAGGAAGCTAGCTACGCAAAGCTGGCAAGTTAGCAACGCAAAAGAGCAAGCTAGCAACGCAAAGCTAGGAAGATAGCTACGCAAAGCTGGCATGCTAGCAACCGAATCTGGCAAGAGAGCAACCCAAAGGTGGCAAGCTAGCAAAGCAAAGCTGGCAATCTAGGAACGCAAAAAGAGCAAGCTTGCAACGCAAAGCTAGCAAGCTAGAACGCAAAGTTGGCAATCTAGCAACGCAAAGTTAGCAAACTACAAACACAAAGCTAGCAAGCTAGCAACGCACATATAGCAAGATAGCAAGCTAGCAACGGAAAGCAAGTAAGCTAGAAAAGAAATGCTAGCAAGCTAGCAACGTAAATGTA
>NW_019724472.1:0-836 GCF_002891405.2 Cryptotermes secundus | reverse complement strand
GCCTTGCTAGCTTGCTAGCTTTACGATTGTAGCTTGCTAGCTTTGTTATCTAGCTTGCTAGCTTTGAGGTGCTAGCTTGCTAGCTTTTCTTTGCTATATTGCTAGCTTCCCGTTGTTAACTTGCTAGCTTTGCGTTGCTAGCTTGTTAGCTTTACGTTGCTATCTTGCTAGTTTTCGTTGCCTGCTTCCTTGCTTGCCTGCTCTAGCGTGTTTTTGATAGCTTTGCTTTGCTAGCTTGCAAAATTTGCGTTGATTGATTGTGTGTTGCTAGGTTGCTAGCTTTTCTTTGTAGGTTGCTAGTTTTGCCTTGCTAGCTTGGTAGTTTTGCGTTGCTATCTTGCTAGTTGGCTTTGCTATGTTGTTAGCTTTGCCTTGCTAGCTTACTATCTTGGCGTTGCTAGCTTGCTAGCTTGGCGTTCCTCTCTTGCTAGCTCTCCGTTTCTAGTTTGCTACATTGCTATATTTGCGTTGTTAGCTTGCTATCTTTGCGTTGCTATCTCATTAGATTTGCTTTGCTAGTTTACTAGCTTTGGTTTGCTAGCTTTCTAGCTTTGCGTTGCTAGCTTGCTAGCTTTGTGTTGCTAGCTTGCTAACTTTTCTTGGCAGGCTTGACAGCTTTACGTTGCTAAATTGCCAGCTGTGCGTTGCTTACTTTGCGTTTCTTTCTAGCTACATTTCTTTTCTAGCTTCCTAGCTTTGCGTTGCTAGATTGCTAGTTTTGCTTTGTTAGCTTGCTAGCTTTCCGTTGCTTGCTTGCTAGATATGCTTTTCAAGCTTGCTAGTTTTATGTTGGTAGCTTGCCAGCTTTGCGTTGTTAGCTTGCCAGCTTTGCGTTG
>NW_019724471.1:0-2866 GCF_002891405.2 Cryptotermes secundus | reverse complement strand
TAGTCAACATTCTGCCACTGTACAACTGCCAATGCCTCATTGGAATAGTAAAATTGAGACAGATATTTCAGCCAAATAACTGAAGCAGGTAAAACTCTGCAAAAATGAAATCAGATTAAAACAACATGACTTGTGAAAGCCAGAGCTTACATGGGACATGAAATCACGTAGTCTGGTAGAAGTTTACTCACATTTCATAACAGAGGAATGTACTATTGCCGTCTTAATGGTCAAAGAGAAAGTCAAATAAGCAACCAGCAAGTGGAGCACATTCATTCATTTTCTTTATTTTCCATATATCCATACAGGTAACAAACCTAGGATGTGGCAGTAGTTACTTTGAGAACGGATGTGTCCAGATACATTAATGAAATTACATGAGTTACATAATTAAAATCACTTACATTAATAAATTAACATAAATAATAATATAAAATAAAAACTTAATAAGATTTTATTTAAATTACCTAAATTAACTGATTTATACACATTACAAATTTTGCTACTATTGATGGTTGCTTGCTTAAACACTGATGATGGAGGTGATGCATTCCTCTGTAATGCTGGTAGGCTTTCACACAACTACATCTCATCACATCCCAGAAGATGGTACTTCTCATAACCAATGCTGTGACAAGTTCACCTCCTATATGATAGTTGCATTCCCACTCACCACTGCATGTTCTTTAATTAAGTTGAAGTCATCCTGCAGCTTCACAGAGTGAAAAAATGAGAAAAAAAAGAAAAAGAAAAATGTATAAATACAACTCTTTAATAGACACTTCTGCAGAAGAGTAGTCTAGAAATTAATCCAGAAAAAAATTATGTTCATGTCTCACCATCAAAGTGCAAGGCAAAGAAATATGAAGCTAGCTAATAAATTCTTATGAAGTTCAAAGTTCCTGTAAGTAACAATGACAATAAAAATCAAAATTATAATCATGAAGAGACCAATGGGGTTGCTGTAATGTAGGCTTGTATTAGGGAGCTGCTTGTTTTGAATCTCGGCCAGGGCAGTGGCTATCCCGACAGGTTTTTTGTCACTTTCTTCAATCTATCCACATAGATGTTGGGTAATACCATGATTAAAAAAGAAATGCCTCCTTCCAAACCTTTTCCAACTGATCGTTCATCTACCATCGTACAATACAAAACTACATGGTTCAGCTACTGACAATGTCATAAAATAGCCCACATTAAAATTAAGACAAAACTAGATTGGGGATCTGCTTGCTACCATGCAGACAGGCCAGCTCAGTCAGTATAGTGACTAGACGACAGGCTGGATGACTGAAAAATCAGGGCTTGATTCCCAGCAGGGGCAAGAGATTTGTGTTGTTTCCACAGAGTCCACACTCGCTCTGAAGCCCATCTGGAAACCTATCCAATGGGTACCAGGGTAACTTATACCATGGGTACAGAAGTCAGAGCATGAAGCTGACTGATCATCTCCATCTGATGCCAAGATTATGAATACATTAAGCTAAACCTCCACTCCCCATACGTTTCCATATCACGCTTAGTTAAGCACAAATACAACTCAACCTTTACCCTGCCACCATTCAATTTGGAATCTTTTGCTTTAATGTGCCCTACCTAAAATACTCAAGATTAAAATTTAATCTTGAAGATGGAGACAGCATATTCCTCTGAAACATCAGAACTTGCCTACAAGAGGACACAGTGTCACAACCTAGTATACCTCAATCTGAAAGGAGTAAGACTGTTTAAATACAGTTCCAAAACGGGAAATTAAAATACATGTGACACAACCCAGACACCACTACAAATTATCAATATCATTCACGTTTCAAAATCCCATGAAACAAACAATTCCTAATGCTCGGCACAAGCTGCTTCCATAAAGTAACGGTGAAGTGAAAGTATACTAAATAAAACAAGAAAATCTGGTTCAAAGGGAAACTAATTATACTAAACAGCAGCAAGCTCAGGAGATCTCAAGAACTTATGAAATAAGTGCAGGGAGTAGAGCCTTTTTTAAGAAGCCAAGAGTTGCTCAGCTAGTCAAGAATATCCCACCTCTTAAGAAACCTGAAGGTCCATTTCCATATTCACAAAAGGCCAATGCAAGATCTTATCCTAAGGCAGATGAATCCACTCCACACCTTAGTACGAATTTCACATATCCCCCACTAATGCTCTTCTTTTTCTACTATTCCAGCTTTCTGCTGCCATGTGACAATATATCAAGGTAATCTGCTCACTGCTCTCACAGATTTGAAGCTTTTCTTATGGAAGAAAGAATAAGGAAAGAATGTGACCTGGTCTCCTACCAATACATGTAACACCAAAACTGACAGTTTTCTGTCCAAGAGGAACATTCTTTTTTGTGCTTACCATTCTCTCTGACATTTTGAGAAACAACATGAGGCAAGTGGATGTTTGGATACCATATACACAGGTTGCAAACTGAATGGTGGCAAACATCTCAATCATGTAACCAGGAGAACTTACTAATCTCCATTATCTGGGATCACTGGATTATAAATCCTCTGATACTAAAGGGTTTACAGCTGGATTTTAACTTAAGGATAACACTATTAGAAAAGAAAAGTGCAACTCTTAGCCAGTTGAAAGAGCATGTGTGTACTGGTTCAATGGTACAGCACACAGGTGATTACTTTATAACCAGAAAATAAAATTCCTTTACCTGACATTATCAAAGAAATTAAATCAATTGGAACTGCAGCCACTGTANTGATTACTTTATAACCAGAAAATAAAATTCCTTTACCTGACATTATAAAATATTCCAGCCATTATCAAAGAAATTAAATCAATTGGAACTGCAGCCACTGTTGCCATAGCAGGAGACTCAAATACTGCTGACAGCATGCAACCTGTT
>NW_019724470.1:0-1767 GCF_002891405.2 Cryptotermes secundus | reverse complement strand
CTATGTTATTACATGGATACAGACTGCATGGGAGACAGAAAACAAGTGATAAACCTCAGCATTTATAGATCCTGGGAACCTTATGATGTAGTAACAAAGCACTGCTTAGTCGATTGGACAGACAAGGAAAATGTGAAGGATTGTTCCTGCTATGGAAATTACCGCAAACATTCAGTTTACACAAGTTCTATATTAGATCTGTTTAACGAAAATGGGAGTGGTATATCACACACAACATTCAAGGTACTACAGACAGAAAAATAAAATAAAAACTTTCAAAATCTAGTCAACAGCACAGTGGAGTTGTTTCATGTTCACAGAGATGGATATCAGAAAGACAAGTGGCATTTCTGCACATTTGTGTCACTAGCCTAACAGTGCACATACTTGTACAGCTCACCTCAGGTTCAGCCTTTATTTCCGGAAATGTTATTGCGACAGGATCCTCTTCCTCTTGTGCATCTGAGACTGCCTCAGCTTTTACATTCATGGCCTTACTTGCATCATGTGGTGCTGGGTATGTCTCACCATATGGACCCACTAAAGCGTTCTCCAAAATTGTACAGTTCTGTAAAAACCATCTCATCCTTCTCAGAAATGGATGCACAACACCACATGTTAAACAGCGTATGCTCTCCTTGCTATGGCTGTTTCTCATCACATCTAACTCATAAGAGCTGTTTTGTACAGATGTTCTTCTCTACAGCTATCATGATCACTAGAAAGTACTCGGTTCATAGCTCAGTTATCTTCCTGAGAAACTAACTGTCACTGTGAGCGGCCTCCGTAGTCTAGAAGTAAAGTTCCCACCTCATGACTCATGGTACGCGGTTCAAATACCCGGTGGAGGTTGTCAAATTTTTAAGGGCGGAAAAATTCAGGGAACAAGTCATCCAGGAGGGACTTTAACCCGTGTGTCCCGTGTCATAACTTTATGGCACATAAAAGAACCTCATATCTCAGATCACTGAGCCAAATTCCAGGACATTTCCCACCCAACAATAGTCTCTAAGGCCTCTGATAGATGGGGGAAGCATTATAGAGACCGCCAAGCAAGTGGCCGAACTCGTTTGCTCGGCGGGACTGATGGTAAGCACCATTATCGGTAGGGTATAGAGACTGGTAGAATATCATAGAGGGAAGCACAATGGACCAATACTGGTCTAAGTGCATGGGGAATCTGGGCCTCGGCACAGATGGGAAGACAATAGTTAATTGGATCTTTAAGAGACATAGGATGGGTGGTGTGGACTGGATTCAAATGGCTCAGGATTGGTACTTGTGATGGGTTTTTTGCTAACATGTCAATAAACTCTCAGGTTCTATACAATGCTGGGAAATTCTACAGTGGTCAAGCAACTGATGGCTTCTCAAAGATTCACTCAGCGCCCTGGAGTTAGTTATGGTACCTAAGGGCTCATTACTGTGCTCACACATGTTCATCTTGGCTCTGTATCCTAAGGGAAACAGACCCAGTACAAACGCAAATTACTTTTAAAATCCATCTTAATAGCATCTCCCCATCTGCACTTGAGTCTCCCAAGTGGTCTGCTTCTCTTGGGTTTTCCCTCTAAAACTTTGTATGCATTTCTCTGTTGCATGTGCACTTTTAAAATTAATTCTTTTTTAATTCGCTTAGTGGGGGGGGGATGGAGTCCAACTGGGTCCACTCGGCATGGCGGCCACCGTTTGGCCTATTGTAGCCTGCCCCCGGTGACTGTTATGATGGAGAATTTGGTGGAATGAACAATGGCAGGGGAACCAAAG
>NW_019724469.1:0-472 GCF_002891405.2 Cryptotermes secundus | reverse complement strand
GATGTCATGTAGTCCAGTAGAAGTTTATGTTACTTTTCCCACTGCCTGTTGTTTGCTTGGCTTACACTTCAAATCTGAAGATGGTGGCAGTATGTTCCTTCAAAGCATCTCTAAACTTCAACCAGACTACATGGCATCACATTCCAGAAAACTACATTCTTATAGTATGTGATATTTGATGATGAAACATTTTATAAAAACTATTCAAAGTGTCTACCTGCAATTTATGAACATTTCAGCACACTGTATTACTGAAACAGTTGGCAATACTGTGCTTAACTCTTCATTCAGACTGCAGGCAGATATTGTGAAAAGTTCTTGTAACTGTTTAAATATTAAATAACATTNGGGGGGGGGCATTTTACAAAACTGAGACTAGCTAGACACTACAGTCTCATTGTAGGATGCAAGAGGAGTCATGAATTAGAAAGCATTTGGAAGGAAAAAGCCATGGCCTAATTGAGATTCTGTC
>NW_019724468.1:0-361 GCF_002891405.2 Cryptotermes secundus | reverse complement strand
CCCGGTTAAGAAGGACGGGATTATGGGACTTGATTAGCTGACAGTATTGAGAGCCAACATAGACGTAGCCGCCGGGGAAATAACCTTGGACGGCCAGAAAATTAGACTGGCAAATCACCCGTTAGGTGGGAGAAAGGAGAACCACATTTCCAAAATTCTTTTCAGATACCTGCAGAAAAACTCCCAGTTTACAGCATGGTCACATGCTGTAATCATCACGACCTATGCTACGACACATGTGGCCAAAAGAAAGACAGATGTGATTCTGAGTTCAGGCGATGCCTGTTCTCAGAATGTAGCAAATATAGCATCACAACTGGACTGACGGGGGAGAAAGGTATGAACAACATCCGTAAAGACA
>NW_019724467.1:0-838 GCF_002891405.2 Cryptotermes secundus | reverse complement strand
ATTACATGGTATATATGAAAGCACATATTTTATGAGCGATTTAAGAGATTTGGGGAAAATTATGAGTGTAGTTTTGGTTTACACGCCATCTTTAGAACGTAATCCCTGCGTAAGTTTTGACTCTGCTCTATTCACTGAACATACTCTGCCTGCTCTCATTCATTCATTCATTCATTTCCTTTATTTTCCATATATCTGTACAGGCAAAAAACCTAAGATGTGGAAATAGTCCCTTTGATAATAGATGTATACATGTAATAAATTACATAAGTCACACAACTAAAATAATAACAATAATAATAATACACACACTAGTCAAGTAACAAAGGCAATAGAAAAAAAACAAAAACAAGAAGCTTATTGCAATTGTAATTACTAAACATAATTTAAAAAGTGCATTACTATAAAAATAATAGATGTATACATGTAATAAATTACATAAGTCACACAACTAAAATAAAAGTAATAATAATACACACACTAGTCAAGTAACAATAGGCAATAGAAAAAGAAAAACAAAAACAAGAAGCTTATTACAATTGTAATTTCTAAACATAATTTAAAAAGTGCATTACTATAAAAATAATAGATGTATACATGTAATAAATTACATAAGTCACACAACTAAAATAAAAGTAATAATAATACACACACTAGTCAAGTAACAATAGGCAATAGAAAAAGAAAAACAAAAACAAGAAGCTTATTGCAATTGTAATTACTAAACATAATTTAAAAAGTGCATTACTATAGAAACTTAGAATTAATACAATTTCACTCAGATTACCCAAACAATTAAATACTTTCTTTGTTTCACTTTCCCATAAATAAAAAAAAA
>NW_019724466.1:0-1160 GCF_002891405.2 Cryptotermes secundus | reverse complement strand
CTCCAGTTTCACATTCGGAAGATCTCGGGCTCGAATGTGGGTTCCTCGATCGACTATCCTAAAACGTAGTTCCTGTCAGCCAGTTTGGAATATTATCGTTTCTGTCTTCTGGGATATAACGCCGTGTAGTCCGTTGAAATTCAACCGACTTTTCCGAGGAACATACCCCCTCAATCTTCAGGTTCGAAGAATAAGCCAAAGCAAGATACCAGCGTTAAAGCAGGTAGCAAACATGGCCTCCTTAAACGCTGGTGTCTTGCTTGGCTTACTTTTCGACCCTGAAGATGGAAGAGACATATTCCTCCGAAACGTAGGTTGAATTTGAACGGAATATGTAGCGTTATATCGCAGAAAATGAAACTCTGCTTAACCACCGCTGTGAGCCACGAAGCCTACATAATTGTAAGGTGTGTCACAGTTGCATCCCAGATGTGTATTTATTTCCCTAGTCATCTTGTGGCACGCTATGCAATCGAAGCACTTAATGAGTGCCCGTACATAAACACAGAGGACGGATAATTCCGGACCAAATGCCTGCCAGAGTTGCCTAGCTCTTGCACGCCTGAATGTGTTCACTGCTTCAGCGTAGTTCACGGAGAGTATCGCATGATGTGCCGGTTAGCCAAGCGATAAGTTTTCTTTCAGTAGTTCCCTGGACAAATTTGTCGTCTTACCCGTCTAGTGCCATTATAATACTAGCCTTTAGATAAGCCAGGTCCGGTTCCTCCGTTGCTTACGAACTCAGTGCACAATCGACAGGATCTCACTTGACGTTATATGCCAGTAACATATTCAGCTGATGCAGTGACTGATACTGTAGTCGTAAATCAGTACACATAAGCCCCTAAGCCGTCACAGAGAAGTAGGTAGCCTATTATTAGGGCAATCATATCAAGGAGGGCCGCGAGGGGCTGCTGGGGCAATAATTGTTACCACCGCAACTGTGGTTTCCATCATAATGAACGTGAATTTTCCACAGAAATCAAAGATTTTCTTGACCCACTGAGCGATACGCAGTTTCTCAATCAGGGCTCTGTTCTGTGGGGTGAATTAGCTACAGCCGGCATACACATCACTCGGTTCAGTTATTCAGTTATTCAGTTATTCAGTATAGGGGTGGTGGGTTTCCCCATGCACCGCGACTAATAGTCTATTGTACG
>NW_019724465.1:347-496 GCF_002891405.2 Cryptotermes secundus | reverse complement strand
TGTGTTGACTGGTTTCAGTCGTTTTTGAAACTGCATGTAAGGGACTTGCTCCACATCCAATGGCGTTTTAGCCCCTCTGGATATATGGAATTGGAAATACGTAGGGCAGTCAAAAAGTTCCCGGAATTCCCCTGCAGACGGAGAACGAG
>NW_019724465.1:0-222 GCF_002891405.2 Cryptotermes secundus | reverse complement strand
CATTCGGCGCAATGTCACAGTTTGAACAGCATGTGAACATCAAGTTCATGTGCAAATTGGGAAAATCTGCTTCAGAGACACAATCGGCCCTGCAGCAAGTTTACGGTGATACTGCACTAAAGAAATCCGCAGTTTACGACTGGATCTTCTGGTTTAAGAATGGGCAGGAGATGTTAAAGAATGACCAGCGCACCAGGAGACCTTCAACATTCAGAACCGAAA
>NW_019724464.1:0-964 GCF_002891405.2 Cryptotermes secundus | reverse complement strand
CGCATTGAACGGAAGACATACCATGATCGGTGTGGAGTATTGCGTGTGGAGCGTTGGTAGGCGATATCACTCTGAACTTGTGGATTGCTCATAAAGGAGTGCGAATGATGACACATATTCCCATTCATCCAGTCACTACGCAATGCTCAGTAAATAACCCACCATTTAAAATGTGAAGACACTCAAAATAGAGCGTCTATTCCTACGCAATGCATGGGTAGATACACCTGAAAACATTCAGCCATTGTTCCTCTCCGTGTGGAGACCTGGTCGAATACTTCCACAGTGACCCTGCGAGTCGTAAGAGGCGACGAAACGGGAAGTCTCAAATCTGAGAGAGTAAATTATTGTCGCGAGTCTCAAGGGACTGGGACCCAAGAAAGGCAGCGCTGCTACGGCCCGGCTGCATATCCAAAGGGACCCGTCGTCTTGTCAAAGAGGGCGTCCCATAAAAATAAGGCCGTAACAGTCAAAACGGTAAAAATTAATATCTGGTCATGTGACCCAGATAAGCTTCGGCACCAAGACATACTGACTGACTAACTGACTGACAGACTGACTGAAGGTCGTTCGCAATGTGACTTTGACGTTGACTTCAGCCAGTATTCAGTATGAGATTGCGTTACCAGTAGTTGGGAGTGGCGACAGCAAGCGAAGCGGATCAGGAAATACAGAAGGTTGCCTGTGAGAATGAGAGGGGTGATTTAGAAGACTTTTATGAGTGTGACGGTGAAGTGATACTGGAATTGTATTGGAAGATCTCATGTGCAATACCTGGATTGATTTGAAGTGTCAATTCCTGTGTGTTGATCCATTGCTAGGAGACGATTAGTGGAGGAGAGAAAATTCTAGTGCATCTGCGACGGCGAATTAAGTGTGTGTGAATTAGCGCTAGTGCTGTAATTTCAGTGTAATTAAAAGAGTGCGTGTACCGAAGCCGTTAATATATCCTTTCATCCATAGT
>NW_019724463.1:0-969 GCF_002891405.2 Cryptotermes secundus | reverse complement strand
CTGGAATATAAATAAGCTTGGATAACTGTGACAGTAGCACCGAACACTGCGATGGTGTTGGGTAGCATGTATGGAAGGTCTCGGGTTCGAATCTCCGCCTGGTTGCGTAGTTTCTGGTAGATAGCGGTAAATGAATGAGTGTCGGATTATTGGATGGATTTATGTGCCTCAGGATAGGGTTCAGTGAGGTACAAGATTGAACCTCCGAGTTCACTAAAAAGTGTAGAATCCCTTGACCAGCTGAAGGCACTCTACTCAGTGGAGTACACACGTCTGGTAGACGTCAGATTATGTCTCCGTTAACTGTGAACTGAATACCACTTAACGCTTCTGTTTCCCTTTCATTTGAGAATAACAAGGCTCTAAACTACGATCTTAGAGACTGATAAGTCTCGTTCACAGAGACCGATATCACCTCCAANCCTCACGTAAAGAATACCAGGTGGAGCCTGGATCTTAGAGGTATCAGATTGTAGGGCGGAATGGGCTGGATTAATCTGGCTCACCGTAGGGACAAGTATCGGGCTCATGTAATCACAGTAATAAACGTTCGGATTCCATGAAATGTTGGTAAATTCTTGAGTAGCTGAGCTACTGTCGGCTTCTCAAGAAAGACTCATCTTCATGGAGTTAGTAGAGACGGGATAACCCAATCGGTATAGCGATGAGCTACGGACTGGGAGGCCGAGGAAACGGGGTTCGATTCCTTGCAGGAGCAAGATTTTTCTCCAGCGCCCGGATCGGTTCTGGAATCCACCCACGTCCTATCACATGGGTACCAGGGATTGTTTTCCCAGGGGTAATACGGCAGTGGCGTGAAGCTGACCGCTCATCTCCATCCATTAATTCGCTTAGTGAGGGGTGGAGTCCAGCTTGGTCCACTCGGCACGGCGCCCAGTGATTGGCCTATTATACCTGCCCCCCAGTGATTATGATGAAGGAGAATTTGGTGGAATGAAGATTGGCAGG
>NW_019724462.1:0-1035 GCF_002891405.2 Cryptotermes secundus | reverse complement strand
TAACACCATCCAAAAATTTTATATCCATTACTTGGATTACAGTAGATATAATTAACTTCTATAATGGAACACACTCTGCTGTCCTACAGATTAATTTTTCTCTTCCAGGTGTGTAATTTCATTTGGTTTTAATTAAATCCAAATTTGAAGTATCATGAAAAGTCCAAGAATGTCTAATGAAGAAAATTGTTCCTGTGCTCAATTAAGCATTATGCCATGAAGACATATGTGGCAGTGGAGGTATAGCTCCACCATTCTTGACCTTGACACTGGATGAAGGTGACTGGTCAGCTTCATGCCCTGACTGCTTTATCCTCCTGGGGGAGTAACCCCTGGTACCCATTGGATAGGAGGTTACATGGGCCTCAGAGCTGGTCTGGTTGCTACAGAGGAAATATTCTCTGCCAGGAACTGAACCTTCGCCATCTAGCCTGTAGCATGTTGCTATACTGACTGAGCTATCTCATGAAACAAAATCACATTTCTTCAAATTTTAGTAAGGAATCTCATTATGAATGTTTATCAAAATCTATTCACTGTGACCAGTTGTCTCTGTGTACTGGCATACTCGAACAGCATTAGGATGCAGTACTTCCATGCAGAAATTGCTGTTTGATTTGAAAAAGTAACATAATTTCCTCTTTTTNTCTTTTCATCTACACATCTGTAAGTACAGACATGATTTTCTTCAATATGAACAGTAGACAAACAGCTATTAAATGATGACTACTCTTTTTTCCCCATTATAGTATTACTGATGAACTATTATCAGATTTAATTTCAGAGGAATACAGTTACAGTAACATGTGTTTACACATTTCAGGGACAAGTTTTATGGGCTTTGTGAGCATTCCTTTCTTTTGTGTATGGTAAAATGTTTTGCAACAACTCCTGTCATGATAATTGTGGAGGTACTGTGAGCGACCTATTTTAGTCATGTTAAGCATATTACTGTATGGGTACTTTTATTTTCTTGTAACACTTACTTGGGCCATAATTTGTAGCATATGATTCACCCTCCACTTACAAACTGGT
>NW_019724461.1:0-298 GCF_002891405.2 Cryptotermes secundus | reverse complement strand
CTATCCGCCCCTCTATCTTTCCTTCGATAATTTCTTTTAGAAGGCAGTTTCTGCATAAAACATGACCAATCCAATTAGGAACATAACAATAAAAAATATTTAAGACCAAACTTGGGCAGTAAGAGTAACTGCTGGTATCTTACCCTGTTTTCTGCCGGTGAATATTGAATGGTAAAGTATTTTGTATTACAGTAGTTTGCCTTTAGAGTTAGAGTTCTATTATTGGAATTTTTCTGTGTTTCTTTCACAGGTCGTGGCTAGTTACAATACTATCAGTACAGGAAATCACATATAGATG
>NW_019724460.1:0-491 GCF_002891405.2 Cryptotermes secundus | reverse complement strand
ACGTAAAGCTAGAATGCTAGCTAACGCAAAGCAAGCAAGCTAACAACGCAAAGCTAGCAAATTAGCAACGCAAACCTAGCAAGCTAACAACAAATGCAAGAAAAGCAAAGCAAGCAAGCAAAGAAGCAACGGAAATCTGGCAAGATAGCAACGCAAACTAGCAAGCTAGCAACAGTAAGTTAGTAGGGTAGCAACGCAAAGCTAGCCAGCTAGCCACGCAAACCTAGCAAGATAACAAAGCTAGCAAGCTAGAAACGCAAACCTGGCAGGCTAGCAACGTAAACAAGCAAGGTAGAAACGCAAAGCTAGCAATTTATAAAAGCAAAGATAGCAAGCTAGCAAAGCAATATTAGCAAAGTTAGCAACTCATATCTAGCAAGCTAGCAAGCTAGCAAAGGAAAGCTAACAAACTAGCAACGCAAGCTAGCAAGCTAGCAACGCAAACATTGCAAGCTAGCAACGCAAAGCTGGCAAGTTTCAACGCAAAATTA
>NW_019724459.1:0-898 GCF_002891405.2 Cryptotermes secundus | reverse complement strand
ATATTCATATTTTGAAAGGAAAATACGTGTTAAAGTAGTCTGTACCACACACCACTGTACTATTACCACACACGGTAATCTAAGCTAAGCCAAGAAGCCTTCCTAGCCCAATCTAACAACACGNCACATGTCTATGGAGGGAAAATTGAGGGACCTGAAAGAAAACGGCTGTAGAATATTTTGAGGTACTATCCTGCAATTTTTCTGGACGTTCTGAAGAAAACCATGAAATTATTATACAGAGGAACTGATTCTCATTTCAATATAGTAGCCAGTACTGAGCCGTGGAGGGGGTACTCGGTAGCGTAGTTGGTTGAGGAGCTATGCTACAAGCCGGAAGCTCGCGGATTCGAGTCCCGATGAGGTCATTGGATTTTTTTCAATTGATCTAATTCTTCCGGCCGCACTATGGCGCTGGGGTCGAATCAGCCTCTTACAGAAATGAATACCAGGAATTAATTAAATAATTTTCCTGCGAAATAAAACGCAGCCGGCGCGTAAGGCTGACAACCTTACCGCCATTTCTGAGACGATTGTCTAGGTAGTGTGGGAGCCTCAACGTCTCACAACCCTATGGGCCTTCACGGCCTGGTACAGGGATACCTTATTTTTTCCTTATTTAAAAAAAAATTGAAGGAGGCTTATGAGATCATCTTGCTCTTTGTGTGTTGCTAGGCAACTGCTCTGTAAAACCGTTCCCGCGGCAACAAATACACAAGCAATGTTAGAACAGACGATTATTTATTTCCATGTCTTGTTTAATGATGTGGAAGGAAAGGGTCGCGGCCTAATTTAAGGCGTTGTCCTGACATTTATTTGGAAAGCCTGCGGAAGAAAATGAAAGAATCTCACTTCACGATATTCCATACTCCGGCCGAGATTCGAACTGGACACCTCC
>NW_019724458.1:615-773 GCF_002891405.2 Cryptotermes secundus | reverse complement strand
AAAGTGGAATATTTGACAATTTGTTGAAATTCTTTATAATTACTTAAAATCTGCTATATTTATTTTTCTAAATTCCATACATTACTTTGAAATCTTTCAAAATCTTCTTTATATTCATTAAAATATACAAAATATCAATCAGAATCGACTTAAATTTC
>NW_019724458.1:0-125 GCF_002891405.2 Cryptotermes secundus | reverse complement strand
GTTCTAATTTTCTTTAGAATTCCGGAAATATAATGTAAATCGTCAATAAATCTGCTAGATTTTCCAAAATCATGTGAAACCTTGCACAACATAATTCATATAATTTATATTAAGTTGAAATCGAG
>NW_019724457.1:0-829 GCF_002891405.2 Cryptotermes secundus | reverse complement strand
AACAATTGCTGTTGTGTAACCTGGTCTGGATAGTTTTTTCTATTCGTGTAACTCTTAAATACTCTGCAATGCAAAATCCTCTCTAAAAAAAAAATTATGACGATTCTGTTGTAAATTGAAATTACCAAAATTTTGATCCAGTGAAGTCCGAAAGAAAAAGACTGCCTAAGCACATGCAGTGAAGAAAAACTGGATAGATGGCAGTTATTATGCTCTGTGTCTTGCATAGTGCTGCTCTTCAGACTATAGAGTCCCAGCTGTTAGAATGGGAAAGTTTCCTACTCTCTAGCTTGTCACACCCTGGAACTGTACACAACTGAAGTCAAGAGTATTCAATGGTACATCATGCCCAATATGTTATAGTTGACATTCACAGCCAAATTGTTAATGACAGAGAGAACTGCAAATGGAATTGTGTCTGTTTTCTCTCTCTCTCTCTCTGTAATTCAGAACAACAATAACTGAAAATTATATGAATTAATTCTTATAATATTAAAATAATTACAAAGATAAAATCATTATTCTTCTATGATGAAATGCCAAGAACACACTGAGGACAGCCTTGCAGCAGAAGAAGGGAACCCTGTAGTCCATTTTTAATATCAACTGCAAAAAAGTGGAGGGAGGATTATATTTGATTGGCTGCAAGAGAATGAAATCATGTGTAAAGATAAAGTATAAATAGTGATCTGTCATTTTTAACAGATATTTTGATTTCCAGTGACAGTGTTGCAACTATATTTCATTATTTTCATTGGTTGCTTCCTGTTGTGTGTGTCTCAGCCAATATACAATATGTAGGAACTATGCTACCATCAATACAACAATT
>NW_019724456.1:0-703 GCF_002891405.2 Cryptotermes secundus | reverse complement strand
CGTTGCTAGCTTGCTAGTTTAGCGTTGCTTGCTTGCTTGTTTGCTATGCGTTTCTTGCTTTTTAGCTTTGCGTTTCTAGCAAACTAACTTTGCTTTTCTAGCTTGCTGGCTTTGTGCTCCTAGCTTGCTAACTTTGCGTTGCTTGTTTGCTGGCTTTGGGTTGGTAGCTTGCTATCTTTGCTTTGCTAGCTTGCTAGCTTGGCGTTGCTAGCTTGATAGCTTTGCTTTTCTAGCTTGCTGGCTTTGTGCTCCTAGCTTGCTAACTTTGCGTTGCTTGTTTGCTGGCTTTGGGTTGGTAGCTTGCTATCTTTGCTTTGCTAGCTTGCTAGCTTGGCGTTGCTAGCTTGATAGCTTTGCTTTTCTAGCTTGCTGGCTTTGTGCTCCTAGCTTGCTAACTTTGCGTTGCTTGTTTGCTGGCTTTGGGTTGGTAGCTTGCTATCTTTGCTTTGCTAGCTTGCTAGCTTGGCGTTGCTAGCTTGATAGCTTTGCTTTTCTAGCTTGCTGGCTTTGTGCTCCTAGCTTGCTAACTTTGCGTTGCTTGTTTGCTGGCTTTGGGTTGGTAGCTTGCTATCTTTGCTTTGCTAGCTTGCTAGCTTGGCGTTGCTAGCTTGATAGCTTTGCTTTTCTAGCTTGCTGGCTTTGTGCTCCTAGCTTGCTAACTTTGCGTTGCTTGTTTGCTGGCTTTGGGTTGGTAGCTTGCTAT
>NW_019724455.1:0-501 GCF_002891405.2 Cryptotermes secundus | reverse complement strand
CCTGCTGTTAAGTTTGTTGACGTGAGGTAAGGTGACGTGACGTGATTTGATGTGATTTGACGTGACTTTGCGTGACTTAGCGTGACTAGGCATGACTTGTGATTTGACGTGACCTGGCGTGATTTGGCGTGACTTGACGTGAGGCGAGGCGAGGCTAGGTTAGACTTGTGCGCATCAAGCAGTAACTGAGGTGTACATTCCCTGCTGTTAAGTTTGGTGAGGTGAGGTAAGGTGACGTGACGGTACGTTATTTGACCGGACTTGGCGTGATTAGGCGTGACTTTGCGTGACGTGACGTGACTTTGCGTGACGCGACGTGACTTAGCGTGACTTGACTTGATTTGACGTTACTTGTGACTTGACGTGACCTGGCGTGTTTTGGCGTGACTTGACGTGTCTTGACGTGAGGCAAGGCGGGACGGTGCGAGTCGAGGCGAGGCTAGGCTAGGTTAGTTTAGGTTAGATTACGTTAAGTTAGGTTGCCTTAAGTTAGGTTAGGTT
>NW_019724454.1:0-291 GCF_002891405.2 Cryptotermes secundus | reverse complement strand
TGTTTTTCCGTGAAAGTTCACAAAAAGGAATAGTCGTATTGGCGGCCTGAGTGTATATATATGTATATTTATACATATCTTCATTTATATTTTTTGTTGGTTGGAAATTATTGGCTTATTATTTTCTTGGGCGATGATATATCATATATATCTTATGTCCGGATAGTTATGGTGGGCAAGCTAAATCTTAGCTAAACTGGTGTGATCTATTATTTGTAATGTCCTCAGAGTTATTGTGGGCAAGCTAAAAGCTTAGCTAAACTGGTGTGATCTATTATTTGTACCGTCCTG
>NW_019724453.1:331-699 GCF_002891405.2 Cryptotermes secundus | reverse complement strand
TTTGTAGGTTTGCGTTGCTAGCTTGCTAGCTTTGCTTTGCTAACAAGCTAGTTTTCCGTTGCTAGCTTGCCAGGTTTGCTTTCCTAGCTTGCAATCTTTGCGTTGCTAGCTTGCTAGCTTTGGTTTGTAGCTTACTAACTTTGCGTTTCTAGCTTCCTAACTTTGCGTTGCTACCTTGCTACTATTGCGTTGCAATCTTTTTACTTTTGCGTTGCTTGCGTTTCTCGCATGCTTATTTTCTTTGCGTTCCTTGCTTGCTAGTTTCGTTGCTAGCCTCCTAATTTTGGGTTAATATATTGCTAGCTTAGCGTTGCTAGCTTGCTACCAATGCGTTGCATAGTTGCTGGCTTTGCGTTGCTAGGTTCCTA
>NW_019724453.1:0-250 GCF_002891405.2 Cryptotermes secundus | reverse complement strand
TAGCTTTGCGTTGCTATCTTGCTGGTTTTGCGTTGCTAGCTTGCTACCTTTGCGTTTCTAGCTTGGTAGATTTGCGTTGCTAGCTTGCAAGCTTTGCGTTGCTAGCTTGCAAGCTTTGCGTTCTAGTCTGCTAGATTTGCGATCTACCTTTCTAGCTTTGCGTTGCAAACTTGCTATTTTTGCGTTGCTAACTTGCTAGCCTTTAGTTGCTAGCTTTCTAGCTTTGCGTTGCTATCTTTTTATCTTTGAG
>NW_019724452.1:5420-5849 GCF_002891405.2 Cryptotermes secundus | reverse complement strand
ATGGTAGCTACATTATCACCCAGTAGATTCACATCATCGGCATAGTTTGTGAATATAAATTTATTAAGATAGTACGAAATCAGATATGGAATTTGTTTCTGATTTAATGTTTCACAGATTAAGATTGAGTAGAAGGTTCAAAGTTTTGAATAAATACTTATGGTAAACTTCATATTTACAAATTTTATGTTTGCCATCCCTGCTGAGCACTTTTCTGTCATAAGTGTGTGTAAGGGTTTCCAGAAGCAGCCTCCGTAGTCTAGAGGTAACGTTCCCACCTCATGACTCGTAGTACGCGGGTTCAAATACCCGGCGGAGGTCGTCGAATTTTTAAGGGCGGAAAAATTCAGGGAACAAGTCCTCCGGGAGGGACTTTAAGCCGTGGGTCCCGTGTCGTAGCTTTACGGCACGTAAAAGAACCTCATATCT
>NW_019724452.1:0-3303 GCF_002891405.2 Cryptotermes secundus | reverse complement strand
CTACCGACTATCTAAGATCTAGAAAACCAAAGTGAAATGAAGAGTTTCATGGAGGTAGGCCAAGGCCCAAATTGGGGCTGTAGCGCCTAAGAAAAAAATATTCTTCTGAACTACATCCATTAGCGTGAACAACCCCAGCACAAAATGTATAATGTTTCATCCTTTGTCACCAGAAGTGTATCATAATTATTTAATCAATGTGTTTGAAACTTCTGATGGCAGTTACCCACCTAATTCACCCCATTAGAAACACACCGGACAACTTCAGTTTGTTTTCATCTTCATTCTGATTCATTCAGATGCTGTTAAGCTAGAAGTGACAGGACTGTGGATGACAGATAATGTTGTATTGACAGGATATAAACCTATTTCACTGCCAGTTACACAGCACCTATCTCTGCACAAAGTCGGAAATAATTTTTCCTTTTTTTATATATTGTGACATGTTGTATATTGTTTATATATTGTTGACATGTGAAATAAAATTCGCTATATAAAATACGGCGTGAACTTATTTGTCGCGATATATGCCCGATACGCGACAATATTTTATATTTGTATTAAACAATATTTCAATGAAAGCTTAGTGTTTAATTAAATCTGTATTCATGTGATGTGATAATTGCATGGATGATGACCAGTTTTGAGAAATGTGAAGTTTAACTTGGGCTTCATGAAAATCAGATATTATAACGGACCATCAGGTGCAAACATTAAATCTATGCCTATGGGACATACAGATTGCTGTAACTCTGTAGTTCATCTGCATTCACCCAGTGATTTCATTGATAAAACATGACAGATTGACAGACGGACCTCCACGTTATCCTTTTGTCTTATGCTAAGAGCATATATAATTCACTTTAGTATATTAATGTATGCAGTTTAGAAATGTGATGGGTGTGATATGTAGAGGGAAAGGCACAGATTTCTCTGCCTGTGGTTCTGACTCATTCTTTTTAAACAGAAATTCTTTAATGATTACTGTAAGAAGGTGATGAAACTTCCAATATTTTGTAAGAACTGTTAGAATTGACTCTCTTTTTAAGCATAACTCATAGCATAGTACAAATTTTGCATTATATTTTGAAGCTCTGAAGTGAATATTTGCTGCACACTTATGGGACACCACACTCCTACTATTATGCTGTGAATGGCATAATGATTTTCATCATGCCATATTTATATATTTTGTATATTGATATGACCAGTGAGGTGGAGTCTTCTCAGTTATGAATAGCAGATAGTGAGGTTCCCTTGCCTTTTTACAATACCAGTAATGAAGATTTGTTTAAGTAGACACAGTTGGAGCTGCAGGTAGTGAAACCCCTGTACTGTTCCATGTGTGATCACGCACTAAACTACTGTACACCTTTACACACGGCACATTTCCATCTCAGCTGAACAGCCTGTGTGTTAGGTTATGAGAGTGTCCATATTCCTTTGCATATGCCTGATGTGAGAGAGATGCACAGTTTTTATGCACCTATTTTTTTAATTTCTAACCCACAAACACAAATTTCATTCAAATAACCTTTTTTCTTTCAGACACAGATCAACACTAAAACCTAACAACTAATTTTGTTGGAAGTAACATAAAACTGAAAGGCATAGGTATAAAACAGCTGTTTTACTGGTACACCAAAGACAAAGCAAACAGAGTTCTTAAGATTTTGTTGAGCGTTACAATAAAATTGTTCAAGTTGTTTCCATTTATTTTATGAGGGTAAGTCAATAAGTAAGTTACAAATGGATATAAGACTTAAACAAATAAGGGTACTGATTTGAAAATTGAGGCACTTGCCCCATCGTTTCACAAGCCCATGAAAAACAGCAGCATAAAATTCTTTGGGCTGCTCTCGGAACCAGGTGGTGAGTTCCCTTTCTACAGCTTCATCGTCAGGAAAATATTCAGCCGAAGGATGGTGTTTAAGAGGGCCGAACAAGTGGAAGTTGCTTGGAGCAATACTCATCACCTGTGACAATTTGGGTTAGCATATCGTGTCCTTCATCGTGGTAGTGATTGAGATGCTGTAATGCCAGACCCATTCTTTGCATTTAATGTTGCAGGGTCAGCATGCGCGGCACCCATCGTTCACAGACTTTGTGAAAACCTAACCTGTCATGCGACATCCATTTGTTCGGTCCTCATAAACATCATCTTTCGGCTGAACATTTTCCCGATGATAAAGCTATAGAAAGGGAAGTCACCACCTGGTTCCGACAGCAGCCCAAAGAATTTTATGCTGCTGCTCTTTAGGGGCTTGTGAAATGATGGGACAAGTGCCTCAATGTACAGGGGGATTGTGTTGAGAAATAAAAGCATTTTTCAAATCAGTACTCTTATTTCTTTGAGTTCTATATCCATTTGTAACTTACTTATTGACTTACCTATGTATTTCAGTTTTATTAAATTATAACATTTGTATTAGATTTTCATTCTGTATCTTAATTTTATAGTAGTGGCAGTAGCATCATCAACATCAGCAGTAGTAGTATTTAATAAGGATTTCACCATAGTGTAAAGTAAAGTGTGTTATCCATTATGATAGATTTCATTGACATTTCAGAGTGGAGGTAATTTTCCCATATACACTGTGGGGGGAGGGGTGAAACGCTTATGAAACAAAAGTTCGTGGAACATAAGTTGATTTAGGTGGAATTCAACAAAGAAAAGTCCCAGGGGCTAAGAGGGGATTGCACAATTATTCAAGTATCTCATAGAATGCTCAACTTATTGCATTCTTTTAGAATATTAATGTAGAAATAATGAAAGAAATCAGCTTGAGGCATGAAGCTGACCACTCACCTCCATCTAGTACCGAAGTCAAGAATTCTGGAGCTGTACCTCAACTTGTAACCGCTCACTTCTTTGGGCCATTTTTCTGACCTGAGGTCGCTGCTGAAGACAGACTTATCCGCCCTGATAGAGCAGGTTGCTAACGTTAATATCATACAGAAAAAGGAATTATATAAAGTATTAGTAAAGTATATAGGCAGCTTCACATCTAAACCAGGAGTTTGTAATTTATTTAGCTACAAATTTCAAGTGGAAGCTGACAGGCCTATAGTTGGGTACAACAGACCAATTGCGTTTGCCCTGTGACCAGCAGTCAGACTGCAAATAGAGCAGATGTTAAAGGGCGGCATCTTGGAAGTTTTTGATTTTCTAATTCCAGTCTTTTTATTAGTTTTTCTGTTTCTGACTTTATATCTGCGTGAACACTTTCCTGAAGTTGCGAATTACTGGCTTCTACATTGCTTTGGAAGGCTTTATTGCTTTCTAATACATTGTTCTGAAGG
>NW_019724451.1:358-474 GCF_002891405.2 Cryptotermes secundus | reverse complement strand
TGAACAATAAATAATGTTTTTCATGCATCTTGTTCTGTTATTATACATAATTTCTTTATTAGAGTCCGTCATAACACAACAATAAAATGGTCAAGCCTAAAATTGCAATCTATATT
>NW_019724451.1:0-132 GCF_002891405.2 Cryptotermes secundus | reverse complement strand
TTTATGATAAGTTTACAGTTCACTCTACTTTTATACCCTGTATTTTATTATGTTATAATTATTAATTTACCATCGCAATTGCAGTTGAGTAGTATGTGAATATGGTAATCAAGTGTTTGTCTGATGATGGCT
>NW_019724450.1:0-740 GCF_002891405.2 Cryptotermes secundus | reverse complement strand
GTTGTTTCCCTTCCCAGTTTTCCTGCAATTTTATGTTTGCGTAGATTGGAATTGTGTTTTCTTAATGCATTTTCTTGTTAGTGTAGTTTTGCTGGGTGTTAAATGTGATGGAATATGTACTACTTGTAATATTATTCCTTCAGAATTTTTCTCTACTGCAGAAAACCAGTTGTTTGATGGTATTCAAATACGTCAGAAGTCCTTTAATGTATTTGGACATGTAGATCCAATGCTAGGTAACAGGCCAATAAATATATATTTATGAAAACAGAAGAGGTATTTTCTGTGTGATTTTTAGCATGCCGATTGTTAAGCAATGGGTCTCACAACAATGAATAAGGACACAATAATAGAGAAACTGTTGGAGGTGCTTTTTTGTATTTGGTCCTTTGCAAAGTTATAAAGGGATGGACAGTATTGACTTATGCTTAGTCTGCCTGAGAGTTTGCAGCAGACAACCATCTACTGAAATTGCAGCGCCATCAAAATTAAGTTCTCTGCACCATTGATAATTCTCCAAGGTGCACACCAATTCGTGATTTGCACATGGCTTTCAAGCTTTCATACATATTTGATAATATAACAAAATTATGCAGGCAACAAACAGAAGTCATACAAAATCATGAAAATGCAAATGTTCACAACATTGGACAAGGGGAACCCTGACACAGGAAATATAAGAAGCTTAACTTGGTGGTGGTCAAGCATGTGACCATTCAAGTGACTAGACTGGCATTGTA
>NW_019724449.1:0-228 GCF_002891405.2 Cryptotermes secundus | reverse complement strand
ATATTTAAGCATCCTGTTACACTCTATACAATGCATGACACAAACACCATCCTAAGTGCAACAATTTATTGTACTTCTTTTGTCTTCTTTTCTTCTACACTACATGTTTCGGCCAAAAATGGCCATCATCAGGTGTATTTCTCTCACGTATCTGTTACGCTGACCGTAGTTTAAAATTTAAAGACACCAGCTTTCTTAATTGTTCATTTCTCCATTTTTAATAGGTCC
>NW_019724448.1:0-351 GCF_002891405.2 Cryptotermes secundus | reverse complement strand
AATAAAGCCAGTTGCAGTTGTAGAGGTCGTGACATCTAGTCTAGATGAGGAAGGACGAAATATAGAAAGTAATTGCCTGTGACAAGTGAGAAGGGATAGACCCGTCTTGTCATCAGAAAGGATTCCTATTAAAGGTCAAACACTGAAGCTTACTTCAAGACTAAGATCTGGTCATTAGCGTCTGAATGGGCTCTACTTCAAGAGAAAGTGACTGGCAAACCGTCAGTCGTAAAATGACTTTGAAATGAAGCAAGAAGTAAAGAGGAATTTTGTGGAAGACGAAGGCGGATAGGTGTCATAACCGCGACGGTCCTTTGGCAAGGCACTGGCGTATGGTTTAGGAGATACGTC
>NW_019724447.1:0-210 GCF_002891405.2 Cryptotermes secundus | reverse complement strand
ATTGAAATGATTAACACAAAATATTTTAATAAAAGTACAATGAGAAAGTAATAATTGAGGCATGTTTCTTCCTAATTCATGCAACCAATCTGCAAAATGATCCATTCTGCCACATGCTCTGCCTGCACAACAAACTATATCAAGTACAAAGTATTTACACACTCCAATGTCACAATATGTTGGCTAGTTACAAACTGTCACATACAGAAT
>NW_019724446.1:0-270 GCF_002891405.2 Cryptotermes secundus | reverse complement strand
CCAATTGTATTCATTTCTGTCAGCACAATTATTTATACAGATACACAGTATGTTAAATACCCTGTTACACGTCTCAGCCTTTCAGCCATCATCAGGTATACACATTCACTGCTGGCTCCACCTCTCACCCCTTACAATGGCCAGTGTTTTAGGGGTACAGTTTGTGTTGTCAGTTTGACATACTGGGTGGTATACCCTTGAGCCAAAGAGTGAATGTGCAAACCCGATGATGGCTGAAAGGCCGAAACACATATTATATAATTAACATAC
>NW_019724445.1:0-486 GCF_002891405.2 Cryptotermes secundus | reverse complement strand
CAAACTCTTGAGGTGGGAGCGGCGTTCTCGACACAATCTAAGTTACCACGTTGCAATATAACCTCGGAATATAATAATAGAAATTTATTTTATGGGTGGAAAAACAGTTAAGACGCTCAATTTTATACATCACGTCATATTTCGACTTATATTCCACGTTACGACAGTCCTATATTACGTTCGGTTAAATAGCAGCATCGTAAATGACGTTACTCTTAAAGAACTACAGAGAACCCGCCTGTAAACCAGGGGCCTGGCCCTCGCTGATGTTAGGTTAAGTTAGGTTAAGTTAGGTTAGGTTAGGTTGGTCAGATTAGTTTTGCGCAGTAGACTACTGCGCATCCATCTGTACCTTGGAGGGGGCCAAGTTCGGTAATTTATGCTAATGTTAGCTTGTGATTGTACATTACGATAGGTGTGCGCAAACGACTTCTGCGCATGGTTATGATCAGTCAAGCACGCCTTTGGACGTCGGCAATATATTAC
>NW_019724444.1:335-457 GCF_002891405.2 Cryptotermes secundus | reverse complement strand
GAGGTCCTGTATGATTTGCAAGGGAATCTTGTACCATTCTTCCTTAAAAACATGGTAAGTTCTGTTAACGATGATGGAGGTGGATAGCACGCACGCAGATTGCTCTCCAAAACAGACCACAA
>NW_019724444.1:0-309 GCF_002891405.2 Cryptotermes secundus | reverse complement strand
CATGGCAGACGTGACACTTCATCTTCGTGCTCAGAAAACCAGTCCTGGACGATGTGAGCTGTGTGAACACGGGCATTGTTGTCTTGGTAAATTGCATCACCATTAGGGAACAAAGTTTGCATCATGGGATGGACCTGGTCCCCCAAAATGGTCACATAGTCGTTGGCAGTGACGTGACCTTGCAGGGTAATGATGGGTCCGACAGAATACCACGATATGGCTGCCCATTCCAATGATCGAACCCCCGCAATGTTTCACTCTTATCAGCAAACAATATGGATCGTAAGCTTGGGATGGCGTTCTCCAGAC
>NW_019724443.1:0-819 GCF_002891405.2 Cryptotermes secundus | reverse complement strand
CAAGCTAGCAACGCAAAGCTGGCAAGCTAGAAACGTAAACCTGGCTAGGTAGCAAAGAAAACCTCTCAAGGTAGCAACACAAAGCTGGCAAGCTAGCATCGCAAAGCTAGCAACATAGATACGCCTATCTAGCAAGCTAGCAAGCTAGCAACAAAAAAACTAGCAAGCTAACAACACAAACCTAGAAATCTAGCAAGGCAAAGCTAGCAAGCTAGCAACGGGAAGTTAGCAAGCAACGCAAATCTAGCAAGATAGCAAAGGCAATCTAGCAAAGCTAGCAAAGCAAGCTAGCAAGCTAGCAACAAAAAAGGGAAGTTAGCAAGCAACGCAAATCTAGCAAGATAGCAAAGGCAATCTAGCAAAGCTAGCAAAGCAAGCTAGCAAGCTAGCAACAAAAAAACTAGCAAGCTAACAACACAAACCTAGAAATCTAGCAAGGCAAAGCTAGCAAGCTAGCAACGCAAAACTAGCAAGCAAGAATCGCAAAGCAAGCAAGCAACGCTAATCTAGCAAGATAGCAAAGCAAAACTATCAAGCTAGCAAATCAAAGCTAGGAACCTAGCAACAGAATGCAAGCAAGCTAGCAACGCAAAGATAGCCAGCTAGATACGCAAAGCTAGCCAGCTACCAACGTGAAGATAGCAAGCTATCAATGCAAAGCTGGGAAGCTAGCAAAGCAAAGCTGGCATGCTAGCAAAGCTACGCTAGCAAGTTAGCAACGCAAAGCTAGCAAGCTAGCAACGCAAAGCTACCAAATTAGCAACGCAAACTTATCATGCTAGCAACGCAAAGCTAGCAAGCTAGCAACGCAAAACTAGC
>NW_019724442.1:0-494 GCF_002891405.2 Cryptotermes secundus | reverse complement strand
GTCGCGTTGCTAGCTTGCTAGTTTGGTAGATATGCGTTGTTAGCTAGATAACTTTGCGTTGTTAGCTTGGTAGTTTTGCCTTTCTATCTTGCTTGCTTTGCGTTCCTAGCTTTCTAGATTTGTGTTCTTAGCATTTTTGGTTGTGTTCCACTGCTAGCTTGATAGCTTTGCGTTGTTAGCTTGCTAGTTTTGAGTTGCTACCTTGGTAGCTTTGAGTTGCAAGCTTGCTACTTTTGCGTTCTAGCTTGCTAGCATTTTGCTGCTAGCTTGCTATATTTGCCTAGCTAGCTTGTTAGGTTTGCGTTGCTAGCTTGCTAGCTGTGCGTTGCTAACTTCCTAGCATTGCGTTGCTAGCTTGCTAGCTATGCGTTGCTAGCTTGCTAGATTTGCGTGGCTAGCATGCTAGCTTTCCGTTGCTTGCTTGCCAGCTTTGCGTTGCTAACTTGCTCGATGTGCGTTGGTAGCTTGCATGCTGTGCGTTCCTAGATTGCTAG
>NW_019724441.1:0-438 GCF_002891405.2 Cryptotermes secundus | reverse complement strand
TTAGGTCAATTGAAAAAATCCAATGACCTCATCGGGACTAGAACATGCAACCTTCCAGCTTGCAGCATTGTGCATCAACCAGCTACGCTATGTAGTCCAGTGAAAGTTAGCTGATATTCCACAGAAACATATTAAATCCACCTCCATGGTTGAAGGGTAAGCCAAGCAAACAGAGCTCTTCTTGCTGCCTGCTTCATGTTGGTTTCTTGCTTGGCTTACCCTTCAGTGTTGAAGACTGAGACAATATTGTGACATATTTGCACTATGCAGGACACCCCCTACCCTGCCAGTGGTGACGTAACAGCATTGGAGCGCTGCCGCTGCTACAGTAACAGGCCAGTTAACACTCTGCCCCCTCCCCCACAGTGATGTAACAGCACTTCTCACTGTGATGTAACATGGGACACCGCTGTTGACACAGGCAACAGGGAACTGTAT
>NW_019724440.1:0-1270 GCF_002891405.2 Cryptotermes secundus | reverse complement strand
CTAGCAAGCTAGCAACGCAAAGCTAGCATGCTACCAAGGCAAAGCTACCAAACAAACAACGAAAAGATTTCCAGCTAGCAACGCAAAGCTGGAAAGCTAGCAACGCTCGGCTGGCAAGCTAGAAACGGAGAGCTGCTTAGAAAGCAACGCAAACCTGGCAACCTAGCAACGCAAAGCTAGCATGCAAGCAAAGCAATTCTAGCAAACAAGCAAGGCAAAATTAGCAAGCTAGCAACGATAAGCTAGCAAGTAGAACGCAAAGCTACCAAGATTACAACTCAAAATTATCAAGCTAGCAACGCAATGCTAGCAAGCTAGCAACACAAAGCTACTAAGCTAGGAACGCCAAGCTAGAAAATAGCAACGCAATGCTAGCAAGCTAGCAACGCAAATCTAGCAAGCTAATAACGAATAGCTAGCAAGCAAGAAACGCAAAGCAAGCAAGCAAGCAAGCAAGCAACGCAAAGCTAGCAAACTAACAAAGCAAATTAGCAAGCAAGCAACGCAAAGCTAGCATGCTTGCAACGCCAATTTAGCAAGGTAGCAAAATAGGAACGCAAAACTAGGGATTTAGCAACACAAATCTAGCAATCTAGCAAGATAACAACTCTAAGCTAGCAAACTATCAACGCCAAGCTAGCAAGGTAGCAATACAAAGCAAGCAAGCTAGTAACGAATTGCTAGCAATCTAGCAAAGGAAAGCTAGAAAATTAGAAACGTATAGCTACCAAGCTAGCCACTCATATCTAGCAAGCTAGCAACTCAAAGATGCAAGCTAGCAACGCAAAAATAGCAAGCTAGCCACTCATAACTAGCAAGTAAGCAACTCAAAGATGCAAGCTTCCAACGCAAAAATAGCAAGCTAGCAAAGCAAACCTAGCAAGATAGCAACGAAAACTAGCAAGTTAGAAACGCAAATCTAGCGATTTAGCAAGGTAGCAACTCAAAGTTTGAAAGCTATCAACGCCAAGCTAGCAAGGTAGTATCACAAAACTTGCAAGCTAGCAACGCAATTCTAGCAAGCTAGCAACGCAAAGCTAGCAAGTTAGCAACGCAAAGCTAGCAAGCTACCAAAGCAAAGCTACCAAACATACAACGCAAATATATAGAGCTAGCAACGTAAAGCTGGAAAGCTAGCAACGCACTGCTGGCAAGCTAGAAACGCAGATCTGCTTAGATAGCAACGTAAAGCTGGCTACCAAGCAACGCAAAGCTAGCATGCAACCAAAGGGAAGCTAGCAAGCTAGCAAGGTAAAAATAGCAAGCTAGC
>NW_019724439.1:0-422 GCF_002891405.2 Cryptotermes secundus | reverse complement strand
TTAACCTTATTTTACGCCATAACTTTTGTTTTTATAATAAGTTTAGAGTTCATAGTACTTTTTATCATGCATTTCATAACGTAATAATAATCAAGTATCCAGCTTCACTATCGCAAATACAGTTCAGTATTGTGTGAATAAGGTAATCATGTGTTTGCCTGATTATGGCTTTAATAGCAGAAACATGTAAAAAAAACTAAGCTAATTTTAGCCTTGATCATTGTATTGTTATGTTGCGATGAACTCTAATAAAGAATTGTAAGAGCATCAACTATTTAGTCCACATTAAATTACAAATTAATCGCTATGAAATATTGTATTTTAGCGTCCTGTTGCACTGATTTTCATCATGATACATATGTAATGGCCGTCTTGTTGTGCACTCAATTTCATATGTCGCTTCTTACTACATGTTTCGGCAA
>NW_019724438.1:0-413 GCF_002891405.2 Cryptotermes secundus | reverse complement strand
ATATAAATAATGTCAATTAGTTTGTGAATGATTTCACTCTAAGTTAAGAACTCTAACAGTATCTGCGACGATTTACGCAATCTTTTAGGAAATTTAAAGAAATTTTCAACGATTCGAAGGTAATTTAGAGAATTTTTAATAAATTTTGAATATTTTCAACAACATCTATATAATTTTATCATAAAATTCTAGACTTCTTCAAGTTAAGATAAATAGTTTCTACCAATACATAAAATGGTCCACACTAAATAAGGAATTCCTTTAAATTTCTGTTAATTACTATAATAATGTATCAATTTTAATAAAATTTTCATTCATTCAAAGTTATTTAAAATTGTTTAAATAATTTTTAACGAAATAAACATAAATTATGAAAATTTTTCAGAAAATGTTTTGACAATTTCACGTTAATA
>NW_019724437.1:0-498 GCF_002891405.2 Cryptotermes secundus | reverse complement strand
GCTGTAGCTACGTGAGCGTTTACAAAAACAGTTAGCTACTATATCCCAACAAAAATAGTAGATACAACACTCAAACAATATATGCGGAGTANAAAATACAAATTTAAACAGTGGCAAAGTTCATGGGTGAGTCCTTTAATTGTTCAAATAATTCACTCATTTATGGCAGCAGTTATTCTGGGCCTCTGCGTGTGGTCGTTCTCGCTCAGTTCAGGAGCTGAAATCTTCCGGGCTGAGCGAAGTACGTTCGTTCAGCGGCCTCTGGCTGGGCAGCTGGAGCTGGTCCGGATACCGTTTCTGCCTCCGCCCGAAGTGACGCAGCGGAATGTGACGCCGTGTCCTCCACATTCTCATTGGGAGTTTCGACAGAGCCAAAGCGATTGGTCACCCCTGAGTCCATAGCTGGGACTCTGCGTGTGGCAGGTTGATTCGCTGTCTGGGACGCATATGGTTGTTGGTCAGTGGTACATGGGAGAACTCTCCGGATCAGAAGGGTTA
>NW_019724436.1:0-1321 GCF_002891405.2 Cryptotermes secundus | reverse complement strand
GGAAAATCCTGTTTCCAAACATTCCATTCCAAGTAATAATGTATTTTGCTGAACAAAAAAAGAATAAGATGTTTAGTAAGCATGCTTTTGTTTTCTCTAAATATTTTTTTCAACAGCTACATTTCTAGGGTTATTAGAGGGCGGTGGATAGTGTAGATAACCACATTTCAGTTTGTAATAAATAAAAAAGTAAACAAATTAGAGAAAATGTTTAAAGGAAAAATATGTTTGTCTATAAAGTATCTAATTGATTACCTAAGTTTGCCATGCCTTAATTGAAAAAAATATTTCTGCCCTTCAAAGAGTTAAGGGCGATCAGTACTTGAAATGTGACACAGTCAAAATCTTAAAATCTGTACCTCATTTTTAAGAATTACGCCTTAAAAAACGTTCAATTTTTCATAAACTGCTCGCTGATTCCCTATACTTGGAAATTTAATGAATTAGCTGAACAAGTCAATGTGGGGCCAATCAAAATCTGCCACGTACCTTCTGAATGTCATTTTACATTGCTGGACCTAGCGAACTTCCTCGGGCCTTCCTCCGTCTTTCGAAGGAAATCAACATGGGAACAAAAGGCACTAATTCCCCTTCCCATCCCCCCTCACCAACTCAAAACAAGCATGTTCACTACGTAGATGTGACGCCTCAGTAACAAAAAACAAACCGTCCTCAGCTCTGATTATTTGCCTTTAATAACTCGATGGGACTCATCTGGTTTGAAACGCCGCATTAAATAGACTTTTCCATTTCGTCTGAAACTCGCTTAATTAACGAACTAATATAAGAAGCAGTAGGCATTTCTACATGTATGGCAAGTGCATCGATGTAACGTTAAAGTAACACCAGAGACATCAGTGATAAAGATGTACTAGCATGTAGCATATAAAAATTAGTGCAATTTGTACACATTCCGTACTTCGAAGAAAGTAGTTAGGCTTATGAGATCATATTGTTGTCTGTCCCCCCGCCCCCCCTCAAACCTAGAAGTTGGAATTATGGAACCAGGAGAGACTGTCGTTACTAGGCAACGAATCTATAAACACTTCAACGCAACAATTACCCACGCGAAAATATAAAAACTGTTTTCTCTGCGGTCCGTCATTTCCAAATAAACTACTGACCGTCAGTCGCAATGTGACTTGGACTTGAACTAGCCAATTATCATGAATTTGTATGGCTTCTGCTTGTTGCCTGTATAATTTTGTTATCTAATCGTACACGTACGGAACTATGAAAGCCATGTGACTTTGACTTTGATTTTGATTAGCCGATTAATTGTTTTATATTTTCAGCTGAGGAAGGATTAAGTTCATCCACG
>NW_019724435.1:0-1411 GCF_002891405.2 Cryptotermes secundus | reverse complement strand
TAGCAACGCAAAGCTACCATGCTATCAAAACAAAGCTAGCAAGATTGAAACGCAAATCTAGCAAGATAGCAACGCAAATCTAAGAAGCTACCAACTCAAATCTAGCAATGTAGCAAGCTAGCAATGCAAAGCTAGCAAGCAAGAAAAGCAAAGCATACAAACAAGCAACGCAAAGCTAGCAAGCTAGCAACGCAAACCTGGCAAGCTAGCAAAGCAATACTGGCAAGCTTAAACTCAATGCTAGCAAGATAGCAACGCATATCTAGAAAGATAGCAAGCTAGCAACGGAAATCTAGCCTACTATCAACGCATAGCTAACAATCAAGTAAAGTTAAGCTAGCAAGGTAGCAACGACAAGCTAGCAAGGTAGCAACGCACAGCTAGCAAGCTAGCAACGAAAACTTGCAAGCTAGCAACGCACACCTGGGAAACTAGGAAAGCAAAGATGACAAACTAGCAACCCATATATAGCAAGCTAACAACGGAAAGCTACCAAGCTAGCAACGCAAAACTATCAAGCTAGCAACGCAAAGCAAGCAAGCTAGAACGCAAAGCTTTCAAGATTGCAACGCAAAGCTACCAAGCTAGCAACGCAAAACTAGCAAGCTAGCAACGCAATGCAAGCAAGCTAGCAACGCAAAGTTAACCAGCTAGCAACGCAAAGCTACCATGCTAGCAACACAAAGCTAGCAACAAGCAGAGAAATCTGGCAAGCTAGAAAACAAAGCTGGCAAACTAGCAACGCAAACCTAGCAAGATAACAACGCNCTAGCAACGCATATCTAACAATCTCGCAAGCTAGCAACGCAAAGCTAGCAAGCATGAAACGCAAATCAAGCCAGCAAGCAACTCAAAGCTAGCAAGCGAGCAACGCAAAGCTAGCAAGCTAGAAACTCAAAGCAAGCAAGCTAGCTACGGAAAGCTAAAAAGGATGCAACGCAAACCTAGAAAGCTTGCAATGCAAAGCTAGGCAGCTAGCAACGTAAAGCTAGCAAATAGCAACGCAAAGCTACAAGCAAGAAACGCAAATCAAGGAAGCAAGCAACTCAAAGCTAGCAAGCTACGAACGCAAGGCTAGGAAGCTAGAAACTCAAAGCTAGCAAGCTAGAAACGGAAAGCTAACAAGGTAGCAACGCAAAGCTAGCAATCTAGCCAGGCAAAGCTGGCAAACTAGCAACGAATAGCTGGCAAATTTGCAACGCAAACTGGCAAGCTAGCAACGAAAACCTGGGAAGCTAGGAACGAAACCTGGCAAGCTATCAACGCATATCTAGCAAATTAGAACCTGGAAGTTACCAACCTAGCAACGCAAAACTAGCAAGCTAGCAAAAAAAACTAGCAAACTAGCAATTCAAAGATAGCAAGATAGCAACGCAAAGCAAGCAAATAGAACGCAAAACAAAAAGGTATC
>NW_019724434.1:212-1209 GCF_002891405.2 Cryptotermes secundus | reverse complement strand
AAGTTAGCAACGCAAAACTATGAAGCTATCCAAGCAATCCTAGCAAGCTAGCAACGGCAAGTTGGCAATCTAACAAGGCAAAGCCTACAAGCTAGGAAAGCAAAGATTGCAAATTACAACGCATATCAAGCAAGCTAGTAACGTAAACCTAGCAATGTTGAAACGCAAACAAGCAAGCAAGAACGCAAAGCTTTCAAGTTAGAAACGCAATGCTACCAATTTAGCAACGCAAACCTAGCAAGCTAGCAAGGGAATGCAAGCAAGCTAGCAACGCAAAGTTAACAAGCTAGCAAGGCAAAGTTTCCATGCTAGCAACGAAAAGCAAGCAAGCAAGCAAAGCTAACCTGGCTAGCTAGAACGCAAAGCTGGTAAGCTAGCAACGCAATGCTGGCAAGCTAGCAACGCAAACCTAGCAAGATAGAAATGCAAAAATATCCAACTAGCAACGCATATCTAGCAATCTAGCATGCTATCAAAGCAAAGCTACCAAGCTAGAAACGCCAAACTAGCAAGGTAGCAACGAAACCTAGCAAGCAAGGAACTCAAAAAGAAGCAAGCAAGCAAGCAACGCAAAACTAGCAAGCTTGCAAGGAAAAATTTAGCAAGCTAGCGACGAAAGCTAGCAAGCAATAAACGCAAGGGAAGCAAGCACACAAGCAACGCAAAGCTAGCAAGTTAGCAACGCAAGCTAGCAACGGAAACCTTGAAAACTATCAACTGAAAGCTAGCAAAGTAGCAACGCAAAGCTAGTAAAATAGCTACACAAGTCTAGCAAGCCAGCAACGAAAAGCTGGCAAACAAGCAACGAAAAAGCTGGCAAGCTGGCAACGCACTGTTGGCAAGAAAGCAACCCTCAACTGGCAAGCAAAAATGCAAAGCTTGCAAGCTAGCAAAGCAAAGCTAGCATGCTAGCAAAGCAAAATTAGCAATCTAGCAACGCAAAGATAGCAAGCTAGTAACGCAAAGCTAGCAAGCTAGCAACGCAAAGCTACCAAGC
>NW_019724434.1:0-164 GCF_002891405.2 Cryptotermes secundus | reverse complement strand
AACGGAAACTAGCAAGGTAGCAACGCAAAGCTAGCAAGCTAGCCACGCAAATCTAGCAATCTAGCAAGCTACAACGCAAATCTGGCAAGCTAGCAAAGCAAACCTACCAAGCTATGAATGCAAAACTAGCCACCTAGCAACGCAAAGTTAGCAAGCTAGTAAAG
>NW_019724433.1:0-385 GCF_002891405.2 Cryptotermes secundus | reverse complement strand
TAGCATGACACTAAGCAGGCTTACAGCTGTGATCAGTGAATTATCCAAATAGCGGCTACCTCTATCAGAATAGCAGCCTGTAAGGCCAACGGAATAATCAATCATGTTCATGAAATTACATTGTTTCCACAAATCAACTTTATCGATATCCCTATAGTCTCAGAAAGTCATGTTACGGATCGAACTGTCGCCAGAATTTCAAATTACAATATTTACTACGCCAAACACCCTAACGGAACGGCCGACGCCGGCTCAGCCATCATAATTATGTCTAACCTACAGCACCAGGTACAGCAACCCCAAATAACCACTAAAATACCAAGGGCTATAATAACAGTAACGGCGCTCTCCTGGCACATCAACATAGGAGCTGTCTACAGCCCCC
>NW_019724432.1:0-649 GCF_002891405.2 Cryptotermes secundus | reverse complement strand
TACTGATATTATGAAAGCGGTGACAACAGCACGTTGCCTGTATAATTTTGTCAGTAATTGCAGCTTTGTTGTAACGATGGAAATGACGCAAGGAATTGTTAAATATTCGTTAGAATGCCGATGTAATTCTCACAGCCCTGACAACAGTACGTGCCTGTATAACATCAACTGCAACAGAAGCTACGATGTATCTATGGAAAGGAAGCGAAGAATATATTAATGAAATCGTTACCATCTATACTTCTTTGCTTTGTTAATACAGGTTTGGCGCAGAAAGAATAATGGGACGAGCGTTTGAGATTATTAGCCCTTAAATCAAATATCAAAGCATACAGAACGACAATTACATGTACCTGCTCTGCGCTCGTACGTCATTACTCATTCACTCGTGGAGCTGAGCCCTTCTTGAGAACCCGCCAATTGTGCAGCTACTCAAATAATTCCCAGCATTCATGGAAGGCCAAAGTTCATTTCCGTGTTCGCGAGGCCCTACCACCTATCCATTTCCTAAGCCACATGAACCCAATCCATTCCGTCCCATCATACCTCTCTAAGATCCCTTTTAACAGTGTTCACCCACCTATGTCTAAGTCTCCCAGTGGCCTTTTCCTTCTGGCCTTCTCACCAGTATCCTATATTCGTTCGTGTT
>NW_019724431.1:0-208 GCF_002891405.2 Cryptotermes secundus | reverse complement strand
CGTTGCTAGCTTGATAGCTTGCTAGATATATGTTGCTAGCTTGCTTGCTTTGCGTTCCTAGCTTGCAAGTTTTGCGTTGATAGATTGCTAGCTTTGCGTAGCTAGGTTGCTAGGTTTCCTTTGCTAGCTTGAAGCTTTTCGTTGCTTGCTTGCCAGGTTTGCGATTCTAGCTTGCCAGCTTTGCGTTGCAAGCTTGCTAGCTTTTCGT
>NW_019724430.1:0-472 GCF_002891405.2 Cryptotermes secundus | reverse complement strand
AGCAAAGCTAGCAAGCTAGAAACACAAATCTAGCAAGGTAGCAAATCAATGCTGGCATGCTAGCCACGCAAATCTAGCAAGCTAGCAACGCAAAGCTGGCAAGCTAGCAACGCCAAACTGGCGAGATAGCAACGCAAAGCTAGCAAGCTAGCAACGTAAAGTTATGAGGTTAGCAACGCAAAGCTAGCAAGCTAATATCGCAAAGCTAGCATGTTAACAAACCAAAATTAGCAAGCAAGAAACGCAAAGTTAGCAAGCTAGTAACTCAAAGCTAGTAAGGTAGCAACGAAAAGCTAGCAAGAAAGAAACGCAATGCAAGCAAGCAAGAAAAGCAATTCAAGCAAGCAAGAAACGCAATTCAAGCAAGCAAGAAAGCAAGCAAGCAAAGCAAAGCTAGCAAGATAGCAACGCAATGAAAACAATCTAGCAAGGCAAAGATAGCAAGCTAGGAACGGAAATCTAGCAAGATAAC
>NW_019724429.1:0-576 GCF_002891405.2 Cryptotermes secundus | reverse complement strand
ATAATTTGAAGCACAGTAACTAAAATACACTGACAACTGTGTAACATGTTGAATGTACTACTTGTCACAACACAAGACACATAACAACTGAACTATGGTCCTCACAAACTCGCAAGTAATACTGAATGTTTCGCTGAAGAAAGCGAACTTGGAAATATAGCTACTTCCAGTTTCCATTAGTGTACGACCCTCTAATTAATTCTTATTATTTGCGGAATCGCTTTGTTGGGATTAAAGTAACTTTGATTCATATTGCCAATGAGTTTAGAAATTGGGGAAATTACGGTAAGCTGGGCCCCATAGTCATGTTCGTGTCGGTGAATATGTTTGCCCTGCCTATCACAGAAAATTTTATGATACCCTGACCATAAATCCGAAATCCATGAAAGCCGATTCAGTGGGGACTTGTGGCTGTTTGAAGGGGTAAAAATAACGCCAGGGAAAATTACCTGATCTTAAGAGGACGATGGTTTCTCTAGTGAAAAAAAAATTAAGACTGGTGGTGTTAGCAAGGGAGAAAAAAAAATAGACATAAATTTTCAAGGAATGTCTAATACTTTACCATGCTTCAAGGAA
>NW_019724428.1:0-590 GCF_002891405.2 Cryptotermes secundus | reverse complement strand
TATGTGCCGTGTGTGTTTTAATCAGCGGTAATAGTCGTGTGTGAAAATAAGTGTCGTATCTCGAATGAACTTTTAATATCTCTTGCAGCAGAATTCTAATTGGAAAGTTAGGACTATCATCACTGGTTGCACTATGTGAATGATTGAAGAAAAGTACGACGAGGAGCCGAAGATGTGACGCAGCGACAATGAACGGGACGAAGCCAATGTGGATGATGAGGAAGGAGAGTACAAGGAAATAGAAGAGGACTATGAAGAAGAAAACGACGATGATGAGGAAAAGGCATCTATGACCAGGAATAAGATGGCAACGACAATGAGGGAGGAAATAACGACGAGGGAAACGACAACAAACTACAGCAAGAAGACAGAATATTATGATGAAGCAGAAAAAGGAGTCGACGTCGAAGGAGCAGAAATTAGGGGGGATGGATACGAAGAAGATGCGACCTCAAATCAACATTAAGAGTGTGACAAAATCAGTGAAGTTCTATGTGAAATGTTTATGTGCCGTGTGTGTTTTAATCAGTGTTAATAGTCGTGTATCAAAATAAGTGTCATATTTCGTGTTAACTTTTAATATCTCTTGC
>NW_019724427.1:0-440 GCF_002891405.2 Cryptotermes secundus | reverse complement strand
AACGTGTGGTACTAGTTCGGCACGCCCGCAGTTCCATCGCCGTACCCACAAGAGCTCGCTACTTATTCATACAGCGGCAGAAATTAGTCGAGTCCACGCAGAATTTCTTTAAAAATCCTTTAAAGTAAACTCCTTCAATCTACGTCTAGCTCTTTCAAGCAGGGTTCGAACTTCAACTTTTGTTTGTATGCATTTTTACCTCTCCCAAACGCGCTTACTTTCTTACTTACTTACTTACTTACTTACTTACTCATGGAGCTGACCGGCCTCCGTAGTCTAGAGGTAACGTTCCCACCTCATCACTCGTAGTACGCGGGTCCAAACCCGGCGGAGGTCGTGGAATTTTTCCACAGTGATACAGTGATACATACTGATACAGTGATACATAGCTCCCCTAATGTAACGTGTTTCGTTACTGAATACGCCGTAGAGATCGTTAA
>NW_019724426.1:0-771 GCF_002891405.2 Cryptotermes secundus | reverse complement strand
CATGGGGAAATGGAGGTATAGCTCTACCATCCTTGACCTTGGCACCGGATGGAGGTGAGTAGTGAGCTTCAAGCCTCGGCCGCTTTATTCCCTGGGAAGAAGCCCCAGTGCTCATTGGAGATGAGATTTGGAGGGACCCAGAGCCCGTCTTGAGGCTGCGGAGAAAAGAAAAATCTTGCCTCTGCTGGGAATCAAACCCCGTAGCCGATCGCCATACCGACTGATCCATCAAGACCCCACTACTGTTGTAGTAGAGCAACTGATTGGGTTGCACGAAAATTTATTAAGAAACATAAACCAAAACTGAACTCGAAAATTTCTTCATGTATTTTCGAAATGCTTGATTTGAGATTTTGCATACTGCATTGGCCAAGCTGTTTATATTACAGATTTCTTGGGGGCACGCGGTAGAGTAATTGGTTGAGGCACTACGCTACAAACCGGAAGGTCACGGTTTCGATTTCCGATTAGATCATTGGATTTTTCAGTTGATCTAATCCTTCCATCCGCAATATGGCCCTGCGGTCGACTCAACATCTAATAGAAATCAGTGCCAGGAATCTTCCCTGGGGATAAAGGACGGCCGGCGCGTGGGGCTGTCAGCCTTACCGCCATCTGTGAGCCCATTGTCTAGAAAATGTGGGACCCTCAACGTTTCACAACCTATGGTCCTCCATACTTTATTACAGGGGTAGTTTTACCCTTTTATATTGCAGTTCTCTTAAATACGAAAGCCGGCATTGCTGTCTTTGTGAAAGGGTCCGCAGTTAC
>NW_019724425.1:0-423 GCF_002891405.2 Cryptotermes secundus | reverse complement strand
GAAAGTGACAACCAGTATAACATGTTCGACCTCATAATACTACATCAGTACACACCCACACTAACGTCACAGACACAAGGAGTATAAATACGCGGTACAACACAACCTAGAACAGTAAAAACAACACAACGCGACACAAACTCATACAGGACAACATCAAAAGTAGGACGAAATAACAATAGTTTTTAAAAACGTAATAGGATTGCTGCAATAATACAATACACCCATAATATATTTGCAGAGCCCTCTTCTCGAGAACGACAGGCGGCACACATTCAGCCCCCGTCAAAAGAAATAATAAGAGGAACGACATGAACCTGCTTGGTTTACGAATTTCAATAGAGTTTTAATAAATCGATTATAAATATATTAATATATTGGAACAGCCGCTGTAGTTGTAAAAACTTTAGATTTTATACCAAA
>NW_019724424.1:0-332 GCF_002891405.2 Cryptotermes secundus | reverse complement strand
TGCTTTCCGTTGGTAGGTTGATAGCATGCTAGATTTGCGTTGCTAGATTGGTAGATTTACGTTGCTAGCATGCTATCTTTCCGTTACTAGCTTGCCAAATTTGCGTTGCTGGCTTCTATTTTCCGTTGCTAGCTTGCTAGATATGCTTTGCTAGCTTGCCAGCTTTGCGTTGCTAGCTTGCTAGCTTTGAGTTGATAGCTTACTAGATATGCGTTGCTAGCTTGCAAGCTCTGCGTTGCTAGCTTGCCACCTTTGCTTTGCTAGCTTGATAGCTTTGCGTTGCTAGTTTGTTAGATTGCTAAATATGCGTTGGTAGCTTGCTAGCTTTGCGT
>NW_019724423.1:0-636 GCF_002891405.2 Cryptotermes secundus | reverse complement strand
ACTATAATCCACTTTCACACGGAAGGAAACAAAAGTGTAATCTTCAGTTATAGGAAACGTTAAATGTTTTGTTCAGTCAGCAGTCCCTCGGCTACACAATACGCCTTTGCCTGCGCAGAATGATNCAGAGGACGCAGACATTCGAAGAATACGTATGCTGTCCTGAAAACATTTACTACGAAACTACGTTCTATGCAACATAGAAATATGAACTAAAAAGAACCTGAAAGACAGTAAAATTTTTCCACACATACGTAAAAGAACAAGTTTTACAAATGAAAATTAACTGTGATTATTTTGTCATGAAATGCAAAATATAATCTTTATTATATATGTTATGAAATTCCAAAGGACTTACCCGTTGTTTTTTCTTCATCCTTGAATCATGGTGGTGATGTAAAAATCACTATATACAATAATATTTTGTTCAGAGTTTGAACTGCATCACTTCAAGGTTACACTCTTGACTCGCGTGTGCCAGCGCCGGAAGCAGTCCATGACACACAGCGCAACATCACACTTTTCGCAGTAATAGAACGTCATTTTGCGTTTCTTATTTTAAGAACAAACACGACACCGTCTTTGTTTTCTTTTTGCGGGCCAATGTTGCGAATGTTTCACTTCTAGTCGCACCAT
>NW_019724422.1:0-1797 GCF_002891405.2 Cryptotermes secundus | reverse complement strand
CCCGAAGTTTGGCACATTCCTCCTGGGACACTCTGTATATGATATTATAGTGGCACATATAAATTTGTAGACTCATTAAGTCGGTATTTACACACAATTTATTTATTTTTGTCTTTTCATATGAGACTGCTCTTCTTCTAACGTTGTAGCTAGGTGTTTTGCTATTTCGCGGTAGTGTGTTACCCCGCATTTACAAATTGGTGGTAGTTTGNAGGTTCTCCTGCTCGGATACTTTCAGTGTTCGTGGCTGTTTCATTTGCCTCAGTTGATTGCAAATCCTCCTCTGAGCGCTTCCTATCTTGTTTGGGTGTCAAAAAGAAAGGGATATCCTTTCATTGTCGTTTCTGTGCTTTGGTTCGATCCCTTCCTTCCCTATACTCGCTGCTAAATGTAGTTTGTTCTTATGTATGTCTCACCTAGTGTGTTGTTTTTGTTATTACTTGTTGATGGGGTTCTGTTAATTGTTGTTTGTTCCAAAGGCATCGTAATGTAGCTGGTTTGTTGAAATGGGTACGGTGGTACTGGGACTGTGAATTGCTATTGCGTTACCTGTTGCTCTGGGTCTATATTACGACCTAGTCCCGGCGGTGTCCATGTGCCGGCCGCCTCACAGAAAGGTAGTTTATCATTTGTTTTGCAGTTTCAGTAGAAAGCTAAATTAATTATTATATTCTAAAAGAAACTAATTATTCTTCAGTCGGCTTTCTCTGTTCGTTGCTCGGTATATCGCTCTCGACAATGGTTACACCTATACAGTAAATTCGATCTCAACAATACGTCTTCTCAGTCAGATTTCATTATTTGTTGCTAGGTTATCTCTCTCAACAGTGGTTACAACTGTACATTGTTTTCTCTAAGCGTATCCTAGTAACGAATCAGTAACTTATATAGTTAAGTCTTCACACTTCGCACTCCATATTGCGAATTTATTTCAAAGTGAAGAGACGTTATTCTCGTTGCTCCGATAGTGGCCGGAGATTGTATTCTTAGCTTTCAAAGCAGAAATCAGTTTATTTTCAAGATAAGAGAAGTAATTTCATTTTTTAGAAATGGGAGGTTATTTATCACAAGGAATTGTTGTTGGCGATCCAGGAAGTGAGCAGGTAGGTGGGAAATTGAAAAAAGGACCAGCAACTTGAAAAGCTGTTCGATAACGGCGAGCAAATTGAGAGGGTGGCAGATATAAGAAGCTCGTCCCTGCTATATATCATAATATTGTGGCATATATAAATACTAATTTACTGTGACGTGTTTAGTCACGTTTAGCCATTTTAACTTACAAATTAAATTAAAAATATAAATTTCTTTCCAATACATTTAACAAAATTTAAGTCTGCCTTTGAGCAGCGTAATGCAAGTTGGAGGTACACGCTTGTACACGTTTCGTTATCATGGGCTTTACCCATTACAAATACAACAGCCAAGTAATTTCTCAGAATACCTATCCTGATAGGTCCAAAGACAGGGAACTTACAAAGAGGATGTGTGGTCCATTACACATTCACAAGGCAGAATCCTGTTCTATTAATTTTATGTAACATCCAGCAAAGTGTCTGCCCCTATGGCACTACTGTATATTTTTTGTAGGTTAATTCATAACCTCTGAAGATGAGATAATGCCAGTCTTTGTAGGCCGCTGATGTGTGTTGTGAAATTATTTACAGGGCGACTATTCACAGCACAGCACAGGGGCTGGTCTTCAAAATATAGAATTGGATTCAAGGTACTCAGGCGCTTCCTCTTCAGGAGAACAGGACGAGGTAGATGAAGGTGGGACTGACGTGAACAATACCATAA
>NW_019724421.1:322-985 GCF_002891405.2 Cryptotermes secundus | reverse complement strand
GCTTCACTGTTACTGTACTTCAACTACGTCCCATCTTCAAAGGATCCATAACCAATTTCATATTCAGATATTAGCTTGTATTTTAGTAATTAGAAAATTATCTGTTGCAGTGGCTATTGGCGTGTATTCTCACCTCCCTCTGTTGCTGGTGTTAGGATGGTGTCGTGGTGATCTAGGACAGGCCCCTGTGAGGACCCACGAATTACGTCCATGTGGACCAGGGGTGGACAATTCCTCGATCCAATTGTGTCATTCTTCCGGTAATATCTGCCGCCTGATGGATGCACGTTTGCCCTAAGAAGGAAAGCAACATTCTTTTATGTCAATACTGTGCTACGAAATCCACTCACTACACTCACGAGTTACTCCACCTACTAAAAGTAGATAAATTATGAAATATTATTGTAGAAACGTAACTCCTCAAGGAATAATTAGTGGATTGAGAAACTGCAAGTCAGAAATTACATATCTGGATCACTAAGGTTCTGGATATTGTCCATCAACTTGTATTCTGAATGAATGTATTGTTTCATAAACAATGATCTGCCCCTGTTCTTGAGGTTAAGGGGTCCTACTTAGGTGGATCCATTTCAAATAGCTAATCTTAATCACAGAATAATTTAAGTCAATCAACTACATCTATATACGCAGCTCATGTTCTGT
>NW_019724421.1:0-215 GCF_002891405.2 Cryptotermes secundus | reverse complement strand
CTTGCCATGCTATACTCTCCTACTGCTAGTAGAAAATCACTGGCTTCTGTGATGTTAGTCATCAGTGTAGTACGCAGGCAGCAACTTTTCAAACATATCTTCTGCCTCCATATCCCTGAAGATGGATATCAATCTAGCAGACAGTACCAAATTTTCAGGCATATCTACTGCCTCCATATCCCTGATGATGGAGGCGGTATGCTCCTCTCGAATGT
>NW_019724420.1:0-748 GCF_002891405.2 Cryptotermes secundus | reverse complement strand
CGTCTGAATGTTTCGGATGTAGGAACCAGAGTGTTTTGGAACTGATCTTATATGAAGAGGAGAACAGGGAAACGTCTCCGAGAGATTACTCTACTCTATTTGGTTTTCCGTCTGGACCGGCCAAGGCGTTCGAGGGCATGTTTTGCAGCTGTTGAGGTGCATAATTTTATTATTAAGAAAATAGTGAGAATTACTATAGCTCAAGCGGTTAGTCGCTGGCTTCCCACCGCGGCTGCCCGGGTTTGATCCCGAGACTGGTCAAGTGGGATTTGTGGTGGACAAAGTGGCGTTGGGGCAGGTTTCCTCCGAGTAATTCGGTTTCCCTTGTCAATCTTCATTCCACCAATTGCTCCACAATCACCCTCACCTATCATCTGGGGCTGGTACAATAGGCCAGAAGTGGCCGCAGTACAAGGGACTTAGTCCCACCCCACTAGCAATAAAAAAATACTCTTTTTTTTACTTTTCTGACTGTCTACATTGGTTGCATCCTGTTGTTTATCTCATATATGTATATATAGGAATTATGTTAACCCTCAACACAACAAATATACTCAGCTTCAATGTTTTACGATTCTATCTTTATTCCTGCTACATGTCTCGGGCGTACAAGACCATGATCAGGCAGTTATATACAGGAATACGTACAGTCATCGAACTACCGATACGGACCCATATCAGGGCAACTTTCGCCTCAAGTTGGTTTTACAATTAAAATAGAAGATGCAAAATTATATAAAAGATAAAC
>NW_019724419.1:0-433 GCF_002891405.2 Cryptotermes secundus | reverse complement strand
GTTAAAAAAGGTAATCAGCCAATATTATTTTCTTATTTAGGTTGTAAAGTCCAAATATGGGAAATAGATAGCTTTAGTGGTCACTACTAATGTAAACACGATCTCTCATGGAACAGCCAGCAACCTTCCATGGAACCCTAGAGTTATTTCAGGCAGTTAGTTCTGTAGTATGATTTAGCAGTCAGAGGGTAGAAACACACATTTAACTGACCAAGCACAAACACCACACCCAGTGAACATGGACCAGTGACAACATAATTGTATTGGTTGTTTTACAGGTCCTTACAGATCTTGAGAAAGTACGAGGTCCGCATAGTGAGATGTGCTCAGCATCTTCTCATGATGCATACCAGGCTGCCAATATAAAAGCGGAGAAATTGTCAGATGCAGAAGATGAGGATGATCCTCCCCCAGTAACAATGCCAGGAATAAA
>NW_019724418.1:0-491 GCF_002891405.2 Cryptotermes secundus | reverse complement strand
ATTAGTGGTGACTAGTCTGTAGCAAAGTTTGTTCAGCTTTCTGTGTTCATGCCGAACGTGAAAGAGCATAATAATACATGAAAAAGACCACCACCAGAAATGAANTGGGAGTAAAATCAAATAAGTCCCTTTTCATAAGTGTAATTATACTACAGACTCTCTAATTCTTGTACATCAAAATATCAGAAGTCTTGGAGACAAAACTGATGAACTGAAGTGTTCAATAGTTAGCAATAATATGAATCCTCACTTAATATGCTTATCTCAGCATCACATGTCCGACCAAAAATTATTATGCAGCAATTTCCAGAACTATGTACTGGGAACAAAGTACGCCTGTACGACTCATCAGGGAGGAGGTGTCTGCATATACTTAAGATCTGATAGAAAATGTAAGAGAAATTTGTACATTTACAATTTCTTTAGCTAAAACTAACATATTTGTTCTGTGTCTACATGTATAGGTCACCTTGTGGGAATTTTGAGTACTT
>NW_019724417.1:314-522 GCF_002891405.2 Cryptotermes secundus | reverse complement strand
AATTAAATTTTGATTGTTAAATTAAATTAAAAAATATCAACCAGAATTTGAAAGGCTTTAAAGTAATTTTTGAAATTTTGACCAAAAATTGTTCCGNTATTTTGTGAAAGATTTCACTCTAAAGTGAGGAATTCTAAAATATTCCTTGACATTTTAAATAATATTTCAGGACATTTAAAAACATTTTCAACGATTCGAAGGTAATTTA
>NW_019724417.1:0-272 GCF_002891405.2 Cryptotermes secundus | reverse complement strand
AATTTAAATTTTGAAATATTCAACGAAATCTATATAATTTTAACCTAAAATGTTTTTATTTATATCAAGTTATAATAAAATATTCAACATACTTATAATATTTCACTCTAAATATGGAATTCATTTATATTTCTCATAATTACTATATTATTTAATTAGTTTTAATACAATTCTCAGTTATTCTAAGATAATTAAATATTTAAAGGAATTTTGAACGTACATAACATATTTTATGAAATTTTTTCGAAAATTCCTTGACGATTTCACGTTAA
>NW_019724416.1:459-887 GCF_002891405.2 Cryptotermes secundus | reverse complement strand
TGCTAGCTTTGCGTTGCTAACTAGATAATTTTGCGTTGCTAACTTTGTATCTTTGCGTTGCTAGCTTGCTAATATGCGTTTCTAGCTTGCTAGCGTAGCTTTGCTAGCATGACAGCTTTGCGTTGCTAGCTTGCCATCTTTGCATTGCTTGCTTGCTCTCTTTACGTTGGTAGCTTCCTAGCTTTGCGTTTCTAGCTGGCTATTTTTGCGTTGCTAGCTTGCTAGCTTCCTGCTGCTATGTTGCTAGCTTTGATTTGCTACCTTGATAGCTTTGCTTTGCAATCTTGCTATATTTACGTTGCTTGCTTCCTTGCTTGCTTTGCGATTCTTGCTTCCTAGCATTGCGTTGCTAGCTTGCTAGCTTTGCGTTGCAAGATTGCTAGGTTTCCGTTGATAGCTTGGTAGCATTGCGTTGCTAGCTTGCTAGC
>NW_019724416.1:0-400 GCF_002891405.2 Cryptotermes secundus | reverse complement strand
CGTTGCTAGCTTGACAGCTTTGTGTTGCTAACTTGAGAGCTTTTCGTTGCTAGCTAGCCAGCTTTAAGTTTCTAGCTTGACAGCTTTGCGTTCCAAGTTTGCCAGCTTGGTGTTGCTAGCTTGCTAGCTTCCCGTTTCTATATTGCAAGCTTGCTAGGTATGCGTTGCTAGCTTCCTAGATTTTCGATGCTATCTTGCCAGCTGTGCGTTGCTAGATTGCCAGATTTGCATTGATAGCTTACCACTTTGCGTTGCTAGTTTGAAAGCTTTGCGTTGCTAGCTTGCTAGCTTTGCTTTGCTAGCTTGCTTGATTGCTAGATATGCGTTCATAGCTTGCTATCTTTGCGTTGCTATGTTGCTAGTTATGCGTTGCTAGCTTGCCAGCTTTGCGTTGCTAGCT
>NW_019724415.1:0-1240 GCF_002891405.2 Cryptotermes secundus | reverse complement strand
AAAATATATTAATTCTTCGGAAAACACTTCAACATCCACAAAATCTTAGCACACACCAAACGTCGAAACAAAACACTACCGACCACTGCCGGTTCTGCCAGCCAACCACAATTCAGATCAGTCATCACAGATTACTTATACACAGCAATTGTTAACTATAGATACTTTTATCACAGATTATTCAATGCGTGTTATAAAAAGAAACCTGTACTTTGCCATTTAAATCATTAGCATATTGACTATAATTTTAAAAATATAACACTTAATTCACCGTACACAAAACAGGCATACAAATCACAAGAACTCTATATACACTGAAGTGCCAAAGTCTTGGTATAAGTACAAAGTATCGTGTAGGACCCCCTCCAGCCCGGCGAAGTGCAGCAACTCTACGTGGCATCGGTTCCACAAATGGCCAGAAGACCTCTGGAGCTCTGGAGCTTCTTCGGCCTCTTTGGTAAACAATTTGCTGTTACTCTAATGACTCTGATGGTCGGCACCTGCAAAGTATATAGATAAGTATAATTCTTCTAGTATCGCGAGTTTTGTATCAGTAACACTTTCACATATGCACCTTGTCTATCTGATTTGTTTCGATCAGTTGAGCGTATGAACACCACTACTGTCGCGTTAATTTCCACTGTTTTGACGCCTTCTCAAACTCATCGCTTATCACTCATCATAGTCACAGCAAGTTGGATTTACTTAAGAAACTCACAATTCTGTTATACATTAATGTTTCAAGAATTTTAGAAAATACGGGCAGGATTGAAATTGGTCTATAGTTTGAAATTGTTAGCCTCAATTGTACACGTGTTAGTGAAAGGAGCATCGCAAATAGAAGAGCCTGAGGAAGTTAACTTCCAAGCAAGGGAGCATGCCAGTTTTCTCACATTTTTGTTGCAGCGTGGTTACCGTGGTTCAGTAATTAGTTTGTTTCTTAATGTGGCGTTGAGGGTTCTCAGGTAAAACTCCGGAATTAGGAAGGCGTTGGCATATGGTGGCAAGGTGTTTCAGTCATTGAGACAGGGGTCTTCATCACGGAACTTGGGAGAATAAATCACAGTAATTGATGATGGTTCAACTATAGTTTGCTGGCACCCAGACCCGTGTTTTCCATGACTGTTCTCAGCCGTTGCCAGAATGCAGGAGACCCATTCCACTCTGCAGATCCAGTCTTTGGATGAAGTTTGCGCAGTGTTTAAAGAAAAGAAGCAAGAATTGGTGCCTCTCACACATA
>NW_019724414.1:0-710 GCF_002891405.2 Cryptotermes secundus | reverse complement strand
GTTTTGCGATGCTACCTTGCTCTCTTTGCGTTGCTAGCTTGCCAGGTTTGGGTTTCTAGCTTGCCGACTTTGCGTTGTTAGCTTGCCTGCAATGAATTTCTAGATTGCAAGCTTTGCGTTGTTATTTTTACAGCTATGCGTTGCTAGGTTGCCAGCTTTGTGTTGCTAGCTTGCTAGCATTGCGTTGCTAGCTTGCTAGCATTGCGTTGCTAGCTTGCTAGCTTTGCTTTGCTACCTTGGCAGTTTTGCGATGCTACCTTGCTCTCTTTGCGTTGCTAGCTTGCTAGCTTTGCTTTGCTACCTTGGCAGTTTTGCGATGCTACCTTGCTCTCTTTGCGTTGCTAGCTTGCTAGCTTTGCTTTGCTACCTTGGCAGTTTTGCGATGCTACCTTGCTCTCTTTGCGTTGCTAGCTTGCTAGTTTTGCGTTGCTTGCTTGCTAAGATTTTCTTGCTTGCTATATTTCGTTGTTAGCTGGCTAGGTGTGCGTTGCTAGCGTACTAGCCTTGCGTTGCTAGCTTGCTAGCATTGCGTTGCTAGCTTGCTAGCTTTACGTTCCTACCTTCTTAGCTTGGGGTTGCTAGCTTGCTAGGTTTTATTTGCTAGCTTGATAGATATCTAGATTTGAGTTGCTATCTTGATAGTTTTGCGTTGCTAGCTTGCTAGCTTTGAGTTGCTAGCTTGGTAGCTTTGCATTCTTGCTTGCTCTCTT
>NW_019724413.1:0-283 GCF_002891405.2 Cryptotermes secundus | reverse complement strand
GCTTTGTTAGCTTTCCAGCCTTGCTTTGCTAGCTTGCCAGCATTGTGTTGCTAGCTTTCTAGCTTTGCTCTGCTAGCTTGTTTTCTTGCTAAATATGCGTTGCTATCTTGCTAAATTTGCCTTGTTATCTTGCTAGTTTTTCTTTGCTAGAGTGATGCTTTGCGTAGCTAACTAGCTAGTTTTGCTTTGCTAGCTTGCCAGCTTTGCGTTACTAGCTTGCCAGGTTTGCGTTGCTTGCTTGCTAGATTTACGTGGCTAGCTGGAAAGCTTTGGTGCTAGCTTT
>NW_019724412.1:0-1202 GCF_002891405.2 Cryptotermes secundus | reverse complement strand
AAACTAGCAAGATAGCAACGCGTAGCTAGCAAGCTAGCAAGGGGAGCTACCAAGCTATCAACGCAAGGCTAGAAAGCTAGCAAAGCAAAGCTAGCAAGATAGAAACGCAAAGGTAGCAAGCTAGAATCATAAATTTTGTAAGCAACCAACGCAAAGCTAGCAAGCCAGCAAGCTTGCAACGCAAATCAACCAAGATAGCAACGCAATGCTAGCAAGCTAGAAACGCAAAGCTACCAAGCTATCAACGCAAAGCTAAAGAGCTAGCAACGAAAAGCTGGCAAGGTAGCAACGCAAAGCTAGCAAGATAGCAACGCAAAGCAAGCAAATTAGCAACGCAAATCTAAGAATCTAGCAAGCTAGCAACGCAAAGGTAAGAAGCTAGAACGCAAAGTTGCAAGGTAGCAACGCAAATTTAGCAAGCTAGCAACGCAATGCTAGCCACATAGCAACGAGAAGCTAGCAAGCAAAAACGCAAAGCAAAGAAGCAAGCAACCAAGAAAAGCAAAGCTAGCAAGCTAGCAACGGAAAGCTATGAAGCTAGCAAAGCATATCTAGCAAGCTAGCAAGCTAGCAAATGATAGTTAGCAAGCTAGCAACCCAAAACTGGTAAGCTAGCAACGCCAAGCTGGCAAGCTAGCAACACAAATCTGGCAAGATAATAAAGCAAACCTGGCAAGCTAGAAACGCACAGCTTCCAAGATAGCAACGCTAGCTGGCAAGCTAGTAACGCCAAGCTAGCAAGCTAGCCACACAAAGTTAGCAAGCTAGAAACGCAAAGCTAGCAACTTTGCAACACAAATCTAGCAAGTTTGCGAGCTAGCAACGCAAAGCTAGCATGCTAGCAACGCAAAGCTAGGAAGTTAGCAACGCAAAGCTAGTAACCTAGCAAACCAAAGCTTGCAAACTAGCAAGGCATATTTAGTAAGATAGCAACGCAAAGCTAGCAAGCTAGCAACTCAAATCTAGCAATGTAGCAAACTAGCAACGCAGGGCTAGCAAGCGTGAAACGCAAAGCTAGCAAGCTGGCAACGCAAAGCTAGCAAGCTATCAACTCAAAGGTAGCAAGGTAGCAAGGCAAAGCTAGCAACCTAACAACGAAAAGCTAGCAAGATTGCATCGCAATCTAGCAATGTAGGAAACTAGCAAAGCAAATCTAACAAGTTAGCTACGCAAAGATAACAAGCAAGAAACGCAAAGCAAGC
>NW_019724411.1:0-548 GCF_002891405.2 Cryptotermes secundus | reverse complement strand
TCCTGTAAGTCCTGTCATCCCCAAATGGTAATGTGTTTCTTGTGATAAAAGAAAATATTCCAGCGCTCCTAGAGTGACGAAATGGAAAGAAAAAATTTATAGTATTCAGCTACAGGAAAATCCCCGTCACACTAATTTAAGCTTCTGAACTGCAGCGCTGGTAAAAGGGTAACGGGTCAATTGGACCGTTGATATATTAGACCCAAAGTCTAATTTCACTGTTACAAATAATTACTATCCTAATCCACTTATGTAATTTGATGAATATCATATCACGACAACCACAAGAAGGTTGCAATAGAAACAAGACAGCAACAAGCAAAGTAACTTGATCTATAAAGACCGGCCATATCTCGGGCGGTTAATCTCCGGTTTCCCACTGCGGCTCTTCGAGCCCTGGTCAGATCATTTGTGATTTATGGTGAACAAAATAGAACTGGTGCAGGTTTTCTCCGAGTAATCCGGTTTCCCCTGCCAATTCTCATTGCATCAACTGCTCCACGCTCACCATCTACCATCCGGGCTGGTACAATAAGCCAAGTAGTTGC
>NW_019724410.1:0-804 GCF_002891405.2 Cryptotermes secundus | reverse complement strand
TAGACAAATGGCAAAGCTGTGTTCTCTTGAGATAAAGCTCACATAGAAAACATAATTTGATATATTATATTACATTATTTGTTGTTATTAAATTGGAAGGAGCATTGTGATAGAATGGTGTCTGTTATGTTCTCTCTTTCTCTGGTTGTGTTTTGTTGTGTGTTGTGATGGTTTAGAATGGTCTGTTTTATGGTGGTGACTTCCCTTGTTTGTACGTATTTTTATAATTCTTCATCAGGGGTATATGCTCAAACTGTGATGAACTTGTTTGTAGCATTACAGTGATAGTTCTGGCGTGCCGCCACCAAGGAACAGTGATTCTTGCTGGAAATCATAAAAGTATTAGGTTTCAGAAATTAAGTTGCTTCCCTGTTGTGACCAGCTGACAAAGAGAAAGACACTTGCACATGAGCCACCAAGGGATGGGATGTGTGTGTCTCATCGCCACTGAGCTGCATGTGCGCCACCACCAAGGTTTGAATTTGCATCACTTAAGGATGTGTGGTAGGATGCCGTTTTTAGAGTTTATGTAGAATACCTTGTTTTCTTGCGTGTCTCAGAAAAGTTAAAATATGTTGATTATATTTAGCAGAGAGTACAATTTCTGACATTTCTTATTTTACATATTTTAATTCTTTTTGGCAGGATGGCTTTGAAGAGAAAAGGTGAAGACGAAGGGTATCCTACTGCGAAGAGGGCCAAATTGATGGACTTTGAAGATGCAGAAGGAATTGTTGGATCACTTGGTAAGGCACCAGCAGTGCACATTCAGATTTGCTTTTAAATGACAAAGGGGATGATGTC
>NW_019724409.1:0-2664 GCF_002891405.2 Cryptotermes secundus | reverse complement strand
GAACAATCCTGTCAATATAAAAAGAAAACAGATCAACATGGACTTTCTGTTGCTCTTGACTTGTTGAGCTTTTTTGTCCCAGGGTTGTAGCCACAAACCCAGCTTTCATCACTAGTGACAACCTTTGAAAGAAAACTTGGATCCTCTTGTAGCTGTTTTTGAAATTCCCTGCAGACTTCCAAGCGATGCTGCTTCTCTTCATTCTGCAGCAGTCGTGGCACAAACCTCGCCGCAATTCTCCTCATGTTCAGTTCCTCTGACAAAATTAGTTGACATATACCATAACTTAGTCCCAAAGTGTTACAGAGGTCTTGGATGATCAGCCTACGATCTTGCAGAATCAGATCCCTAACTTTCGCGAAATTTTCTGGTGTGGTGTCAGTTAACGGCCGTACTGAACAATCATCGTCATCGGTCGATGTTCGGCCATTTTTGAAACGCTCATACCAGTTGTAAGTTTGTGTCTGGCCTAAACTGTTGTCACCAAAAACTTGCTTCAACATTTGGTGCGTTTCTGCAGTGGTTTTTCCAAGTTTAAAACAAAACTTTATACAGACACACTGCTGTCTCAGGTCAGCCATGGAAAAACCACAAACTCACAGAAACACAACAATGGAAATACTTTCACCAACAATAAAGCCAACCATTCAACTCGACACCACTTGCCACACTGATTCAAGAAGGGTGTGTGGCGGGACACCTGGCCGGTATTTCGATGTACTCATAACCATTTGCACGCAAAATTCAAATTTCTGGAACTATTTGATAGCACCACATATTTCCAAACCATTTACACGGTGTGTCCAGGATCCGTTAGGACTCATTGTTTTAATTTTGCCCTGCAATGCCATCTGTTGGTGAGTTGTGGCATTAAGATTCTGGAAGTTTCAGCTCTGGCTGTCTATAATTTCAAAGCGTAAGCATCGCTGCATCATGTGTTCTGACCTAGAATGTAACGCTCATCGGAAAACGGCAGTTGGACAGAGAGCCAACATCAAATTTTGTTTGAAGTTAGGCAAAACAGCCGGAGAAGCATACAAAATGATGAAAAGTGTGTATGGTAGTGATTGTTTGAGTCGCTTGAACATTTTTTGATGGTATGCTGTATTTCATGATGACAAGGAGGACATTGAAGATGCTCCACGTGCATCAAAACTGAGAACAAGTCGCACTGAAGAAAATGTGAAAAAAGTGACCAAAATCTTTGCATCATACAGATATGTTTCCGCAAGACTCATCGAGGAGCTTTTGGGAATACCAAAAAGTACATGCCAGAGTGGAACACTGCAAAGACATGTTACGCTTGGCCCAGAGTGATACAAAATTTACAAAATCGATTGTTACTGGTGATGAGTCATGGTGTTTTCAATATGAGCCTCTCACAAAGTGGCAGAGTGCAGCATGGTTGAGCCCAAAGAAGCCAAAACCAAAGAAAGTGCGCATGCAGAAGAGTCGAGTAAAGCCACTGCTAACCGTTTTCTTCAATTCGATTCCAAAGGAATCATTCACAAGGAATTTCTGCCAGAAGGTCAAACAGTGGATTCTGATTATTATCTCGGAGTCCTCAATCGTTTGTGGACTAGAATTTTTTGAATTTGACCTGAATATCAAGAGCAAGGTTCCTGGTCGCTCCTCCACGACAGTGCCCCACCCCACAAATCGAAGATTGTGCATGATTTTTTGGCCAGGAAAGGATCATAGTCCTTGATCATCCTCCGTATTTACCAAATTTGGCTCCAGCAGATTTCTGGTTTTTCCCATAAAAGTTAAGTNAATCTGGCAATGAAAGGAAACCGTTACGACACCATCCAGGACATCCAAAGGGAATGTACCGCAGTTTTAAATGTGATTCCACAAAAGGAGTACAGTGACTGTTTTCAAAAACTTTTCAGTCGATTCCAGCTATGTATTGATTCAGAAGGGGACTGTTTTGAATAAAAAGAGTGAAATTTTGAAAATAATTCACGTCTTGTATTTTTAATGAACACAGTCCTAACAGGACCTTGACACACTGTGTATATTGACATTTGATATATGTACCATTCATTACTTTTTAACATATTTTCTGCCATTGTTGAGGCACTTGTCATAGTGAGGCACCAGTTTTTGTAATCCTGCATCATAGAATGATGCTGCCTCAGGTGCAAACCATGTGTTAATGGCTTCTTTGGCCTCGTCATCGTGGAACTGCTGGCCACCAAGGAAAGTTTTCAGATGCAGGAATACATGAAAATCACTGGGCACTAAGGCTGGGCTGTAGAAGAGATGATCGAATTGTTCCTAGCCAAATATCACAATGAGATCTTGTGTTGTGACAGCAGTGTGTGTTTGGGCATTGTCATGAAGCATAACATGCCACATCACTTGTTTGGAATCGCACAACGCAGTTTCTTGAGTGTGTCGCAGTGTCTTTGTTTACATGCTTGCTGAATATATCTTGCGACCCTGAAGAAGGAGGCAGTATATTCCTTCAGAAAGCCTATGTAATCTACCAGACTACACAGCGCCTCCTCCCAGAAGATCGTACAATTCAACTCTAAACTTAAATCATGGGTAGACGTATTTTTGTTAGCCTTCACTGAATTTCATGCTGTTATTGTCCTCAGGTTGCCAGAATCGATCAAATATGCACATGTTGTCACTGCTTTGTACAAGTTACAGATC
>NW_019724408.1:0-1132 GCF_002891405.2 Cryptotermes secundus | reverse complement strand
GACTTCGCGTGACTTGACGTAACTTGACGAACTTGACGTAACTTGTCGTGACTTGACGTGACTCGGCCTGACTTCGCGTGACTTCGCGTGACTTCGCGTGACTTGGCGTGATTTTGCGTGACATGACGTGACATGACGTGACTTGACATAACTTGACGTAACTTGACGTGAGGCGAGACGGGGCGAGGCTAGGCTAGGTTAGGCTAGGCTAGGCTTGGCTGTGTTGGATTGTGTTGGGTTGGGTTGGGTTGGGTTGGGTTGGGTTAGGTTAGGTTAGGTTAGGTTAGGTTAGGTTAGATTAGGTTAGGTTAGGTTAGGTTTGCGCAGTAGAGTTTTGCGCATCTATCAGTAACTGAGGGGTACCATTCCCTGGTGTTAAGTTAGTTGAGGTGAGGTGACGTGACGTAACGTGGCGTGACGTGACGTGACTTGGATGACTAGGACTGACTTCGCTTGACTTGGGCTGGGCTGGGTTAGGTTAGGTTAGGTTAGGTTAGTTTAGGTTAGGTTTGCGCAGTAGAGTTGTGCGCATCAATCAGTAACTGAGGGGTACCATTCCCTGCTGTTAAGTTAGTTGAGGTGAGGTGAGGTGACTTGACTTGACGTGACGTGACTTCGCGTGACTTGACGTAACTTGACGTAACTTGACGAACTTGACGTATCTTGGGGTGGCTTGTCGTGACTGGGCCTGACTTCGCGTGACTTGGCGTGACTTGACGTATCTTGACGTGAGGCGAGACGGGGCGAGGAGAGGCTAGGCTAGGCTAGGCTTGGCTAAGCTAGTTTGGGTTGGGTTGGGTTATGTTAGGTTAGGTTAGTTTATGTTAGGTTTGCGCAGTAGAGTTGTGCGCATCAATCAGTAACTGAGGGTTACCATTCCCTGCTGTTAAGTTAGTTGAGGTGAGGTGAGGTGACTTGACTTGACGTGACGTGACTTCGCGTGACTTGACGTAACTTGACGTAACTTGACGAACTTGACGTATCTTGGGGTGGCTTGTCGTGACTGGNACGTGACTTGGTGTGATGTGACTTGACTTGACGTGACGTGACTTCGCGTAACTTGACGTAATGCGTGGCTTGACGTGGCGAGGCGAGGCTAGGCTTGGCTTGGCTTGGCTTGGCTTGGCTTGGC
>NW_019724407.1:322-490 GCF_002891405.2 Cryptotermes secundus | reverse complement strand
GCTAACAAGCAAGAAACGCAAAAGCTACCAAGCTAGCAACGCTTATCTAGCAAGATAGCAATACAAAGTTAGAAAGCTATCAACGAAAAGCTAGCAAGCTAGCAACACAAATCTAGCAAGCTAGCAATGCAAACCTGGCAAGCTAGCAACGCAAAGCTAGCAATCTAG
>NW_019724407.1:0-262 GCF_002891405.2 Cryptotermes secundus | reverse complement strand
GCAACGCACACCAATCAATTTGTCAACGAAAAGCTAGCAAGCTAGCAACGCAAAGCTAGCAAGCTAGCAAAGCAAAGATAGCAAGCTAGCCACGCAAATCTATCAAATTAGCAACGCAAAACTATCATGCAAAAAAGCAATGCAAACAAGCAAGCAAGCAAGCAAAGCAAAGCTAGCAAGCTAGCAATGTAAACCTAGCAAGGTAGCAACGCAAAATTTGCAACCTCGCAACGGAAAGCTAGCAAGTTTGCAACGCAAAGCT
>NW_019724406.1:0-484 GCF_002891405.2 Cryptotermes secundus | reverse complement strand
AATGCTCCAAATATAGCATTTCACTAGTTTCTTTCTCAAATTTAAATCGAATTTGCTGGTAACAGATTCTTCTTCTTGCTAAATGCAGCTTTTGCCATGGCAACCCTAGATTTAATTTAACCCGTACACCTTCCATCATCTGTTAACCAGCTACCCAAATATTTAAATTACACAGAGAAATTTCGAACTTAGAGAGGGAACAGGCAACTTTTTAAACTTTTCGAAGAACAGATAGCAGTGGTAAAATCGACGTTAAGATCTATGAATACGACATTACATGGCGTATATGCGAACCAGAGGATACTAACAAACTGAATGGAAAACACGGCCAGACACGTTACTGAACACAATGGTGAGATAAAGGGAATGTTTAATTCTACCTCCATGCTGCTTGCTGTAAATGAGCATTTAGAGCGACTACACAGTTTGGGCGAATGTAGACAGGAATACGAAATTTTAATTGAAGCCATTATATAGTCTCAAA
>NW_019724405.1:0-442 GCF_002891405.2 Cryptotermes secundus | reverse complement strand
CGGTGAGGCTCCCACTTTTTCTAGACAATCCGCTCACAGATTAAGTTTGTCAGCCTTATGCGCCGGCCGCCCTTTAACTCCCGGAAGATACCTGGTATTCGTTTCTGTTATAGGCTGAGTCGACCCCAGGCCCATAGTGCGGCTGGAAGGAATATTTCATCGACTGACATGGAACATTAAGGGTAGATGAATACAATTTCATTTTAAAACAATTTTAACTTCTGGTAGTATGAATCATCAACATCATCATCCACATGTGTTCAGTCTGTTAGCTAATTCCGTCCTCAAATATGAAGCATCTTCGAGGATTATGATTTTTTTTTTACTTTTGCAGTTACCGGCCTGCTGAAAATCCCCTTATCCTGAAGGACCAGGGTTTTTTTTGTTCAGTCTTCCATCCCTCAGGTTGCCTGCTATAGCTAATGAGTCCTGTCTACCTGCC
>NW_019724404.1:283-955 GCF_002891405.2 Cryptotermes secundus | reverse complement strand
AGCTTTGCGTTGCTAACTTCCTAGCTTTGCTTTGCTATCTTTGCGTTGCTAGTTTGCTATCTTGCTAGGTTTGCCTAGATAGATTACTAGCTTTGCATTGCTACTTTCTAGCTTTGCGTTGCTAGCTTGATATCTTTGCGTTGATAGCTTACTAGATTTGAGTTGCTAGCTTGCCAACTTTGCGTTGCTAGATGGATAGTTTGTTAGATATGCGTTGCTAGCTTGCTAGCATTGCGTTGCTTGCTTGCCAGCTTTGCGTTGCTAGCTTCCTAGCTTTCCTTTGCTATCTGGCCTGTTTGCCTTTCTAGATTGCCAGCTTTGAATATTTAGCTTTCCAGCTATGCGTTGCTAACTTGACAGCTTTGCGTTGCTATCTTGCCAGCTTTGCGTTGCCAGATTGCTAGGTTTGTGTTGCTAAATTGCCAGCTTTTCGTTGCTATCTTGCAAGTTCTGCGTTGCTAGCTTGCCACAATACGGTTGATAGCATGCTAACTTTGCGTTGTTAGCTGGGTAATTTTCGTTGCTAGCTTGCTAGCTTTGCGTTGCTAGCTATCTAGCATTCCGTTGCTAGCTTGCTAGATACGCGTTACTAGCTTGTCAGCTTTGGGTAGATATCTTCCCTGTTTGCGTTGCTAGCTTGCCAGCTTTGCGTAGCTACATTGCTAGCTTTCC
>NW_019724404.1:0-225 GCF_002891405.2 Cryptotermes secundus | reverse complement strand
TAGCTTTTCGTTGCTTGCTTGCTTGCTTGCTTTACGTTTCTTTCTTGCTAGCTTTGCGTTCCTAGCTTGATAGATTTGCTTTGCTAGCTTGCTAGATCTGCGTTGCTAACTTGGTAGCCTTGCGTTGTTAATTGCTAGTTTGCGTTGCCTGCTTGAGAGGTTTGCGTTGCTACCTTGCAGGTTTGGCATTGCTAGCTTGCTAACTTTGCGTGGCTAGCTTGGTAG
>NW_019724403.1:0-418 GCF_002891405.2 Cryptotermes secundus | reverse complement strand
CCAAGGAGTTCTACCGACTGTGTATGGAATTAAGAAACTGAAAAATTGCCCAAGCTGTAACAAAATTACTGTAGAACCACAGATAGGTAAACAAACCCTCGATAATCCAGTTAGAGTTAATCTAAATGTTACTCACAGCTCAGTACATACTGTAAAAGTCACGTGGGATTTAGGAAGGCAGTTGAGTCACTTGTCTGTTCAGACAAAACTTGATACAGTTTCTTCAAACCTGCATTATTACGGTCAGAAACAAGTACAACTTCTGAGTCTTCTATCGATGAATAAATGTATTATCTTCTATAGTTTTTAAATAAAGGCTCTACAGTGATATTTTCATTATTTTTTCATCAGCACTACTTATATCATTAAATTTTCCATCCGTATTTTAAGTCTTTTAGGACTATATTTATAATGAGGA
>NW_019724402.1:0-592 GCF_002891405.2 Cryptotermes secundus | reverse complement strand
ATTGGTATTCATCCAACCAACCAACATAACAATCGACAATCACAAAGAATGACATCCACGAGTGAAGAGGAAGAAGAAATTTCACCAACCTATTCCAGTAATTGGCAAGTGGTCAAAAGCGTCAAAAGAAAAAAGACCCTCAAAACATAGCCGTTCATGACACAAATACAGTAAAAACAAACAACAGATATGAATCTCTAACCTTTGAGGATCACACTCCACCTGACAATAACGACAACCCCACACCAGCAAGAGAACCAAAACCTCCACCAATCTTTGTACACGGTGTGGTCAACTACAGAGAAATGGTGAAACCAATACAAGTACTGGCAGAACACGAAGAGTACTACACAAAAAGCCTAGCGAATAAAGTAGTTAAAATCAATTGTAATACACCAGACACTTACTGCAAACTAGTAAGAGAATTTAAGGAAAAGACATATACCACCATACATACCAACTGAAAGAAGACCGAGCATATAGAATTGTCATAAGATATCTCCACTACTCCACTGACACAGAAGACATCAAAGAGGAACTACTCTCTCTAGGACACAAAGTCCGCAACATAATAAACGCACGGAACAGACTT
>NW_019724401.1:1117-1390 GCF_002891405.2 Cryptotermes secundus | reverse complement strand
CATGGCCAAATTTAACATATTGTCCTGGCATTTGCCTGGAGCACGAAGAAAATCACGAAAATTCTGTCACGTTAGCCGTCTTTGAACCATAATTTAAACCCAGGCCCTCCAAAATGCAAAGCAGTAATGCTTCCCACTTGACTATGGCATCAGTGGGTTGGAATATCCTAGAGAAAGGACTATTTTGGAGGCCTAAGCAGCAGGCTGTGGAGGTTATTGTCTCCATGCTTCACCCCTGAAGAAGGAACCCTCAGTAGTGGCATGCGGTACTAT
>NW_019724401.1:0-837 GCF_002891405.2 Cryptotermes secundus | reverse complement strand
CTATTTTCTTTCACATTTTCATTATGCTGTAGTATTGTCAGGCGCTTTTGATTGTCAAGTTGATGGCCAGTTCAAGATTTTCCGAACATAACAAGTTGCATTGTTGAAATAATGCGAGTGTGAGAGTTCTCATATCATTTCAATGCTTTATGAAGGTTGTAGATATCACCAAACCCACTCTTGTTCCATACATTTTTTTATTGAGAAACAATAGGCATGGCCAACAAAACAATTTTCCTATATTACAGCAACTGGATAGCCACTCTGTTTTAGAATACTGTTCCAAATTAAATTTCCTCACACATAATTTGGTTTGTGCTTTATGTTCTGGCAACTTGCATGTCGGTCATCCTCTTTCTATAATTATTTTCTTTTCAGAAAAGTCCCTGCTATTAAACCCCCATTTTAAAAGGCTTTTGATTGCACAGTTGCAGTCACGTTGTCTGCCAGCTTTCATTTTAGCTGCGCCCTGTGCGTTTAGTCTAATCACTCCCCTGCCATTTGTACCACAATATTAGACTTACTTCCGTTAAACGCGGATAACTTGTTTCTGATGTGTCAAAATATGATCACAAATACAATCTTACACCATCTAAATATGCACTAATATTTTAATAAAACTTAATGTTACCTATAACACCCAACAAGACTGAAATCACACATAAACAGTTAATTTTCACATAACCATCGAAAGAACACAATCCTTCACTTCCATATCACGTGCCTAGAGCCAGCAAACTGAAATATGCTTCCCTGCCCACTTTGGCTGAGACGAATTCGTACAACGATTACTGAAAGGATACTTGGTCCATCCCACAAGCAGGGGAAGGGAGGAGG
>NW_019724400.1:241-460 GCF_002891405.2 Cryptotermes secundus | reverse complement strand
CGCAAAGTTAGCGAGCTACAAACGCAAAGCAAGGAAGCTTGCAAATCAAATCTAACAAGCTAGCGAAGCAAAGCTAGCAAGTTAGCAACGGAGGGCTAACAAGGTAGCAACGCAAATCTTCAATTAGCGACGCATATCTAGCAAGCTAGCAACGGAAAGCTAGCAAGCTAGCAACGCAAAGATAGCAAGATACCAACGCAAAGCAAGCAAGCTAGCAAC
>NW_019724400.1:0-140 GCF_002891405.2 Cryptotermes secundus | reverse complement strand
AACAAGCCAGCAGAGCAAAGCTACCAAGCTAGCAACGCAAAGCTAGCCAGCTAGCAACGCAAAGCTGAAAGCTACCAACGCAAAGCTAGCAAGACAGCAACACAAAGCTACCAAGTTAGCAACGCAATGCTAGCAAGCAA
>NW_019724399.1:339-425 GCF_002891405.2 Cryptotermes secundus | reverse complement strand
AAATACGTTTATTTCGTTCAAAATTTGTTTAAATTTTTAATTAACATTGAATGAATGAAAATATTATTAAAATTGATAAAATACTA
>NW_019724399.1:0-215 GCF_002891405.2 Cryptotermes secundus | reverse complement strand
AAGAATTTTATGATAAAATTATATACATCTTGTTGAAATTTTTCAAAATTCAATAAACATTCTTTAAATTACCTTCAAATCGTTGAAATTACTTAAAATTTCCTGAAATATTGCGTTAATATTCAAAATAACTGCTAGAGTTCTTGAACTTAGAGAGAAATCTTTCACAAAATAATTGAAATTATTTATATTAACTGAAATCGAGAAATAAATGT
>NW_019724398.1:220-467 GCF_002891405.2 Cryptotermes secundus | reverse complement strand
AGGGAAGCAGAATGACTTTACCAAAAAGCATGGTTTGTAGAGACTGGGGTGTTCAAAATATCTAGTGAAAAGATCATTTGAAAAGTACATCTGAATAGTGAACCTGTAGAAGGATTATAATTAATGGTCATGCACAATAGATCACTGTGGGTGTGGTGCAAGGACCAAGAAGTCCCACCCCTTGTACATTCATTCATTCAAGCAAGCATTATTTGAATGCTACAATTTGATTGACAGTTCTGGAGAG
>NW_019724398.1:0-189 GCF_002891405.2 Cryptotermes secundus | reverse complement strand
GATGCAACAGATGGGTTCCCTCCCCACTTTCTGTGAAGACATACTGAGTGGAAGGTATGTAACTAACACATGAGATTGTCTGTACTGTTCTGAGACCAAACATCTTTTTTAATCGAAGAAAGCAGTCTTCTGGGATTTGGCACCGTGTATATGTATATCATCATCATCAGTAATCTGTCAAGACGACAG
>NW_019724397.1:0-411 GCF_002891405.2 Cryptotermes secundus | reverse complement strand
TAATCTCAAAATTATATACGAATTCTACTTAATATTAGGGAAATTAATGTCAATTTTGCCAGAAATCTATCCAATGTTTTGATGATAATTTAATATTAATTAATTTTGATCAAATTTTGAGAGGTTTCATGATAATTTAAGGAATTCTAAAGTAATTTTGACCTACTTCAACTCAATTTTTTGTAATTTTAAACAAACATTCTTTATCGATTTCAATTAATATATAAAATATCAATTATTATGAAAAGATTTGACTATAAATTCAGGATTTCTAATAGATTCACTGTCGATTTACATTATATTTGAGGAAATTTAAAGCAATTTTCAATGACTCGATAAAATTAAAGGAATTTTTATTGAATTTTAATAGAATTCAACGAAATCTATATAATTTAACCTAAAATTCTTCGA
>NW_019724396.1:0-1127 GCF_002891405.2 Cryptotermes secundus | reverse complement strand
TGCTAGCTTGCTAGCTTTGCGTTGCAAATTTGCTAGCTTTGCGTTCCAATCTTGCTAGATTTGCGTTGCTAGATTGCTATCTTTCCTTTGCAAGCTTACCAGATTTGCGTTGCTAGCTTGCTAGCTTCCCGTTGCTAGCTTGCTAGCTTCCCGTTGCTAGCTTGCTAGCTTCCCGTTGCTAGCTTGCTAGCTTCCCGTTGCTAGCTTGCTAGCTTCCCGTTGCTAGCTTGCTAGCTTCCCGTTGCTAGCTTGCTAGCTTCCCGTTGCTAGCTTGCTAGCTTCCCGTTGCTAGCTTGCTAGCTTCCCGTTGCTAGCTTGCTAGCTTCCCGTTGCTAGCTTGCTAGCTTCCCGTTGCTAGCTTGCTAGCTTCCCGTTGCTAGCTTGCTAGCTTCCCGTTGCTAGCTTGCTAGCTTCCCGTTGCTAGCTTGCTAGCTTCCCGTTGCTAGCTTGCTAGCTTCCCGTTGCTAGCTTGCTAGCTTCCCGTTGCTAGCTTGCTAGCTTCCCGTTGCTAGCTTGCTAGCTTCCCGTTGCTAGCTTGCTAGCTTCCCGTTGCTAGCTTGCTAGCTTCCCGTTGCTAGCTTGCTAGCTTCCCGTTGCTAGCTTGCTAGCTTCCCGTTGCTAGCTTGCTAGCTTCCCGTTGCTAGCTTGCTAGCTTCCCGTTGCTAGCTTGCTAGTTATGCGTTGCTAGCTTGCCAAGTTTGCCTTGCTAGCTTGCTTTCTTTGAGTTTCTTGCTTGCTAGCTTTGCTTTGCTAGCTTGCTAGCTTTGCGTTCTAGCTTGCTTTCTTTGAGTTTCTTGCTTGCTAGCTTTGTGTTGCTAGCTTGCTAGCTTCCCGTTGCTAGCTTGCTAGCTTCCCGTTGCTAGCTTGCTAGCTTCCCGTTGCTAGCTTGCTAGGTTTTCGTTGCTACATTGGTAGTTTTGCGTTCCTAGCTTGCTCACTTTGCGTTTCTAGCTTGCGAGATTTGCGTTGCTATCATGCTAGCTTTTCGTTGCTGCTTGCTAGCTTTGTGTTGCTAGCTTGCTAGGTTTTCGTTGCTACATTGGTAGTTTTGCGTTCCTAGCTTTCAAGCTAGCAAGATTTGAGTTGCTAGCTTGCTAGCTTTGCGTTCTAGCTTGCTTTCTTTGCGT
>NW_019724395.1:0-409 GCF_002891405.2 Cryptotermes secundus | reverse complement strand
ATGCGTTGCTAGCTTGCTAGCTATGCGTTGCTAGCTTGTTAGCTTGGCTTTCNCTTTGCGTTGATAGCATACTTTTTGCCTTGCTAGCTTGCTAACGTTGCGTTGCTAGCTTACTTGCTTTGCGCTGCTAGCTTGCCAGCTTTGCGTTTCTAGCTTTCCAGCCTTTCGTTGCTATCTTTATATCTTTGCGTTAATAGCTTGCCAGTTTTGCGTTGCTTGCTTGCTAGTTTTGCGTTGGTAGCTTGCAAGGTTTGCGTTGCTAGCTTTCTAGCTTTGCTTTGGTAGCTTGCTAGCTTTACGTTGCTAGCTTGCAAGCTTTGCTTTGCTAGCTTGCTTGCTTTGTGTTGCTTTCTTGCTTCCTTTGCGTTTCTTGCTTGCTAGCATTGCGTTGCTATCTTGCTAGATTTGC
>NW_019724394.1:0-351 GCF_002891405.2 Cryptotermes secundus | reverse complement strand
CCGCCACGGTAATATAAATGATTACTGAATATCACATATTACGGCGTTATGCTGCCCTCCAATGTCATAACTTTATGACGAAGAATTTTTGTTGACAGTGAAATCGTTCCGTTGTTTCTCGGTTATGGATACGCGACCAGTTGAGTGAGTGGTGGGAATTTGTTTCGCCCGAATTTCCCTTCGTGGATAGGAAGTTGAATAATATTATGCACGAAAATGTGTAAAAAATAGGGTGAAAAATTACCGTCCTGTAATCCGACTGATATTCGAATGTTTCAGTGATGTTAAGAGGTTGGCCGCCCTTTGAGTGTGACCTAAATATCCGGTGTGCACCATCAAGGTTGATTTCTT
>NW_019724393.1:0-585 GCF_002891405.2 Cryptotermes secundus | reverse complement strand
TAAATCGTCGCCGATACTGTTAGATTTCCTAAACGTAGAGTGATATCTTTCCCAAAATAATTGAAATTATTTTCATTATTTGAATTCGAGTAAGATTTTTTGTTTAAAATTATATAAATTAGGTTGAAGATGATAATTTTTTTTTTGAATTCCTCAAAATATCACGAAATTACTAAAATTTTATTAAAAATAATTAAATAAATATCGTCAAAATACTGTAAGAAATTCCACTACTTAATATGGAATCTTTAAATTTGTTAAAATTCTCTATATTTACTTGAAATATTAACTAATTTTTGGACAAAATTTCATAAATTACGTTGAAATCATTCAAAACCTGGTTATATTCGTTAAATAGAACATACCATATATCAAAAATTAGATCAATTTCAGAAATAAAAAGTAGATATCATCAATAATGTAGACAATGTTCTAATTATTGAGAAGAAATCTTTCACACATTGTGTGTAAATCCTTTTATTCACGTGAAATCTTCAACGAATTTTCGGAAAAAATCATAAATTTGTTTCCTCTCTTTCAAAAATTATTTTAATTCGTTTAATATACTTAGAATTAATGAAAAAT
>NW_019724392.1:259-498 GCF_002891405.2 Cryptotermes secundus | reverse complement strand
GCCAGCTTTGGGTTGCTAGCTTGCCACGTATGAGTTGCTAGTTTGATAGTTTGCTTTGCTAGCTTGCCAGGTTTGCGTTGCTACCTTCCTAGCTTTAATTTGTTTGCTAGGTAGCTTTGGGTTTGCTAGCTTGCTAGCTTCTGTTTGCTAACTTGCTAGCTTTACGTTGCTTGCTTGCTTGGCCTATCTTGCTTGCTAGTTTTGCGTTGCTAGCTTGCTAGCTTTGCTTTGCTAGCTTG
>NW_019724392.1:0-161 GCF_002891405.2 Cryptotermes secundus | reverse complement strand
GCGTTGCTAGCTTGCTAGTTTTGCGTTGCTTGCTTGCTTACTTTGCGTTTCTTGCTTGCTATCTTTGCGTAGCTAGCTTGCTAGATTGGCTTTTCTATCTTGCCTGCTTTGAGTTTCTAGCTTGCTAGACTTTCGTTTCTATCTTGGTACATTTGTGTTGC
>NW_019724391.1:0-517 GCF_002891405.2 Cryptotermes secundus | reverse complement strand
GATCTCCTAAAAAATCATCTTCAGCCTGCAATCAAATCAAAGCAATGTCGATTGCTGTCCACAGGTATCCTTTTGCAACACGACAATGCAAGGCCCCATACTGCCCATACAACAGTTGCGACAATCAATGACCTGCATTTTGAGTGTCTTCCTCATCTGGCATACTCACCAGACCTTGCCCCAAGTGATTTCCATATGTCTGGACCACTCAAAGAAGCAATGGGAGGAAAGACGTTCCGTTCTGATGAAGAAATATGCCACGCGGTGCATGAGTGGTTGTGCGGACTACCAGAAGAATTTCTTTCTAAAGGAATTCATGCATTTTGTAAGGGCTGGAGGACTTGCATTGAGCATGGGGGAGATTATGTTGAAAAGTGATACAGCTTTGTACCACTTGTGCACAATAAATAATACTCAAAAAAATATTTAAGGTTTTCATTTGATTCGCCTATGTAGATAACTGTCATGTAATCACATCATTAACTGTTGTTCACGTGGGCCTGTGTGTCCACAATTA
>NW_019724390.1:0-655 GCF_002891405.2 Cryptotermes secundus | reverse complement strand
GCCACGTAAATCTAGCAAGCTAGCAACGCAAACCTGGCAAGCTAGAGACCAAACCTGGCATGCTAGCAACGCAAAAGTGGTAAGCTATAAAAGCAAAATAATCAACTAGCAACGCAAAGCTAGCAATCTAGAAACGCAAAGCTAGCAAGCTAGAAACGCAATGCTAGCAAGCTTGCAACAGATATCTAGCAAGCTAGCACTCTAATAACGGAAAGCTAGCAATCTAGCAAACTAAAGCTGGAAAACTAACAACGTAAAGCTGGCAATCTTGAAATGCAAGCAGGCAAGGTAGCAACGCAAACTTGGAAAGCTTGCAACGGAAATCTAACAAGATAGCAACCCATATCTAACAAGATAGCAAGCTAGCAACGGACAGCTAGAAAGATAGCAACCCATATCTAGCAAGCTAGAAATGCAAAGCTAGCATGGTAGCAAAGCAAAGCTAGCATGGTAGCAAAGCAAAGCTAACAAGTTTGCCTATGAGATCTAGCAATCTAGCAAGCTAATAATGCAAAGCTAGCTAGCTGGAAACGAAAATCTTGCTAGCTAGCAACGCCAAGCTAGCAAGGAAACAACGCAAACCTATCAAGCTGGCAATGCAAAGCTAACCAGCTAGCAACGCATGTCAACCGAGCTAGCAGCGCAAAGCTAGCAA
>NW_019724389.1:0-1091 GCF_002891405.2 Cryptotermes secundus | reverse complement strand
GAGCTAGACATCTTGCACTGGCACGGAGACTGCACTCTACAGCATTTGGAATGGTTTCTTCTTCACACAATTCATGTTGAGGATTTCGTTTGTATTGTATACGAACACTGGGGAGAGAACCAGTTTGTCTTAATGTGTTGAATGTACTGCTAATGGATTTAGGATTTGGAATCCTGCGAATAAGATAATGCTGGTGATATTCGGCAGCAGCGGCTCTCGCATTTCCATTACATACACCCAAAACAAACACCATATCGGCGTATTCCTCAGTGGAAAATATGAATGGCATCTTAACTTCACAAAGTTGCCAACACAACGTCCTGTTCACTGCTGGATTGCTTTGCCTAGGATTGCGCAACATTCCAGCCGGTCAGCTAATCTGCTGACACAGCTGACTGGAATGCAAGGTCACCCAGGAGGGGAGCAGAGCACTGCATTCACATTGATGCGTTTCGAAAATCTATTGTTACTCCGTAACTATTGAAAATGGACCAAAAGTTCATAAGGAAATTTTGCAGGAAATAACCCCAGGAATATATGCCATAAGCTGGGGTAAAACTTCGTGAATCACCCTGTATACATTGGGGTAGTACAGTATGCTGTGTATATATACTTGAGGCAGTGACTCGCATCCAGCCAGTCAGCTTACCAAACTGTATTCCCACCAGAATGACGCATAGTTCGTCTTCTTCCAAGAAATGTATTTTTCAAGTATGTGGTTTTCAGTTTACTGCTACATAAGTAACACCAAGGAGTTGAGTTAGTAATCATTAATGGAAGTTCTTATTTTTGAGACCTCGCATCCCACTAGTGCAGAAACTGCTTTATATAAATTTTACGTCACCTGAGCACATGCTGTCCGCAGTGAAACAGCCGCTTGGTGTGGCTGATATAGCAGAGGGACTGACATGCAGAGCCACTTGGAAAGGATGGATTAAGAGACAAATAACAGTATAGACCTCGGGGAATAAGAAATGTGTTTGAGAAAGATGGGCAGAACAACAGTGAGACTTTGAATGTGACCTAGAAGCCTGTACCTTAACTTGAGAAGAAAAAAAGGTCACTGAACTTGAGCTTCAGGCAGAAAAATT
>NW_019724388.1:240-433 GCF_002891405.2 Cryptotermes secundus | reverse complement strand
GCTAGCTTGCTAGCTTTGAGTTGCTAGTTTGCTAGCTTTGATTTGTTAGCTTGTTTCTTTGCGTTTCTTGCTTCCTAGCTTTGCTTTTCTGGTTTGCTTGTTTTGCGATGCTAGTTTGCTAGCTTTCCGTTGCTATCTTGCTATCTTGCTAGATATGCGTTTCTAGCTCACTAGCTTTGCGTTGCTATCTTGC
>NW_019724388.1:0-122 GCF_002891405.2 Cryptotermes secundus | reverse complement strand
CGTTGCTAGCTTGCTAGCTTCGCGTTGCTATCTTGCTAGCATTGCGTTTGCTAGCTTGCTAACTTTGCGTTACTAGCTTGCTAGCTTTCTAGCTTTGCGTTACTAGCTTGCTAGCTTTGCGT
>NW_019724387.1:0-496 GCF_002891405.2 Cryptotermes secundus | reverse complement strand
TTAGAACGATTCTATGTTAAATTAAGGAATTTTAATTGAGTTTTGGACGAATTCAAAGAAGTGTATATAATTTCAACCTAAAATTCTTTGAAATGATCACATTAAATAAAGAATTTGAAACAATTAATAACAAATTTAACAATAATTTTAGTAAATCCTTCAAATTTCTGATAATTACTATATTATTAAATGAATATTAATAAAAGTTTCTTTGATTATAAGTTAATTAATTGAATTTAAACAAATTATGGACGAACACAACATATTTCATTAAAGTTTTCCGAATATACTTTGACGATTTCACGTTAATACGATGGAATACAGACAATATATATGAAAGATTTCTTTTCATTCAATGGATTCCTCTCCGAAATATTGACGATTTCTGCATTAAATTTCGGAAATTCAAACAAATATGATTGATGGTAAGTTAAATCTAAATAATATAACGCAGGTTGTGAAAGATTTCAACGTAATGTATGAAATTTTGACCAAG
>NW_019724386.1:0-1188 GCF_002891405.2 Cryptotermes secundus | reverse complement strand
CTGGTCTAAGTGCATGGGGAAACCCACCCCCTCTAATTATAATAAATAACAATAGAGGAAAGAATCATTAATTTAGTTTGTTTACTAGAGAATATACCTGTCTTTGGTCTGGAATATAATAAGCGTTCTTTGTCATGTCACAATATTCACCAAAACTTCAAAGGTACATAGAGTTTCATGTAGAAACATATTTAAAAAGTTAAATATTTTATTATTTGCATCACAATATATGGCGGACGGTGTAGTTCTGGGTGTGAGAGAGGCTCTAGTTTTTACTACGGAATCAACGGAACGAACAGAAATAGAATGTCAGTGTTGTACAGGATTAAAGGCGGAATTAAACAAGATCACAATGGAATTGGAATCTGCTTCAAAAGTCATAGGAATTTTGAAGGAAGAACTGGGAATTGCTGACGCGTTGTATAGTGCTAATACAAGCGCCCTACGAAACAACAGAAATAAATCACAAATACCTACAAGTGAGAGAAACTGGATTCAGATACAAACAAATCAACATATGAAGGTAACAGATAAGTTGAAAGAACATAAAGAAGCATATGTAAGAACAAGTAATCGTTTTGAAATACTAACTAACCTCAAAGACGATAGTAAACCAAATGAAGCAGAGAAGGAAAACATCCTCAAACCAAGGAAAACAGCTCGAAATACAAATAATATGTATAAAGATCTGATTCCAACCACTATTAATGGACGAATGACAGTGGAAACCAAGAAGAAGAATATAAATCATAAACATAAAAAAAGTGTTCAACATGATGAACAACGGAAAGTAATGATCATTGGGGATAGCCATGCCCGTGGCTATGCAGCTAATATGAAATATTGCTTGACAAACAGTTATAAGGTCAGTGGTATAGTGAAACCAGGAGCATGTTCCAATACATTAATTGCATCAGCACAGGATGATATAGAACACTTAACCAACAAGGATGCAATTATCTTTTGGGGAGGTACTAATGATGTTGGCAAAAATAATTCACAAGCTGGATTAAGACACATAGTAGAATTTGTGAAAGCCAATTGCCATATGAACATTGTGCTGGTGACTGTTCCCCATCTATACAACCTAAGTGATTGGTCGTGTGTGAATAATGTAGTAAAAAGCTTTAACAGAAAATTATCGAAACTTATGAAGCCCTTCCAGCATGTAAGGGTCACAAAAGTAGA
>NW_019724385.1:0-3160 GCF_002891405.2 Cryptotermes secundus | reverse complement strand
TCACATCCCAGAAGACAGTAATCTTTAAACGTATAAATTATATTAACTGTTGATGTAATAGTTACTCCATGGACCATAGTTCAGTTAACTAGATAAATTTGAGTAAGGGATTGCAAAACTAAAGTGTATTAAGATCCATTCATTTGGATTAGAAGTTGTCACACACAGGTAGATGGAATGGTGTACACTTTTCAAACAGAATGTAATAATGCACCTATAATTGTAAATTTAATTGCACATAAAAATCTCCTGCTGTCTCGTGAAGTGTTGTTCAGAAACTGATATCTTGTTATTAATTACAGGGAGAAGCTGCTGAGTTAGAAGAGATCCTTGCAAGATGACAGGTGAAAAGAAGGCGGAGGAATGAAAAACCTCTGGACAAAAAGTCGGAGTTACACAGTAAGGATAATATAACTGTTTTATACGTGAAATTATAAGGGCATGAAAAATATGGTTCCCTGCTCATATGAGATTAGTTGATTTTATGAGCTGACGAGCAGAAATTCACAGTTGTCATTTATATTAGGAAGTCATGACTAATTTTTTGTATGCTATGAGACTGTTTGCAAGAAACCAAATTGCATCAGATAAATTAATTTTAACTCCGCAGCACGCGGAAATTACATGACCCTAATGTTAAGATAGCATCAAGAAATGTATGAGTGTGCTTGCTTTGAATTTCCTCATGGAAAGCACACCACTCGTGTTAGTTCCATTTCTTTCCAACACGTCAGTTCCAAACACGATGCATTAACAAATGCAGTCTGCAAGAGTGCACAAAATTTGTTATAAATTATGGAGACAAAATCAGATAAGGAATTCTCTAGAGTATTACTTGCACACTTTCCTTTTGCTGCAATTTGAGTATGTGATGCAATAACTGGATACCCCCCTAGTACATATGCATAACGAACCCAAGAGAATGAGAACATAAAATGAGCTTTATGGAGACTATCCACAGTAGTGCTTTTTGTTTTTTTTTTTAAAGACAGTATTTTGGACACTTGAATCTGCCTCCATCCTCAGATAGGCCTAAACTTAATCCCTACGTCGTGTTACTAGAGCGAACACAAGGCAGGATATATAGGGTCAGTGCTGATGAGCAGACAGAGATCCGTATTGCTGAGCCGTTAATACCTGATCCTAGCCTTTTTGAGGTTGAAAGTGCTATTGCAAAATTGAAACGGTATAAATGGCCAGGTAGTGATCAAATTCCAGCAGAACTTATTCAAGAAGGAAGCAGAATATTACATTCTATGATCCACAATCTAATTACTTCTATTTGGAATAAGGAAAAATTGCCTGGTCAGTAGAAGGAGTCTATTATTGTACCAGTTCACAAGAAGGGTGTTAAAACTGACTGTAGTAATTATCGAGCGATATCACTGCTATCAACTTCATATAAAATTTTGTCCAATATTCTTCTTTCAAGGTTAAGTCCATATGTAGATGAAATTATTGGGGATCATCAGTGTGGGTTTCGACGTAACAGATCAACTACAGATCAGATGTTTTGCATTTGTCAGATATTGGAGAAAAAATGGGAGTGCGATGAGACAGTACATCAGCTATTCATAGACTTCAAGAAAGCCTATGATTCAGTTAGGAGGGAAGTATTGTACAATATTCTGATAGAGTTTGGGATATCCAAGAAACTAGGTGAAACTAGTTAAGCTGGTTAAAATATGTTTAAATGAAACTTATAGTAAAGTCCATATAAGTAAACATTTGTCTGATAAATTTCCTATCCAAAATGGTCTAAAACAAGGAGATGCTTCATCGCCACTCCTTTTCAACTTTGCTTTAGAATATGCCATTAGGAAGGTCCAGGGTAACTAGGCGGGACGGAAATTAAACGGGACACATCAGCTGTTGGCCTATGCCGATGATGTGAATTTACTGGGTGACAGTGTAGATACCATAAAGAAAAACACACAGACTTTAATTGACGCAAGTAAAGAGGTTGGTCTAGAACTAAAGTATATGTTACTGTCTCATCACCAAAATGCAGGGCAAAATCATGACATAAAGATAGGAAACAGATGTTTCGAAAATGTCGCACAGTTCAGATATTTGGGAACAACGATAACATATCGAAACCTGATTGAGGAGGAAATTAAGAGGAAATGGAACTCGGGTAATGCTTGTTACCATTCAGTTCAGAACCTTTTGTCTTCTCATCTGCTGTCCAAAAACATAAAAATTAGAATATACAAAACTATAATTTTGCCTGTGGTTCTGTATGGGTGTGAAACTTGGTCTCTGGCAATAAGGGAAGAACATAAGACTGAGCGTGTTTGACAACAGGGTGTTGAGGAGAATATTTGGACCGAAGAGAGCTGAAGTGACAGGAGGTTGGAGAAAACTGCATAATGAAGAGGTTCATAACTTGTACTCTTCTCCAAATATAATTAGAATGATCGAGTCAAGGAGGATGGTGTGGGCAGGTCATGTAGCACGAATGGGGGAGACGAGGAATGGGTATAGGATATTGGTGGTAAAGCCAGGAGGAAGAAGACCAAGTCATACGTGGGTGGAAAATATTAAAATGGATCTTATAGAGATAGAATGGTATGGATTGGATAGATCTGGCTCACGATAGGGACCAGTGGATTGCTCTTGTGAACACACTGATGAACCTTCGGGTTCCATAAGATGTTGGGAAATTCTTGAGTAGCTGCTGAATTGGCAGCTCCTCCAGAAGGGCTCAGCTCCATTAGTAACTAAGTAAGTCTGTATACCGTAGTCACGAACTTTATAGTCTTATTTTTGCTCTCAGAAGCTGCTAATTTTATTGCAAATCTGCCATTTATTATTACAGGCACAACCACCTGGAAGGAGTGTTGTGACAATGACGACGAAGATATTCTGATTCTGGACGTGGATGAGGAACTCTTAGAAGAAATGGATTCATTATTGAGGGAAATGAAATTGTGATTATAGTTTGATGCATTCTGTTTTGATTATTTTAAGTTAATGGATGTATAGTTTCTGTTTAATGAATGTATTTATTCTGTCCTGATTATTTTAAATTAATAAATCTATAATTGTTATATAAAAAGAAACCACGAGTCCATCATTTTATTATAACACTCAGATCTGTCAGTGCATGATCAAGAAAAATGACGACCATATGCTTAATTAGTTAAGCACTATGCCA
>NW_019724384.1:0-576 GCF_002891405.2 Cryptotermes secundus | reverse complement strand
CTAGATTTGCTTTGCTATTTTGCTTGCTTTGCGTTGCTAGTTTGCTAGCTTTGCGTTGCTTCCTTGCTTGCTTGCTTTGCCTTTCTTGCTTTCTAGCTTTCGTTGGTAGCTTGCTAGGAAAGCGTTGCTAGCTTGCTATCTTTGCTTTGCTAGCTTGCTAGCTTTGCGTTGCTAGCTTGTTTGTTTTGCTTTGCTAGATTGCCAGCTTTGCGTTGCAAGCTTGCCAGTTTTGCGTTGCTATCTTGCCAATTTTGCGCTGATAGCTTGCTAAATTTACGTTGCTATTTTGCTAGCTTTGCGTTGCTAGCTTCCTAGATGGCTTGATTTGCGTTGCTAGGTTGCTAGCTTTGCGTTGCTATCTTACTAGCTTTTCGTTGCTAGCTTGCTAGTTTTGCGTTTATAGCTTGCTTGCTTGCGTTTCTAACTTCCGTGCTTTGCGTTGCTAGCTTGCTAGCTTTGCGTTGCTAGCTTGCTAGCCTGCTAGATTTGAGTTGTTAGGTTGCTATCTTTACGTTGCTAGCTTGCTATCTCTGCGTTGCTAACTTGATTGCTTTTCGTTGCTAGCTTGCTAGCCTG
>NW_019724383.1:0-567 GCF_002891405.2 Cryptotermes secundus | reverse complement strand
GAAATATTAAATACTCTAATTAGAAATATCTTTACTTAAACTTCCCTCCTACCGCTTTTACATGTTCTGCCCGAGGTTAGGACATCTTACTCCAGAAACCTTCATGAAAGCAAAATACTATGTGAGATTAATCACTTTTCACGGCAATACGAGTTCAGATTTTGGGTATTTTTAACTACCGTGTAGCACATATGTATTTACTGACCTTCCGAATTAGGAGCTGCCTCTATCATCAGAGCAGATTTCACAGTGACGCAACCCTGAAGGTAACTAAACAATTTCATATTTTGAAGAAAGTCGTCTTCTGGGATCTGGCGCCGTGTATTCTTAGTTTTCACCGACGTTTCGGAGGAACGTATCGCCTTCATCTTCAGGGCAGGTGAATTGCGTTGCGAATACAGAGAGCAGTAGCTGCAATGATTCGGAAATGAAAAGCGCTAGTTTATATATAAAGTAGGGAGGGGGGGAGGGGACCAATGGGAAGAGTGAACAACGATTAAGGCCATATATGGTCTGGGGTGTGAAAGGGGGGGGGGATACCGGCCAGTGAATCCAGGCAACTTGGAG
>NW_019724382.1:0-301 GCF_002891405.2 Cryptotermes secundus | reverse complement strand
TTGCTTTGCTAGCTTGCCAGCTTTGCTTTGCTAGCTTGCTAGATTAACGTGGCTAGCTTGCTATCTTTGCCTTGCTGCCTGGCTAGCTTTCCGTTGCTATCTTCTAGCTTTTCGTTGCTAGCTTGCTAGCTTTGCGTTTGCTAACTTGCGAATTTGGCGTTACTAGCTTGCTAGTTTGCGTTGCTAGCTAGCTAGCTTTGCGTTGCTAGCTTTATATAGTGCTCGATTTGGGTTGCTTGATTGATAGCTTTGCTTACCTATCTAGCTAGCTTTGCGTTGCTAGCTTGCTAGCTTTGTGTTG
>NW_019724381.1:1507-1704 GCF_002891405.2 Cryptotermes secundus | reverse complement strand
GCTGTTAAAATAAATCTATTAGATACCATCTTATACATACTATCTATTTATAGATCTCCAAATGGAAACTTTAGGCAGTTTATAAAGCATATAGATAACATTCTAAATTATTTAAATAAACCAAATATAGAAATTATTATGTGTGGTGATATAAATGTTAATTATCTGTCTGAAAATTGTAATAAGAGACAGCAATT
>NW_019724381.1:0-1442 GCF_002891405.2 Cryptotermes secundus | reverse complement strand
TGTTATGTTATAGCAACATCGGTTTCTGCGACACCTTGTCTATTGCGTCAAATATTCAATGGTACGAACTAATTCCTCATAAAGCAACTGTTTTTATACCTTGCTTAGTACGACATGCACAAATGCATCAACCTCGTATGTAACGTCATTTTCATTCCTGAATTTCTCTGATATGGACATTGAAAGTAATTTAGAAAGTGTGTATTGGGCAAGTAACAGGAAACAGATGAAGATAACTGATTATTTTACTCGTATCTAGGTACAGTAAGGCACAACAATTGATGTAATCTACTGTAATTTGGTGAGTAGGCCTACCTTTAATATACAGTATTAGTGCGGTGTGTATTGTAAGTGAAAAGCGCTGTAATATTCCTTTGATATTACACATTTGGACAATTCCACGTTAATGTTACGTTAGTCTGTACTTAACTATGTATTTCACTAAAAAATGCAACATTTTAACTCGGTTTTTGGTAGATTTTTATGTTACTAACATAAGGCTACTGTGGAAGTGCCCATTTCGGTTACAACGACATTCGTTTATAACGACACTATTTTTAGGTCCCTTTGATGACGTTATAACCAAGTTCTACTGTACAAAGGACTGCGCCTCGGCACTTGATAATATCTATATTGATATAACCCATTTTGAGGGCTATACTGTCATTCCAGTTGTAAACGGCTTATCAGATCATGATGCCCAGGTAATTAAGTTAGAAAATATACTAATGAGTAAAAAAATGAAGTTAAAACTATGAGAAATATTGATAAATACTCTATAAACGATTTTAAATTTAAATTGAGTTATGAGACCTGGGATGATATATTTAATGAAAATGATGTAAACAAAATGTTTAATAATTTCCATAATACGTATTTAAGGATTTTTTATTCATGCTTCTTAAAGAAGAAAATTATTGTAAACAAGAAAGAGAATAGTTGGATGACTAGAGGAATAAAAATTTCACTTAATCATAAGCGTGAGCTATATTTGAATATTAAATATAATAATAATCAGGCATTAAAAGATTTCTATAAACGTTATTGTAAAATTCTATCAAGAGTTATTAAGGAGGCTAAGAAATATCAATACAATAAAAAGATATTAACCTCCAGCAATAGGATCAAAACTATATGGAATATTGTCAAAACAGAAACAGGTAGAAAAACAAAAAAAGAAGGAATATCATTAATAAATCATAACGGTCTGAAAATAGATGATCAGCACATAATATCAAGTATTTTTAATAAATATTTTTCGTCAATAGCTGACGAAATAATAGGTCTAAATATAAATGAGACTACTGCCATAAATAGTCTTCAAAATACAGAACGAGCCTATCCTAGGATTAAATTTGTAAATACATCATCCAAGGAGATTCGTAAGATTATAAAACCATTAAAAACAAAAAATTCCCATGAGTACGATGAAATTTCAGTTA
>NW_019724380.1:0-450 GCF_002891405.2 Cryptotermes secundus | reverse complement strand
CGACATCCTGTTATAGCATTTTGAACACCACTGTTGCTGCTATGACCTTGAACTCAGTAGATCACGCCAACGAAACTTCTTATTTTCAGGCTGTAACTGACAGCGTTCTGATCTTTGTTAATAGGTTCTTTAAGTGATTATAGGGAAGTTTATTTCTTGTAACGAGCCTCCTTCCTTTGATAAGCAGGTTTAATCTTCATATACAGTATGCGCCAAAGGAAAAAGACAGTACTGAAATTAAGAGGTCTTGTCGATACCAACGTCTATTCATGTGAAGACCCTTAACGGCAGAACCTTCTCAAATCCTGAAGAAATGGTCCGATCTCCATGTCCCTGTAGCGTTCTTGGGTGACGCTAAGAGCATTGCCTTCCTCATCCTCAATGAAATATGTGCCTGATATACAGTGTGCTGAGACGGCTCACCATATCGTCACACGTGTACTATGTAGC
>NW_019724379.1:0-437 GCF_002891405.2 Cryptotermes secundus | reverse complement strand
TTTTTTCTGAAAGTCTACAATATTAAAAGGGCAACGTCAATTTAATTCCGGCAGCAGAACAGTTGTGGGGGGTTTAAATGCAGACTCTTAAAGGTTAACCGGTCTAGTAGATTTACCATATTCAAAACATGACAAGTTCTTAGACATGTCACAATATGTTGCAAGCAACAATCAAGTCGCTCTGCTTTTTTCGTATGTCCAAACATCGACTTCAGCAAAAAACAATACAATTTTACAGGATAACAGTGATCATACACAATTCCAATGCGGTTACGTTCCATGCTCAATTACTCTATTTGTGAAATGAGTAGCCAATCTCACCTTCCACTATGCACTGCTACATGTAGCTATCAACGAGCTAGTTTCATTCATTACTACAGGCTGTCCCAAAAATTAAGGCACATTTCTCAGTTAACTACTAATATTAACCAGTTACC
>NW_019724378.1:0-254 GCF_002891405.2 Cryptotermes secundus | reverse complement strand
GAGCAGGATCAGTTCTGGTGATGCAGCGACAGCGAACGTGTGATGACACACGAGAAAGTTATGCTGATGCAGTTATTGAGGGATAAATGCATGGTACATCTTATGATAAATGAAGCAAGCGTTCCTTGGCAAAAAAAAAGTGTCAGTAATCAGAGATCACTTGCTCAGAGTGACAAAGAATGGGCTTCAGTTATGATGCAGTTCGTTCCGGCAGTGAAGAAAACGGGTACGTAGGGAGGGGCATAATGACACTG
>NW_019724377.1:0-1486 GCF_002891405.2 Cryptotermes secundus | reverse complement strand
AGGACCGAATGACTCTCGCCAGTAAAAACAACGAACCGACAGGTCTACCTCACAGGCTAAGCGTTCAGGGCAAAACTTCAGTAAACGTTAATGGACCAGAAATTTCGGATGAGGGAATCGAACCAGAGGCTATAGGGGGATTGATATTGTTCTTCATAAATGAGAACGACTTAGCTTGCTGCCCGCAAGTGAACATTTCGTTCGGGAACGGCATTTCAGCTAGCGCCCTTTTAGACACAGGGAGCGACGCGAACATCTTGACCGAGAAGCTTTATGATCAGCTGATAGGGGCAGGGATAGCTGTGCCCACGCTGCCGCTAGAAAATGTAGCACTAGTCACGGCATTTGGCAGAAGGACAAAGAGGATTAAGAAGCAGGCGCTCATAGAATTTGTTGTAGGCGAGGATAGGTTTGAGGCTATTTTCTTAATAACTCCACAGTTAATTAATTCGGCCATATTAGGCTCATCATTCTCCAAGAAATATGGGATCACTATTGATTTTATTACTAAATGTTTTTACTATGAGAGAGATGGAAGCAGGAAGGGACATTCGTTCGATCAAAGTTCCGGGCCATTGGACGCCAGAAATGATGAGCGGGAGTCGAAGGAAGATCCTTCCCATAAATGTTTTGGTGTCACCCATGACCTGAAAACCCCAGCTGTAGGCAATGACCCACTTCACCCAGCTGTTAAAGCCAGCTGTGACGCAACCCAGACAGAAGCAGGTAGAAAGGGAAAAGAATGTCTTGTTGAGGAAGAAAGTTGTATTTTGAATTGTGCTACCGTGAATGGTAGTTATGTAGGGCAGAGGACCCTGTTAAATGGCGCCGCGGGCGTCCAAGAGTTATTCGTAGATGGAGAAGGGTATGAAGAAGAGTGTCCGAGGGAGATTTATGGCAGCCTGGTTGAGAGCCTATGCGAAGAAGAAACGGCTGGCCTTAAAGAAGTTAATGTAAGAAGAACAGAGAGTAACCTACTCCAACCCACCCCTATCCAAACGTCAGAACTCGACCTCCATGACTCACGCTCGTTGAAGAAGGCGGATTTGTGTGCTCTGATCGACACGAATGACAATATGAATGTGTCCCAGAAAGAATGCTTGATCGAGTTATTGAGTAGTTATATGAAGTGTTTCACCGTCAGACCTGGCAGGTGTAACATTTTTGAGTATAGATTTCAGGTAGACGAAGATAAACCTATTGTAGGATATTCCCGCCCCATCCCCTTTGCTGTCCGCCCCGCCGTTCGAGACCAGATTAAGCAAATGCTGCAGGATGGCATTTTGGAATTTAGTAATTCACCCTTCCTTAACCCTTTGTCTGTGGTTCATAAGGGAAATAAGAAAATTAGGATTTGTGTGGACGCCAGGAAGGTGAACCAGCATACCGTCCCGGATAGAGAGCGCACCCCACATTTACAAGAGTTACTGCAAAAATTTGGAGGAGCGCAGTTCATGACCACCCTAGATTTGACCTCCGCGTATTT
>NW_019724376.1:0-446 GCF_002891405.2 Cryptotermes secundus | reverse complement strand
ACCATTCTTACTGTAATTTCAATGTTCAGTATCTACCTTACAAACCTTTTGCAGCAAGACTCACACGATTCACTTCCCCTCATCATCTGCTGATTACAACCAGCGATATTCATTTCAATATCCCATATTAATGACTTGCAACCATGAATCACTAATTCTGTCTACACATTCATATTATGTTTCTTAACTTTAGCTAAGCAACTTGTACAATATTGGAGGATAAATATAGAAGGATAAGAGACCCATACAGAACATATTGGCCATTGCTAAGAATAGGCATCCACAAACAAAAAAAATCACATTCAAAGAGAAGTCTTGTATTGCTTACAAACACTGCACAAACAAATTAATCCAGCACTTTATACATGTCACACTTCAGTACAATACATTAACTGTACATTACAACATTCAAACAGAATGCTTCTACACAAGCCTTCCAGACCTCA
>NW_019724375.1:0-335 GCF_002891405.2 Cryptotermes secundus | reverse complement strand
TATGCAAAGCGAGTCAACAGCGGTGACGTCACCGAGGGATATCGCGGTTGCTAGGCAGCAGTCAACAACTTGGGACAGCGTGGCTAGCAACACGGCACCAGACGACAATGGTCCAGACCGAGGCTACATAAAGAGCAGCGAAGGCTATTCACAGTGAGTCCTGGAGCTACCTCCAGGACTCACTGTGAATAGCCACTGTCAATTGGGTGATTGTAAGTGCGAATGTGAAATAAAATTCGCTATATAAAATACGGCGTGAATTTGTTTGTCGCGTTATATGCCCAGTACGCGACACTGGTGTCAGAAGTGGGATTTGGACTTACACACGTGACCGA
>NW_019724374.1:0-506 GCF_002891405.2 Cryptotermes secundus | reverse complement strand
ATGAATTAGATATGAGTGTAGTTAATATGTATGCGAAGTGAAATAATTGCTGTAATATTCCGTGATGGTAACAAATTATTATATTTCTGTTGGAAGATGTACACAGTACATTCCTAAANCTATGTATTTAACCTAATTTCTCTGGATTCAATTGAAACGACTGAGTAACTGTTCAAACTGATACGCTGACTTCGTACTCGATCTGAATATTTCCAAAGAAATAATGAATGACCTTCTTGTGTGTTTCTACGTATCAGTGGCCTGGCTTCGATTTCCCACGTCATAAGTCAAATAAAGAAGGAACAAGAGAGAAGTCCATGGCCTGTAATCCGCAAGCGAACTATACCGAACGAGCGACCGCCGCTTGTCGGCGAAGTTAGTGCCAACTCTAGCTGATAGAGGGTGTCGCGTGGTCAGCGCAACGTTTTCGGAGCACTAGATCCAGACTCTACACTCTGAAATATCTGAAAATTTATTAAGTAACATGGCTTTCAATTGACCTAATC
>NW_019724373.1:0-288 GCF_002891405.2 Cryptotermes secundus | reverse complement strand
AGTCCCACCTGGTTTCCCTGGACCATCCTAACAGCATATTCTAAAGCAAAGTTGAAAAGGAGTGGGGATAAAACATCTCATTGTTTTAGACCATTCTGGCTAGGAAATGTATGAGACAAGTGTTTACCTACACAGACTTTACTATATGTTTTGTTTAAACACATTGTAAATGATGTCAGCCACGCAAGAAAGTAGCACTATTTATTGCCTGCTTCAAGCTGATGCCTTGCTTGGCATACACTTTTACTCTGAAAGTGGAAGCAGTACATCCTCCAAAATGTCAGTGAG
>NW_019724372.1:0-896 GCF_002891405.2 Cryptotermes secundus | reverse complement strand
CTAGCTTTGCTTTGCTAGATTGCTAGCTTTCTTTGCTAGCTTGCTTGCTTTGCGTTGCTAGCTGGCTAGGTTTGTGTTGCTAGCTTGCTAGCTTCTCGTTGCTTGCTTGATAGCTATGCGTTGCTATCTTGATAGATTTGGGTTGCTAACTTGCTAGCTTTGGAATGCTAGCTTGCTAACTTGGCTTGGCTAGCTTGGTAGCTTTGCGTTGCTAGCTTGTTAGCTTTCCTTTTCAGGGTTGCTAGCTTGCTAGCTTTGCGTTGCTAGCTTGCTAGCGTTGCGTTGCTACCTTGCTACTTTTGCGTTGCTAGCTTGCTAACTTGCCAGATTTGCGTTGTTAGCTTGCTAGATTTGCATTGCTAACATGCTAGCTGTGCTTTGCCAGCTTGTTAGCTTTGCGTAGCAAGCTTGCTACCCTTGCGTTGCTAGCATGCTAGCTTTGATTTGTTAGCTAGCTAGCTTTGCGTTTCTAACTTGCTAGNCTAGCTTTGCTTTGCTATCTTGCTAGCTTTGTGTTGCTAGCTTACTAGCTTTTCGTTGCATGCTTGCTTTGCGTTTCTTGCTTGCTTGCTAGCTTTGCGTTGCTAGCTTGCTAGATTTGCGTGGCTAGCTTGCTGGATTGCGTTGTAGCTTGCTAGCTTTGCGTTGCTATATTTGTATCCTTGCGTTGCTAGCTTGCTAGCTTTGCGTTGCTAGCTAGCTACCTTTGCGTTCCTAGCTTGCTAGCTTTGCGTTGCTATCTGGCTAGCTTTCCGTTGCTAGCTTGCTAAATTTGCGTTGCTAGCTTGCTACATTTGCGTTGCTAGCTTGCTCGTTTTGCGTTGCTTGCTTCCTTGCTTTGCGTTGCTTGCTTGCTTGTGAGCCGCTGCTCCTTGCCGATGTGGGTCGAGAACCCA
>NW_019724371.1:365-608 GCF_002891405.2 Cryptotermes secundus | reverse complement strand
GCTAGCAAAGAAAATTGGCAAGCTAGCAATGCAAACCTATCAAGCAAGCAAAACTATCAATCTAGCAAGCTAGCAACGCAAAACTAGCAAGCTACCAACGCAAAGCAAACAAGGTAGCAGCGGATAGCTAGCAACCTTGCCACGCAAATCTAGCAAGATGGCGAGGCAAAGCTGGCAAGCTAACAACTCAAAGCTGGCAAGCTAGCAACGCAAACCTGGCAAGCTAGTAACGAAAAATCTGGG
>NW_019724371.1:0-194 GCF_002891405.2 Cryptotermes secundus | reverse complement strand
AAGCTAGCAAGCTAGCAAAGAAAATCTAGCAACCTAGCAAGCTAACAAGTCAAAGCTGGCACGCTAGCAACGCAAAGCAGGCAAGCTAGCAACGCAAAGCTGGCAAGATAGCAAAGCAAAGCAGGCAAGCTAGCACCGCAAAATTAGCAAGCTAACAATTAAAGCTAGCAAGCTAGAAACGCATATATAGCAAG
>NW_019724370.1:349-437 GCF_002891405.2 Cryptotermes secundus | reverse complement strand
CGTTACTAGCTTTCGAAATTTGCGTTGCTTACTTGCTAGCTTTGCTTTGAGAGCTTGCTAGCTTTGCGTTGCTACCTTGATAGTTTTG
>NW_019724370.1:0-216 GCF_002891405.2 Cryptotermes secundus | reverse complement strand
CGTTGCAAATTTACTAGCTTTGCGTTGTTATCTTTCTAGGTTTGCGTTGCTATCATTCTAGATTTGCGTTGCTAGCTTGCTAGATTTGCGTTGCTAGCTTGCTAGATTTGCGTTGCTAGCCTGCTAGCTTTGCTTTGCTAGCTTCCTAGATTTCCGTTGCTAGCTTGGAAACTTACTAGATATGCGTTGCTAGCTTGCTAGCTTTGCGTTGTTAGC
>NW_019724369.1:905-1088 GCF_002891405.2 Cryptotermes secundus | reverse complement strand
GCTAGCTTGCTAGCTTGGCGTTGCTAGCTTGCCAGCTTTGCGTTGGTAGCTTGATAGTTTTATGTTTTTACTTTGTTAGATTGCTAGATATGCGTTGCTAGCTTACTAGCTTTGGGTTTCTAGCTTGGTAGGTTTGCGTTGCTAGCTTGCTAGCATTGCGATCTAGCTTGCTACTTTTCGTTT
>NW_019724369.1:367-718 GCF_002891405.2 Cryptotermes secundus | reverse complement strand
GGTTTGCGTTGCTATCTTGTTAGCTTCCCGTTGCTAGCTTGCTAAATTGCTAGCTTTGCGTTGCTGTCTTGCTAGCTTTGCGTTGATAGCTTACTAGCTTTGCGTTGCTAGCTTGCTTGCTTCGCCTTGCTATCTTGCTAGCTTTCCGTTGCTAACTTACTAGCTTGCTAGATGTGCGTTGCCAACTTTCTAATTTTGCGTTGCATGCTTGCTAGCTTTCCGTTGCTATCTTGCTATCTTGGCTTTGGTACCTTGCTAGCTTTGCGCTGCTAGCTTGTTAGATTGCTAGATTTGCGTTGCTAGCTCGATAGATTTGCGTTGCTATCTTGCTCGCTTTGCGTTGCTATCTTT
>NW_019724369.1:0-168 GCF_002891405.2 Cryptotermes secundus | reverse complement strand
GCTAGATATGCGTTGCTAGCTTGCCAGCTTTGCGTTGCAAGCTTGCCAGCTTTGCGTTGCAAGCTTGCCAGCTTTGCGTTGCTAGCTTGCTAGCTTATCTTTGCTAGCTTGTTAGATTGCTACATATGCGTTGGTAGCTTGTTATCTTTGCGTTGCTAGCTTGCTGAT
>NW_019724368.1:0-467 GCF_002891405.2 Cryptotermes secundus | reverse complement strand
AATCACGCTTGTCCCGGCTCCCTTCCCCCACCCCTCCCACACCGCAGCTTTCACTTGTTTACTTGCAGTTCATCCCCTTCCCTCTCTGCCCAACGGTATGTTCTTTAGTCTGCTTGACCGTGTCTCACGGTGTTGTCGCTTGCAGATTTACTTATACTTTTTCTTCAACCCTGAAGATGGGGGCGATACGTTCCTCCGAAACGTCGGTTAACACCACATATACACGGTGCCAAATCCCAGAAGACTGCTTTCTTCATAGTCACCGCTGTGAAAGCCTCAAATCTTACNGCTTTCCACATCGCAGTACAGCAGCCGTTCAAACCACTCTGGTCACGCCTATTGCTATACGAACTTGAACCATCTCGAGCATCATTTGCTCTGTGCCTCAAGTCGCTAGTGATGACGCTGTTTCCGGCTTCAGGTTTTGGTGTCTCTCTTCCTCTGATGCCTACCCTTTGACCTGTCCA
>NW_019724367.1:0-1260 GCF_002891405.2 Cryptotermes secundus | reverse complement strand
TTATTACCGGTGGGATCGTAGTGGCCTATTGCCTGAATCTGACTGCTTTCGCTGGTTACCGACTTCTGATACAGTGTCCTCGCTAACCGCTTGAAATGACTTTTTATTAATGACATTCCCGTCTGTTCGTGTAAGGTTGCAACTGGTGTTACCCTCGGTAATTTTGTTATTATCCTGAGGACTTTATTTTGAAATGTCTGTAATTTATTTATGTAAGTGTTGGCAGCCGGTCACGGTAGCTGAGCGGTCTAAGGCATGCACTGTCTTCGATCGCTCGGAAACCGGGATCGTGGGTTCGAATCCCACTCAGGGCATGGATGTTTGTGTGCGTTTTTCTGTGTCTGCCTACAGGTAGAGGCCTTGCGACGAGCTGATCACTCGTCCAAGGAGTCCTACCATATGTGTTAGATGTAGAAAAACCGAAGTGAACGGAGTTCATGGAGGTAGGCCAAGACCCACTGGGGCTGTAGTGCCAAGGGAAAAAAAAAGTGTTGGCAGCATAGCGCCATGCAGGGGAGGCATATGACAATGTGGAACGGAGGAGTGATTTATAAATTACCAACGCTAAATTAATGTCAGTGGTGGAGGATTTATTTAATACAGGGTACAGTTGCCTCAGTCTAATTAGTTTTCAGCAAAATGCAGGTTATGTGGGTACGGTAGGTTAATTTTGAGTCAGATGTAACACCAAAATACTTTGTTTCCTTATTCCAAGATATGGTTTCGTTAAAAATCTTTACTGCGTACTGCAGCGATAATGTCGCAGTCGTTTAGAAAAGAGTGTAATTGTGAACTTTTTGTATTGATCTGTAGTCTCCATTTCCAGAACCACGGTTCTAAAAGGCCTATGGCAGAGTTTAACTTCCTGACTGCTATATCTATGCTGCCGAACATTGATATTCGTATCATCAGCATAGACCGATATGGCTATGTTACAGTTATTTTCAATCGAAGGAATATCATTAATATAAATATTGAAGAGAGTGGGACCAAGTACGGTACCCTGAGGCACTCCGCCCTGAATGGGGCTTAGGTCTGAATAAGAGTTTTTGTGCATTACGAGAAAGAATCGATTCTGGAGATAGTTATGTATTATATGAATGAAGTGAAGTGGAATTTTGGCCGCAATGAGTTTAGCAATCAAGCCGGTAGTCCAGACCTTGTCGAATGCTCGTTCAATACCTAGAAATTATAACTGTCGCAACTTTAGCCACGCGTTGCACTGCCTTACTACCGCTGTACACTCACGCACAGGTTTAA
>NW_019724366.1:0-441 GCF_002891405.2 Cryptotermes secundus | reverse complement strand
TTTACCTCCAATAACAAAGGATGTCCACAAAAGAATTACACAACTTCAAACACAACTGAAGATGAGGAATAACAAAATTATACATGAAGCCTCGTTCACAAAATGGTGATAGAAGAAGCCACGTAACTGCTGTCAGTTTTAGTGTTGCAGCATTTCCTCTATTAAGAATTTCTTACCTATATCATTTATCAGGGGCTATGCTACAAGCCGGAAGGTCACGGGTTCAAGTCCCGATGAATTCATTGGATTTTTTCGGTGGACCTAACCCTTCCAGCCACACTAGGCCCTGGGGTTTACTCAGCCTCTAACAGAAATGAGTACCAGGAATTAATTAAATAATTTTCCTGGGGAGTAAACCACGGCCGGTGCTAAGGCTGACAACCTAACCGCCACCTTCGAGCCGACTGTCTATAAAATGTGGGAACCTCAACGTCTCACAAC
>NW_019724365.1:0-396 GCF_002891405.2 Cryptotermes secundus | reverse complement strand
CTCAGTGACGCATGCAACATCAAATACCTACCTTCTTCTCATGGCCGCTAATTTCCGAGCACACCGTAGATTTGCTGACCACCGCCTCACTGCAGACATGGTCCACATCCTTGATGATCTTTTCCATTCTGCCCTCCAGAGAATGGTTGCTCTCGACGCTCTGGGACACTGGCTTCGGTGGCTCACTCAAGCTACCCTGTGTCGATGTAAACCTCTCGAAAGGAACACTTTCCGGAGTTTCTGCAACACAGCAGTGCACCTGTCAGTCTTCATATTTCAGTGCTCCCTATTATAATTCATCTCGCCCTACAGATGGGAGAATGCACTTCAACTGCACCTCCAAAATGTAGCAGTAGTCATGGTATCGCCATTGCTTCTCACCTTCCTGTATTTTGT
>NW_019724364.1:0-202 GCF_002891405.2 Cryptotermes secundus | reverse complement strand
TCCGGAGGTAAACTACTCCCCAATCGGATCTCTGGGGGGGGGGGGTTCTAGAGGAAATGTCATGCAGGCGTTACGACAAGTAGTAGTGTGAAGATCAGAAGGAACATCACGGCTACAAGACTGGAACATGCAAAGTAAGGACCTTGAATCAAGCAGACAAATTGGAGAATTTGAAAACAGAAATGCAGAAGAATGAGGTGTC
>NW_019724363.1:0-393 GCF_002891405.2 Cryptotermes secundus | reverse complement strand
AAGGTCAGAATAGTTGTTGTCTGCTTTGACACGGAAGTGTCTGTTAGGTAAGTAGGATTTGAGGAGTAATTGAGTAATTGAGGGGGAGAAACCGCCGCAATTTGCACAAAAGGCCAGTATGCAGACCTTATCGAAGCTTGTGTTATGTCGAGGAAAGCTGCCGAGCAATACTGTTTAGTTTCTAGTGCTTCATGAATTTTGTTTACTATTCTGTGGGCTTGGTGGATGGTAGAGTGTCTTTGGCGAAATCCAAATTGTTGATCGGGGAGAATGTGAAGGGATTCGACTATAGAGAGTAGTCGATGGGAGAGGAGCTTCTCAGAGACTTTGGACAAAATGGGGAGAAGACTTATGAGCAATAGGAGGTAGGGAGGTGAGGGGGTTTACCAGGTT
>NW_019724362.1:0-442 GCF_002891405.2 Cryptotermes secundus | reverse complement strand
TCAAAGCTGGCAAGCTAGCAACGCATACCTAGCAAGAAAGCAACGCGAAGCTAGCAAGCTAGCAAAGCAAAGAAAGCAAGCTAACAACGCAAAGATAGCAATGTTGCAACGCAAATGAAGCAAGCTAGAACGCAAAGCTACCAAACTAGAAACTACTAAGAAAGCAAAGCAAATCTAGCAAACTAGTAACACAAAGCAAGCAAGCTAGCAACGCAAAGCTAACAAGCTAGCAACGCAAAGCTAGCAAGCTAGCAAAGGAAATCTTGCAAGCTAGCAACGCAAATCTAGCAAGACAGAAACGCAAAAGTAGCAAGTTAGCAACGCAAATCTAGCAATCTAGCAAGCTAGCCACTCAAAGTTAGCAAGCTATATACGGCAGGCTAGCAAGTTTGCTACACAAAGCTTGCAAGCTAGCAAAGCAATGCTAGCAAGCTGGCAACGG
>NW_019724361.1:296-432 GCF_002891405.2 Cryptotermes secundus | reverse complement strand
GCAGAGAGCGCATGGAGAATGAACCGCATGATCGTCGGCCGCGAAGATCCACCAAGGCAAACACTGATCGTGCAGACACACTTATTCCTGAGAATAGGCGCATCACTATCAAGGAACTTGGAGCAATCCATCAGTG
>NW_019724361.1:0-238 GCF_002891405.2 Cryptotermes secundus | reverse complement strand
CGCAAGGTGAATGCATGGTGGGTACCACGTACTTTGACGGACGTGAACAAAATGGTGTGCATGCAAGTTGCCAGTCGTCTCCTACAGCAGTTTGAAGATGAAGGTGATGAATTTTTGAAGTCTATAGTGACCACCGATGAAACATGGGTGCACTACTTCATTCCCGTGTCCCAGCAATCATCATGCGAGTGGAAGCATACCAGTTCTCCCAAACCCAAGAGAGCGCGGAGGAGCCGTT
>NW_019724360.1:0-1106 GCF_002891405.2 Cryptotermes secundus | reverse complement strand
TCCACTCAGTGCGTGAATGTTTGGTGTGTGTGCGTGTGTTTTTCTGAGTTTGCGTACACTCTCAAGTACTTATGGTTTTAATTATTATTGTTATTATTTTGGTACCATGATCCTTTTGGTGATGATTCTGCCAAGGTTGAATGCAAACTGATATGGTTGCTCGTCTCGAGCAGATCCATGATAAGGCACGAGCCGGTCGAGGTGTACAACCAACATCCTTGACCTAGGGGTCTTCTGGATTCAGTATACCACATCATTTATCCGGGTCACTACTTTGTAAGGACCTTCCCATGATGCTTGTAATTTTGGCGATTTCCCCTTTCTGTGGGTTGGGCGATAGAGTCAGACTCTGTCGCCTTCATCGTAACCTGCGGAGTTGGCCAGTTTATCGTACTGAGTTTTCATCCGGTCACTGGCGAGCTTCAGGTGTTGCCGGGCATCATTTTGGATGTCGTGCAGATGAGCCACTAACTCTGCTGCATAATCGGTTGTGGGTTGTTCTTTGTCTGGGGGTACTCCAAAGAGCAGGTCGCAAGGTAGTTGTAGTTCTCGTCCAAACACTAGGCCAGCAGGCGTCAGGCCCATAGTGTTGTGAGTGGATGCCCTGTAAGCTAGGAGAAAGAGGGGTAACCTCTCATCCCAGTCCCTTTGATGCGATGCGACCACCTTCCGCAAGTGCTCTTCGATGGTCTTCACGTAGCGTTCCACCATGCCATGAGACTGGGTGCAGGGGTGTGGTGCGCGTCTTGCTCACTCCCAGGCGTTGCAAAACTTCTTTTAGTAGATGAGACTCGAAGTTACGGCCTTGGTCACTGTGCGACTCCCAAGGTATGCCGAAGCGGCAGAAGAAGTTGGCAACCAGAACTTCCGCTATTGTCGAAGCCTCCTGATTTTGGATGGCGTACACTTACGCCCACTTGGTGAAGTACTCCATAGCGATCAGTAAGTATCGGTTTCCTTGATCGCTTCGTGGGAAGGGCCCTGCGATATCAATGGCTACTCTCTCGAAGGGAGTCCCGAAATTATACTGGTGCATCTGCCCACGATTTCTGGTCCGCGGTCCCGACTGGCTGCACGTGTCACACTGTCGACACCATTTCTCAATA
>NW_019724359.1:0-1031 GCF_002891405.2 Cryptotermes secundus | reverse complement strand
AATAAACATTCGTTCGAATCCGAAACCCGCACAATTTCTTGTCGTCTTGCCTAGTAAACAAACAATATCTGTCTTCAGTTAATTTCAGGGTAACGACTCTGTTAGCGAGCGATCGCTTAGCAACGGCCATGGCGCCGACAGCATAGAAAACGCTACACGCCTATTGTTGCCTTGCAAGGTCTAAGGACCTTAGAAGTTGATAATAACTGTACTTGTGAGTTTATAAGTGACTGTCCAATAAATAAACATTCGTTCGAATCCGAAACCAGCACAATTTCTTGTCTCCTTGCCTAGTAAACACAACAATATCTGTCCTCAATTAATTTCTAGGTAACGGCTCTGTTAACACGTTTCCTTAGCAACGGATGTGCACAAAACAATATAAGTACTGTTGGAAATGACATCTTTTATAGAGTTGGCCCGAAAGTCGTACAATTAACAGAAGTATATCGCTACCAAGGAACGCGTGTGTAACTTTGTATCAGGTGGGTAGGATTTGGAACATGCTATAATAAATTGTATGTACGTGTGATTTTATTTATGCAGAGTGTAACTGATAGGTGATGTCAAATTTGGGGCACGAGTTCCACATACTAAACAGGAGAAAATGTCCACATCGGCGTCTTTCCGGAAACATTTCAGTTACCCTCTGTATAAAAGGGAGTTACAATACCAATCTGGGCTTCATCATTATATCATTTAAGAATATTATAAAATGTTTATGTAAGATTTTAATGGATATCTCTAGTTAAAACTGTTTACAGCCATTTCAGTATTGAAATACATTACAGCATTTCCATTTTCAGATATTAATCAAATCGTGTTGAAATTCTGTGCATCAGTAAAATATTTAAGCCGATCAGAATGGCCGCGCGACCTAAGACATGAATCGTCTTCGCACGTTCCAACACTGAGATCGTAGGTTCAGATCCCACTAGAGACATGGATGTCTGTATGCGTTTATTCTGTTCTGTGTTGTTCTCCGGTTTGCGACGGGCTGATCCCCGTCCAAGGAGTCCTACTGACTGTGT
>NW_019724358.1:0-1110 GCF_002891405.2 Cryptotermes secundus | reverse complement strand
TTCTTGAGATTGAACCTTTCCATATGAACTCTGTGCGTTGTTTGTATGCTCACTTTTGACTTCCTCTATCTTTCCTATGTTAATATATACGGCCACCGTCCTTTAATCCAGATTTCTAACTTTGCTCAGTTTAATGACGCCATGTTTGTAGTTAACACATTTCCCATCTGAGCTAAAACTAAACTCCGTGGCTTGAGTCAGCAAGCGAACTATACCGACCGAGCGACAACCACTTGTCGGCGAAGTTAGTTTCAACTTTAGCGGATAGAGGTTATCGCGTAGTCAGCGCAACGAATCCCCACTGCCGTTAATTTCGGTTTTCTAGAACGAAGCCTCTATTTTCTTGAAACAGCTCCTCGATTGTCCTCACGAGGCTGTGTGAACCCCGTTCCAGGCCTAATACTTCTCAGAATATCTGGTAGCGCCGGGAATCGAACCCAGGACCTCTTGATATGTAGCCCGAAACTCTGACCACTAGACCACAGAGGCGGTCAGTAACACAAGGATACTGAAAACTGTTTTAAAAAACTCTGTAATGTAAGGCTAACATTACAGCCATCTGTGAGCCAATTGTCCAGAGAAAATGTGGGAGCCTCAGCGTCTGACAACCCAATGGGCCTTCACGGCCTGTTACAGCGATAGCTTTATGATCAGATCAAAGACGATGATATGAACGACACATGCAACACTCGTGGAAGGAGGCGAATGCCGTACAATCTAAAGGAGACAGGATTTCAACGTGTGGTCGGAACTCAGCTGGCGGGCTGCTGTGAACATGAGTTCCATAAAAGGGGGGCAATTTCTTGACTAGGTGATCGACTATTAGCTTCTCAAGAAGGCCCTTTCAACCGCGTTATTACATGCCCACTAAACTACATGAGAAGAATGTATTTCGAACCTCCCCCAGCAACCAAAGCAAGTGAAACAAGTGGTGTCGTCATTTCCTGGCCACGACTTCCGGTAACAGTATTAGTGGCATTTGTAACGAATAACGGAGATGCCAAGTGAAATGTTGCACTCCCAGCTGAACAGCCGTTAAACTCTCTCTACAGTATTCAAGTAGTTTTTGGTATTAATATTACCCATAATTCCTTATTTGTCTTCCCCTGT
>NW_019724357.1:0-434 GCF_002891405.2 Cryptotermes secundus | reverse complement strand
ATTCAACCTAAAATTCTCTGATTTTTCAAGTTAAAATAAACAATTACAAAGAATTAAAATTTTCCATTACAAAAAGTAATTCCTTAGAATTTCTGTTAATTACTACATTATCTAATATTATTTTAGTTATATCGTGATATTTTAAGGAATTCAAACCAATTTCGATCTCATTAACCTAATTTATATAATTTTAAATCAATATTCTTTCTCGATTTCAAATAATATAAATAATGTCAATTATTTTGTGAATGATTTCACCCTAAGTTTAGGAACTCTAACAGTATCTGCGACGATGTACCCAATATTTCAGGAAATTTAAAGGAATTTTCAACGATTCGAATTTAATTTACAGAATTTTTAATGAATTTTGAATATCTTCAACAACATCAATATAATTTTATCATAAAATTCTTGACTTTTTCAAGTTAAGATAA
>NW_019724356.1:0-205 GCF_002891405.2 Cryptotermes secundus | reverse complement strand
GTTAGGGATTGGCTGAATGCAAATGAGAGAAACACCAAAATTTTAAGTTCAGCCAATCAGCAAAATTTCAGAGGATAGGAATCCAGGCGTTCCCGGAACCGTCGGGACTTCTGCCTCTCCAGAGCAGTCAGTCTTTACAAGTCATCAGAAGGAAATAGCGGCAGTCAGTCATTACAAGGCAATAAGAGCAGTCATTACAAGTCAT
>NW_019724355.1:0-624 GCF_002891405.2 Cryptotermes secundus | reverse complement strand
GACAAGGAACTACCATACCCATGGATGAGAAAAAAACCGAAAATAATGGTAACTATAAGCTAATTAATTATTATTCCACATCTTTGAAATCGAAGAGCAGGGAACGCTGTCAGAATTGTTGGATTTTATGTTCTTACAGAGGTGACCATGAATACTATGGTCGTGTGGATTTTAATGCCATGTAGTTTGGTGAAAGCCTAGTGTTTCAGAGTAACATAAACTCAATACCGCGCCATGGCTCAAGCGGTTTGTCGCTGGCTTCCCATTGCGGCGGCCCGGGTTCGATCCCGAGTCTGGTCAAGTGGGATTTGTGGTGGACAAAGTGTCGCTGGGACAGGTTTTCTCCGAGAACTTCAGTTTCCCCTGCCAACCTTTACTCCACCAAATTCTCCATCATCATAATCACCTGGGGCAGGCTACAATAGGCTAATCAGTGGCCGCCATGCCGAGTGGACCCAGTTGGAGTCCACCCCTCACTAAGCTAATTAAAAAAACTTAACCTCCATCTTCAGTGACGCAGAATGAGCCGACTAGGAAACCAGCAGAAACAGGGAGGGTGTAAAGATATGATATGCATTTCTTGTACACCCCTGAAAGTGGATATGTAATCAATATTTAATCTTC
>NW_019724354.1:268-463 GCF_002891405.2 Cryptotermes secundus | reverse complement strand
AAACCTGGAAAGCTAGCAACGCAAACCTAGCAATCTAGAAACGCAAAGCTTGCTAGCTTGCAACGCAAAGCTGGCAAGGTAGCAACCCAAAACTGGCGAGCTAGCAACTCAAATCTAGCAAGCTACAACTCATAAGTAACAATCTAGCAAACTAATAACGCACACCTAGCAAGCTAGCAACTCAAATATTGAAAG
>NW_019724354.1:0-187 GCF_002891405.2 Cryptotermes secundus | reverse complement strand
ACTAGCAACGAAAGCTAGCAACGCAAAGCTAGGAAGTTAGCAACGCAAAGCTACCAAGCTAGCAACGCAAAGCTAGCAAGCTAGCAACGCAAAGCTATCAAACTAGCAACGCAAATATAGCAGGCTTGCAACGCAAAGCTAGAAGCTAGCAAACTCAAAGCTAGCAACGCAAAGTTAGCAAGCTAGC
>NW_019724353.1:0-704 GCF_002891405.2 Cryptotermes secundus | reverse complement strand
TGTTGTTCGTTGGAAAGACAAGCGTGATGTGTATGTTCTGATGAACATGCACCCTCCTCCATTAGATGGCAACTTCCAAGAAGAATCTGGCCGTGCTATCAAACTTCATGTAATTGAAGACTACAATGCACACATGGGCTTTGTGGACAAATCTGATAGAATGGTGAACAGCTATGGCATTGCTCGGAGGACATGGAAATGGACGAAGAAATTATTCTTCCACCTCCTAGACATGACTGTTCTCAATGCATATCTGTTACACAAGTCATGTGATGGAAAAATGACGCACAAAAAATTCCGCGCAATTTTGATGCGTGATTTTGATTCTTCCATCGCATGAGGTGAATATCACGGCCAGTGGCGTTTCTCGGGGGAGGCCAAGTTCATCTGGGGCCCAAATGAGTCGACTGGAGGTGAAACATTCAAAACACTAGCCAGCAAAAGGGAAACAAAGATGTTGCGTTTGTTCTATAAACAAGAAAAGCAGGAGCACGCTTTACTTCTGTAAAAAGTGTGATCTCACGCTGTGTGTAGTGGACTGCTTCGAGAAATGGCACACGGGAGTCAGAGTGTAAACTGTGAAGTGATGCACTCCAAACCATGTACAGTCCACACCAAATATTACTGTATATAGTGTCAACATATTTATATCACAACCACGATTCAAGGTTGAAGAAAAACAATGGGTAAGTCTTTAGAAATTC
>NW_019724352.1:0-448 GCF_002891405.2 Cryptotermes secundus | reverse complement strand
CTCACGGCTCATCGTTAGCCGTTCCTTCCCGTCATGGGCTAGTTCACCTACTTGAGTTCTTAACCTTTCGATTTTGTCGTTTAGGGGTCCTAAATCTTCANCTCCAAATAAAAACTTGAGGGCCTTCCCTCCTATGTTAAGTATTCCCCTTTTTTCGCGCTTTCCTCTCGGCAGCATCTGCATTAGGTCGTCGACCTTCCCTTGCAGTTCTCCTGCTAGCTTGCTAGCGTACCTCAGCTCCTGCCTTTGGGCTGGGTCTCTGCCTGTAGTGAAGGTTAAATCTCCTAATCCCTTGATTAGGTCACCTATAGCTTGGGCGTGTTGCTTTACGCCGAAGTCCACTGTAACATGCCATACGGCTCCTCTCATTAATATTTCGCGTTCCATCAGGAACGCCATTCCGCGGTCTCCTATTATCCTCTCTGTACCGACTGGTTCAGCTCTTCCA
>NW_019724351.1:623-1042 GCF_002891405.2 Cryptotermes secundus | reverse complement strand
CCCAACGCCAAGCTAGCAAGGTAGAAACACAAAGCTAGCAAGCTAACAACACAACGCTAGCAAGCTAGCAAAGCCAAACTAGAAAGCTAGCAACGCTAAGCTATGAAGCTAGCAACACAAAAATTAGCAAGCTATTTACACAAATCTGACAAGCTAGGAACTCAAAGCTTGCAAACTAGCAACACACAGATTGCAAGCTAGCAACGAAAACCTGGCAAGCTAACAAGCAAAACTATCAAGCTAGCAAGGCAAAGCTAACAAGCTAGCAACGCAAAGTTAGCAAGCTAGAAACGCAAAGGTAGCAAACTAGCAACGCAAAGCCAGCAAGGTAGCAACGCAAACCTAGCAAGATAACAACGCAAAGCTAGCAAGTTAGCAACGCAAATCTAGCAATCTAGCAAGCTAGCAACTCAAATCTA
>NW_019724351.1:0-395 GCF_002891405.2 Cryptotermes secundus | reverse complement strand
GCAAATCGAGGAATCTAGCAAGCTGGCAAGTCAATGTTAGCAAGCTCCCAACGCCAAGCTAGCAAATTAGAAACACAAAGCTAGCAAGCTAGCAACGGAAAGCTAGCAAGCTAGAAACGCAAAGCTATCAAGATAGCTACCCAAAGCTAGCAAGCAAGAAACGCAAAGCAAGCAAGCAACGCAAAGCTAGCAAGCTAGCAACGCAAAGCTCTCAAGCTAGCAACACATATCTAGCAATCTAGCAACGCAAAGCTATCTAGCTAGCAACGCACAACTTGCAAGCTAGCAACGCCAATCTAGCAATGTAGCAACGCAAAACCTCTCAATCTGGCACGAAAAGCTTGCAAGCTAGCATCGCAAAGCAAGCAAGCTAGCAACGCAAAGTTAGCAAGCTA
>NW_019724350.1:0-785 GCF_002891405.2 Cryptotermes secundus | reverse complement strand
TTGCGTTGCAAGCTTGCTCGCTTTCCGTTGCTAGCTTGCTAGCTTTGCTTTGCCATCTTGATAGCCTTGCGTCGCTACCTTGTTAAATTGTCGTTGCTAGCTTGCAAGCTTTGCGTTGTTAGGTAGCTAGCATTGCGTTGCTAGCCTGCTAGATTTCTAGATATGCTTTGCTAGCTTGATAGCTTTGCGTTGCTATCTTGCTAGCATTGCGTTGCTANGATTCTAGCTTGCTAGTTTGGAGTTGCTAGCTTGGTAGCTTTGTGTTACTATCTTGCTAGTTTTGCGTTTCTAGCTTGCTACCTTTGCGTTCTACCTTGCTAACATTGCCTTGCAATCTTGCTGGCTTTGCTTTGCTAGCATGCTAGCTTTGCGTTGCTAGCAGGCCACCTTTGCGTTACTACCTTCCTAGCATTCCTTTGCTAGCTTTCCAGCTATGCGTTACTAGGTTGCTTGCTTTGCGTTGCTAGTTTGCTAGCTTTGCGTTGCTTTCTTGATTGCGTTCCGTTTCTTGCTTGCTAGCTTTACGTAGCTAGCTTCTTAACTTTGCGTTGCTAGCTTGCTAGCTTTGTGTTTTTAGCTTGGTAGCCTTGCGTTGCTAGCGTGATAGCTTTACTTTGCCAGCTTGATAGGTATGCGTTGTTACCTTGCTAACTTGGCGATGCTAGTTTGCTAGATTTGCTTTGCTGGCATGCTAGCTTTGCGTTTGCAGCTTGCTAGCTTTACGTAGATTGCTTTCTTTTTTTTCTTCGCGTATATTGCTTGCAAGATTCGTTGCTAACTTGCTA
>NW_019724349.1:0-397 GCF_002891405.2 Cryptotermes secundus | reverse complement strand
CCAAATCTACTAAGCTAGCAACGCAAATCTACCAAGCCAGCAACGTAAGGCTAGCAAGATTGCAACGCAATGTTATCAAGCTAGCAACGCATATCGAGCAATCTAGCAAGCTAGCAACGCAAATCATGATAGATAGCAACGGAATGCTAGCAAGGTAGCAACGCAAAGCTAGCAAGATATCAAAGCAAAACTAGCAACCTAGCAACTCAATGCTAGAAATGTAGCAACGGAATGCTAGCAAGGTAGCAACTCAAATCTAGTGGTATATCGCAAATTTAGCAAGCTAGCAACGCAAAGCTCGCAAGCTAGCAACGCAATGCTGGCAAGCAAGCAACGCAAAGTTGGCAAGCTTGGAAACACACCTGGCAAGATAGGAACGCAAAACTTGGAAGCTAGA
>NW_019724348.1:0-505 GCF_002891405.2 Cryptotermes secundus | reverse complement strand
TTGAAATGTATCAAAACGTGGTTTATATTCGTCAAATTTACTTAAAATTATTGAAAATTAACTTAAAATATCCCTAATATAATGTAAAAATCGTCAATATATTGGACAGAATTTCATTTAGAAAGAAAAAATATTTCACATATTGTCTGTAATTTCTTATATTAACGTAAAATCGTCAATGAATTTTCGGAAACAATTCAAAAAATTAGTTGAGATCTTTCAAAATTTTGATAAAATTATTTAAATTAATTTAGAATGAATGAAATTTTAATAAAATTCATTAAATAATATTGTAATTATCAGAAACGTAAAATAATTCACAAAGCTAGAGTGAAATCTTTTATAAATTGTTTGAAATTCCTTATATTATCTTTAAAATGTTAAATAATTTTAGGTTAAAATTATATAGACTTCGTAGAATTCGTTCAAAATTCTGATACCTTCGAATCGTTGAAGATTTCTTTAAATACCTTGAAATATTATGTAAATCGTCAAAGAATCTGTT
>NW_019724347.1:358-474 GCF_002891405.2 Cryptotermes secundus | reverse complement strand
CTAGTTAAGCACTACACCATAAAGGAGTATTGGGGAGTAGATATATAGATCCACCCCCTCGTTGGTGTCTCCACCTTATCGTGGTGAGGGGGTTTGAGTATGCCAAGGACCCTGAG
>NW_019724347.1:0-186 GCF_002891405.2 Cryptotermes secundus | reverse complement strand
GTTCGTATAGCAACAGGCGTGACCAGAGTGGTTTGAACGGCTGTTGTACTGCGATGTGGAAAGCAAATGGAAAAACTACCACACTATCAATTTTCCTGGATAGTCTCTTTCCAAAAAACAGAGATACCATGCATACGAGATCCAGAAGACGAGGAAGAAGAAGTAAGAAGATGCTGGATGACCTTG
>NW_019724346.1:320-438 GCF_002891405.2 Cryptotermes secundus | reverse complement strand
GATTTAGCAGCTTTGATTGATTTACAAGAACTAAATGGTGTAGCTATGGGGTGTATCTTGCAGTCTAATCATGCGTGCACTGATATTTGTGATCATATAGCAGATGAAATGAGAAAGA
>NW_019724346.1:0-310 GCF_002891405.2 Cryptotermes secundus | reverse complement strand
CTTGTTAAATATATTATTGATAATGATCTTAAGATAGGTTTCATGATCGATGAGACTTCTACTCGAAGTAAAACAGAAGCTCTTGTAATCTGTTTACGTTGCAAACTGCCTGATTCCATGGATGCGAGTAGTTATTTTTTTGATATAGTGGAATTAGAAAATACTACAGCTGCAACGATCAGGGACGCCTTTCTCAACAATATCAAGAGTAATGGATTTCACAGTGACTTTTTATCACGAATTGGATTTCATTTGCTTGTGACGAGGCCTCTAATTTACTTGGAAGGCATGTAGGTTTTGCACAACTTTT
>NW_019724345.1:0-331 GCF_002891405.2 Cryptotermes secundus | reverse complement strand
GATAACAAGATAGCAACGCAAAGATAGCAAGCTAGCAAAGAAAATACAGCAAGGTAGCAATTCAAAACTAGCAAGCTAGCTACGAAAAATCTAGCAAGCTAGCAGCTCATAGTTTGCAAGCTAGAATGCAAAGCTAGGAAGTTAGCAACGCAAATCTAGCAAGATAGCAACGAAAATCTAGCATGCAAGCAACGCAAAGCTGGCAACCTAGCAAAGCAAAAGAGCAAGCTAGCAACGCAAATCTAGGAAGATAGCTACGCAAAGTTGGCAAGCTAGCAACCCAAACTGGCAAGATAATAACGCAAAAGTGGCAAGCTAGCAACGCAAAGCT
>NW_019724344.1:0-460 GCF_002891405.2 Cryptotermes secundus | reverse complement strand
CAAAGTATAGTGTGGAACATATGAAGTAAGTATCCATATTATAGTGTCCATGCAATAATAAAAGTTGTTCAGTAAGTTTATAATGTAGAAACTGTACAGTGTAGATATTTCCCTATATTCCCTCCCCTCCATTCACCTGCCAATCTGTTCATAGAAGTGGTGCTAGAGATAGCAGTGTGCTAACTTCCTTCAGTAACAAGTGCTTTGGACTGGTTGACATAGGCCAAAGGAAGCTGAAGGAGTATAGGTAGAATGGAAGATTCAAGTGCCAATGTCCCTACAATTAGGGTCATTAGACATCCTCTTTTCGACAAGTCTTCTTTCAAGGGTGATTTGTGATGTCTGATTGTTAAATTGATAAAATGCCTTTTTTTTTTCTTTCTTTTTAAAAATTTCATACATATTTAAACTCTTCAATAATATTTTGAATTGTTTCATTTTGGTCCGTTACACTATCAAT
>NW_019724343.1:0-571 GCF_002891405.2 Cryptotermes secundus | reverse complement strand
ATTTGTTGGTAACACCTGAGCTGAAAATGGAAAATAATTTCTCACAATTCCACATACTTACAGGCAAAATGACANAATCTCCATTTGTTGCCTGGTAATAAAAGAAAAATCTAATTTTTCCATATATTGTTTCAGGAAGAATGCCGATGCTGGACGCAATCAAATATATTGAGTGTGTTTTTGGCCTCTTCGCTGGTAAGTAACATATTATCACATGTTAGTGAATAGACACTGGGTTTGGATTGATTACCGGATTACTGAACAGTTATGACTCATAACTACAAATGATTATAATAGTCTCGCTAATTTACACACTACAAATAAATACGGCTGTGGTAGGATAATTGTCGATGGTACGTTCACCTGCAAAGCAATGTCTACACTTCACACCTTGACCAGATGTGGTGGATAGAGCAATAAGAAAATGTATCGTCACCCTCTGCGGAGCTCACGTATTGGTTCTCCAGAGAATCACTATAGTCTCTTGAAAATGCGGCACGGCTTCTTTGTCGAATATACCCTTGAATACGGCTATACACTGACCCACTGCAACGTCGTCAGCCACCTTATC
>NW_019724342.1:393-601 GCF_002891405.2 Cryptotermes secundus | reverse complement strand
ACGCAAAGCTACCAAGCTAGCAACGCAAGACTAGCAAGCTAGCAACGCAGAGCTAGCAAGCTAGAAAAGCAAAGCTAGCAAGCTACCAACGCAAAGTTAGCAAGCTAGAAAAGCAAAACTAGCAAGATAGAAACGTAAAGCTGGCAAGGTAGCAACGCAAAGATAGCAAGCTAGCAACGCATATCTAACAAATTAGCAAGCTAGCAAC
>NW_019724342.1:0-230 GCF_002891405.2 Cryptotermes secundus | reverse complement strand
ATCTAGCAACGCAAAGCTAGCAAGCTAGAAACGCAAAACTAGGAAGTTAGCAACGCAAAGCTAGCAAGCTAGCAATGCAAACTTGGAAGTTAGCAACGCAAAGCTGGCAAGTTAGCAACGCAAACTGCAAGCTAACAACGCAATTCTAGGGAGCTAGCAACGCAAACTGGCAAGCTAGGAACGCTATGCTGGCAAGCTAGCAACGCAAATTTGGCAAGCTAGCAAAGCAA
>NW_019724341.1:0-585 GCF_002891405.2 Cryptotermes secundus | reverse complement strand
TATATTTTGTGCACTGACATGGCCAATAACGTGAAACCCCGCTTCACCAGTCATGAACAGAAGCTGTGGATCCCGATTCCCTCGTGCACATTTTGCAGCAGCCAGTTACAAAAACGAATTCCTGTTGCATAATCTGGTTTTCATCTCATGGACAACTCTATTTTATTGCAAAAACGAATTCTTGTTGCATAATCTGGTTTCAGCTCATACACAACTTTTATTTTATTGCAAAAACGAGTTCTTGCTGCATAATCTGGCTCATCTGGCTGTTTCGTCTAATGAACAACTGTTATTTTATATGGGCGAAATTTTATTAATTTTGTGGCTGCGAAAGCAGATCCTAGCGAAACACCGGTTTTCTGCTCTAATCGTCTTATCGATTTTGGAGGATTGATCTGCAGTCATGCCTCAATATCCCGAACCTCTTCTTCAGTCAGCACAATCCTCTTCTACTGCTTCTTTTGTCACACACTGAACCTGTGGCCAGCCGCTTTTTCACAAGCTTGGATACACACGACTTTGTGGGAACTGTCGAGTCATGATATTTATGACGAAACTTATGGATTCATTTTGTGTTAAGTTTTT
>NW_019724340.1:0-410 GCF_002891405.2 Cryptotermes secundus | reverse complement strand
AGCAAGCTAACAACGCAAATCTAGCAAGGTAGCAATGCAAAGCTAACAAATATCAACGAAAAGCTAGCAAGATTGCAACGCACAGCATGCAAGCTAGCAACGCACTCCTGGCAAGATAGCATCGCATAGCGGCAAGATAGCATCGCATAGCAGCAAGCTAGCAACGCAAAGCTAGCATGCTAGCAAATCAAAGTTCGCAATCTAGACACGCAAAGTTAGCAAGCTAGCAACGCATAGCTAGCAAGCTAGCAACAAAAAGCTAGGAAGATAGCAAAGCAAAGATAGCAAGTTAGCAACGCCAAGCTAGCAAGTTAAGAAGGCAAATAGAGCCAGCTACCAACGGAAAGCTAGCAAGCAAGAACGCAATTTTAGCAAGCTAGCAACGCAAGGCTACCAGCTAGCAACTCAAA
>NW_019724339.1:1092-1263 GCF_002891405.2 Cryptotermes secundus | reverse complement strand
TTCAATTAGATGAAATAGTTTAATTATTTCCATTCTACTCCCAGGGTTCTAATTATAATTAAATACGGACGACCAGGACAGTCTTGATTGAGGAATTAAGTGCACAACAAATATGAATGGACACCTTCACTCTGCATATAGGAGAGGAGACTGAAGGATATTATTAAAACG
>NW_019724339.1:0-999 GCF_002891405.2 Cryptotermes secundus | reverse complement strand
CTTGAAGTCATGAGTATATAGCGACGGGTAGGATGGCGGGTATCAGCTACCGTGTTCATTGAGTGAGCTGTGGAACTCAGGGGAGAGAAATACAGAAATATTTGGAAGGGACTGTCCTGCTCTGGCAGCAAACACGGTTCCCACGGACTAACAGAGACAGCAACTTGGAGACACCGGAGAATATGCGAGACTGTGCTGTGACAAAACCGTATGCTCACAGTTGCTGGTGTAGAACAGGGTTACAAACCTCAGGATAACAAGGAACGCATTATAGAAACGCTGTGTTCATTAAGTAGGATGGAATTAAAATTCGTATTTACTACTGAAGGAAACGTAGACAAACCTCAGGATCAGAGAGAACACCTTGCGGGGAGACTGCGCTTACTAATTATCTTTACATGAAAATATAATTATTATTCACAGTTGAAGGAAATTACGAGAATTCCACGGATAATTGAGAGCCTGTTTTAAGGGAATGTTCTCTTCTTCTGTCTGTCAGACCCCAAAAAATCAACGTCTTCAGTTAATATTATAACGATTCTCTTTATCATGTATTCGTGCTTCACATTAATGTATTAAGCTGGCTTTGGTTCTTTTCCGTGAATCATGGCTACTGATTCAATTATTAAATACACTTTCACATCATTTCTTAATCAAATCGGGAAAACCTTTCAGGCATAAATTGCATCATTTCAAAATATCAACAGAAAATTAGAAAGGATTTTGTTATTATTCTGCCTACAAACGTCGAACCGCGGATCACAGCCTGAGAAACACTAATGTTCAAGTAAATTGCCGCATGGAAATTTATACTTTTTATCGGCAGAGAAGTTTCACATACAATAATATATCGGAAATGCTTCGCACATATTTTTTTCTTAATCGAAATCAGCAGATGGCAGTGGGCACATATGAACGTACATACAGAGTGAAGTTAAATTAGGGTTTGCCGGTCATGCAGAAGGGGAGACAGAAACAAGCAGAAGATAAAGAAGTGTT
>NW_019724338.1:0-547 GCF_002891405.2 Cryptotermes secundus | reverse complement strand
CCACGTACATTTTGATAATAAATGTCAATACAACTGCCACTGCCCATTTGCACATTGCCTCTGTGTGTCATCAATCAAGCGATTTAAGCTTTTGAGAGCCCCTCCTGGGAACCAATGGTATTGGCAGAACCACCAACAAGGACATTATCTACAGAATCAGGAGTGGGGGGCGAAGGGGGTCAAGACCGACCTGCCACAGGAGAGGGAGACCTCGCCGTAGCTGGTGTTTCAGCATTATAAATCTGATCAGCACTTAAACTCCCGTAGTAAGGGGCTATTAAACAGCCGCTAGGCCAGACTCCAGTGTTGTTGATGAGAGCGAAATGAACTTCGGTGACAGAGATATGAAATGAGGCGTATGAGTCATGTTTGGTTTTCAACCTGGTACACGTAAGGGAGGCAAGTTGCAATTGATCCCTCAGGGAATTTTCCACATAATAATAATAATAATTCAATTCAATTAAATTCAATTTTTGGTTTTATTTACGTGCTGTACTCAACAGCTTGTAGCCAATTACAGAGTCAGCACGAGGACACAATATACAGA
>NW_019724337.1:0-1153 GCF_002891405.2 Cryptotermes secundus | reverse complement strand
TCAGTCTTGCCAATCAATGGGCAGTCTCATTACATTCAACACTCAAATCAGTTGAACTCTGTTTGACTTGATCTGGTAAACGTCAAAGTGCTTTAATTGCAACTTGGCTATCTGGTGCGTTATACTCGTAGATGTTTTGATAGTCCCTGTCTAGATTCTTGACTGCCCATGCCTTGATAGCATACACTTCTGCCTGGAATGCTGTGGTGTATTTTCCAAGGCTGAAGCAAAGATTCTGACTTGTAACATAATCATACACCCCAGCCTCAGTACCTTTATTTGCTTTGGAACCATCTGCATAGCAGACTCGCCCCTCTTTTCTGTCGGGTTGAAACCCCTCTTTCTGTTCACTTCTGTGAGGGAATCTGACTATGAAAGGTTTGTCATAGACATGTCTCGGTATCATTTTATCAGTCTCCATCTGCAAGATGGGTTCTTGTTTCATGCCTTGAGTCATGTATGCAGGCCCATAGCCTTCAGATTTGGTTTTCAATTGATCACTGCAGTGGAGTCCATAAGNGCCTACTCCAACTGCAAGTGCAGTGGAGGGAGTCCTAGAAGGACCTCAACTGCAGTTCCAGGAGCTGTCCTCATTCCTCCAGTCATACTGAAACAGGCCAGCCTCTGCAGTTTGCAAAGTTCAGCTTTGTTTGTTTTAAATTTTACCCTAGGCCACCACAGTGGCAGCACAGGTAACTATGGGAATTAAAACCACTGTGTGTATCCAGAGCAGCACTGTTGGTCTTAATCCCCATGTTCACCCAAACATGTCTCTGCAGATCCGAAAGTCACTATAGGCCTTGTTCGTTACCTTATACAGCTGTTTTTTTTCTTGTCACCCCCTTGTCTGAATTTAGTCAAAGTTATTTAACCTCACTGGACAGCTGAACTATTTTACTGTAGAGAGTTGGTTTTTTGAAACCTCTATGCCCTTCTTTCTGGCAAAAGGTAATATTACCATCTAATGGGCTTCTGTGTTATGACACCATGTAGTCAGTAGATGGGTACCAGCATTTCAGAGGAATATATTTCCTCCATCTTCAGATCAGAACTTGTACCTTGAAGATGAAGGCAGTATATGTCCCCTCCCCAACCCCCAAAAAAGAAGAATTGACAAAATTATTGTTCTATGCTGCCTAATCTTCTGTGCTGT
>NW_019724336.1:0-1628 GCF_002891405.2 Cryptotermes secundus | reverse complement strand
GAATGGTTCTACATATGTTTTTAGAGTAATCTGATGAAAGAAACTAGTTTGTCATTTTGCAACAATACAAACACACTAATATGACAGAAACTATGACACACTCTGGGTAACCAGAAGTAATGCCTGTAACCTCAATGACGTCTATTTTATGAAGAATGCTGTCGTCTGAGATGTGGCGCCGTGTAGAATTAGTATAAACCTATNNNATGTTTTGGGGGAATGTACTGCCTCCAAAACGTCGGTTTATACTATGTCTACATGTCACCACATCCCACAAGATGGCATTCTTCATAGTCACCACCGTGAAAACCTCAAAATATACATGTCTATTCTAGATCTGAAAACCCATTGAACTTTAAGCTGTTGAAAACATTACTTTCCTCTCAAAAAGGAGGGCCATTTTAAAAAAATAATTTTCAGGAAACAAATGTTATTACCAAATATGTTTCAAATGACAAGCAAAATGTAACATGGATGATGACAGCTGCAAATACAACAGCAAAAATTCTCACATGCAGAAGGAAAAGGCACATTACAAACTGGATAATTCTGTGTAAGATTTGAGGCTTTCACGGCGGTGACTATGAAGAAAGCAGTCTTCTGGGAACACCACATATACACGGTGCCAAATCCCAGAAGACTGCTTTCTTCTGGATAATTCTAATTTTCTCCAGATCTATTTGATGACATACACAAAACAGCAATCAACTGGAGACTGACATGAAGACACCAACACTGAGACAGGGTGACACACATGCCAGAGTTGGAGCTAACTAGACAGAAAGTGATTTACAAGACATGTGAGACTGACATGAAGACACCAACACTGAAACAGGGTGACACACATGCTAGATTTGGAGCTAACTATACAGAAAATGATTTACAAGACACGTGAGACTGACATGAAGACACCAACACTGAGACAGGGTGACACACATGCCAGAGTTGGAGCTAACTAGACAGAAAGTGATTTACAAGACATGTGAGACTGACATGAAGACACCAACACTGAAACAGGGTGACACACATGCTAGATTTGGAGCTAACTATACAGAAAATGATTTACAAGACACGTGAGACTGACATGAAGACACCAACACTGAGACAGGGTGACACACATGCCAGAGTTGGAGCTAACTAGACAGAAAATTGTTTACAAGACACGTGAGACTGACATGAAGACACGAACACTGAGACACGATGACACACATGCAAGAGTTGGAGCTAACTAGACAGAAAATGATTTACAAGACATGTGAGACTGACAAACATGCAACAAGCAGAATACGTAGGGAACTTCTGTGATGAATATGGGGAAACTTAAAAAATATGCCCTTATTCAAGGCATGAATCAACATAGGCTAATTGTGGCTAATACGGCTAATATGGCGGATGTGACGAAGTGTGATGTGGAAAGTGAGGTTGAAAAGTTTGAATACTCGCAGGATGGAAAGCATATACGGTGTGTGAATTGTGCTTTAATGAAATTAAAACTCCATAGTGTATCACAAGAAGTGAAATCCTTACAGGGAGTTATTGATATTTTACAAGATGAAGTGAAAGGTCTGCGTAGGGAACTTTATTTGAATCCCATGGCTGATCGTGAGCACAAAGAAGGACTGCTCACA
>NW_019724335.1:0-823 GCF_002891405.2 Cryptotermes secundus | reverse complement strand
AGCTATCAAAATAGCAACGTAGAGCTAGCAAGCTAGCAACGAAAACCTAGCAAGCTACCAACGGAAAGTTAGCAAGATAGCAGCGCAAAATTAACAAGCTAGCAAAGTAAAGCTGGCAAGCTAGAAACGCTAAGCTGGTAATCTATCAACGCAAAGCTGGCAAGCTAGCAACGCAAAGCTGCCAAGCTAGCAACGCAAATCTAGTAAGCTAGAAACGCAAACCTAGCAAGCTAGCAATCAGGTAACGGAAAGCTAGCAAAGGAAAGCTAACAAGCTAGCAACGCAAAGCTAGCAAGCTAGCAACGCAAAGCTAGAAAGCTACCAACGCAAAGCTAGCAAGTTAGCAAAGCCATGTTAGCAATGTGGCAACGCAAAGCTGGCAAGCTAGAAACGCAAAGCTGGCTAGCTCGCAACCCAATGCTAGCAAGCTGGCAACGCAAAATCTAGCAAACTATCAACGCAATCTATCAAGTTATAAACGCAAATTAGCAAGCTATAAACGCAGAGATAGCAAGCTAGCAACGCAAAGCTTGCATGCCAGAAAGGCAAAGCTAGCAAGCTAGCAAAGAAAGCTTGCAAGCTAGCAAAGCTAAGTTTACAAGCCAACAAAGCAAAGCTGGCAAGCGAACAAATCAATGCTAGCAAGCTAGCAAAGTAAACATAGCAGGCTAGCAACCCAAAGCTAGCAAGCTAGCAACGCAAAGCTAAAAAGGCAGAAATACAAATCAAGCAAGCAAGCAAGGAACGCAAAGCTAGAATGATAGAAACGGAAATCTAGCAAGATTTTAACGCAAAATAACAAGCTAACAATGCAAAGCTAGCA
>NW_019724334.1:0-855 GCF_002891405.2 Cryptotermes secundus | reverse complement strand
ATTATTTGAATTTTTACAATAATTTGACGCTAATTATTTAATTATGTTCAATGAATTTTAGTTATTTCGTGATATTTCAAACAATTCTAAACCAAATATGATCTTCTTCAACCTAATTTATATAATTTTAAACCAAAATTCTTTCTCAATTTCAATTAACTTAAGTAATGTCAATTAATTTGTGAAAGTTTTCACACTAAGTTTAGGAACTCTAGCAGTATCTGCGACGATTTACGCAATATATCAGGAAATTGAAAGAAATTTTCAAAAAGATTCGGAGGTAATTTAGAGAATATTTATTAAATTTTGAAAATTTTCAACAAGATCTATATAATTTTACCATAAAATTCGTTACTTATTCAAGTTAAACTAAAAATTTTCTAACAATTCATAAAATGATTCATTCTAAATAAGGAAAACCTTTAAATTTCAAATAATTACTACAATAATTTATCAATTAAAATAAAATTTTCATTCAATCAAATTTATTTAAAAATTTTAAACTAATTTTGAAGGAAATAAACCGATTTTATGAAAATTTTTCAGAAAATTTTTTGACAATTTCACGTTAATATAAGGATTTCCACAAAATACGTGAAATATTTCTTCTAATTAAATGGACTTCTCTAGCTATTATTGAAAATTTCTACTTTATATTAGAGAAATTTATATCAATTTTGATAGAAATCTATCCAATTTCTTGATGATAATTTATTATTAATTAATTTTAATCAAGTTTTGAAGGGTTTCATTATAATTTAAGGGATTATATAGTAATTTTGACCAACCTGAACTAAATTTATATAATTTTCAACATGCATTCTTTATCGTATTCAATTAATATTTAAAATATCA
>NW_019724333.1:0-326 GCF_002891405.2 Cryptotermes secundus | reverse complement strand
TCTAACTTGCTTGGCGTTGCTAGCTTGCTATCTTTGCGTTGCTAGTTAGCTAGCACTGCGTTTCTATCTTGCTATATTGCTATTGCAAGCTTACAAGCTTTGCGTTGCTAGCTTACCATGTTTGCGTTTCTAGCTTGCAGCGTTTACGTTCCTAGCTTGCTAAATTTTCGTTGCTAGCTTGCTAGCTTTACGTTGCTGCCTTTGTAGCTTTGCGTTGCTAGCTTGCTAGCTTTGCCTTATTTGCTTGCTTGCTTCTTTCCGTTTATTACTTACCAGGTTTTCGTTGCCCTTTTGCCAGCTATGCGTTGCAAGCTTTCCAGGTTTGC
>NW_019724332.1:0-459 GCF_002891405.2 Cryptotermes secundus | reverse complement strand
CACCTCAAATTTGTATTCCCATAAGCCCTTGTTTAATATTATTTGCTCTATGGCCATTTGACTTCTAGAACCGATTTTCATTGGAACATCCACTATTGCTTGCATGCCATATGAATTGATCATTGTCTGTAGTTGTAGGTTTGCCCTATTTCCTGAGAAATCTGTATTGAAGTCACTTACAATAATAATTTTCTTTCCTTTATTTAGTAACTCATTAATTATTATGTCCATAGTTTCAATAAATATATTGATGTTACTGTTAGGAGTTCTGTATACACAGATAATAACTGTATTGAATTGAGTGAGTTCGATTATACTAGTCTCAAAATGTTCTTCTCGAGTATAGTGTTCAAACAAATTATAAGGTTTTGCTTCTAGATTTTCTTTGACATGGATGCATGAGCCTCCATGTCATTTATTTTTCCTGCAGAATTTTGAAACCAGGGTGTAGTTTACAAA
>NW_019724331.1:0-503 GCF_002891405.2 Cryptotermes secundus | reverse complement strand
TCCACAACATTACACTATATATATTTAAGACCTAATTTAATATTATTCTATGCCTGGGTCTCCTTGCTTCATGTTTCCTACCTAAAATTTTATATGTATTTCTAATCTACCTCATACATGCCATAAAGTAAAAAAAGGTAAAGGTATCCCTGAAACAGGCTGTGGAGGCCCATAGGGTTGTGAGATGTTGAGGTTCCAACATTTTCTCTAGACAATTGGCTCATAGACGGCAGCAAGGTTGTCAGCCCTATGTGCTGGCCGCCCTTTACCCCCAAGAACATTCCTGGTACTCATTTCTGCTAGAGGCTGAGCTGACCCCAGGGCCATAGTGTGGCTGGAAGAATGAGATCAATTGAAAAAATCCAATGACCTCATCTGGACTTGAATCTGTGACCTTCCGTCTTGTAGAATAGTGCCTCAACCAACTATGCTACCGGGTGCTCCACATGCAACAGAAATCATAGTGTAAGATTTGAGGCTTTCACGGCGGTGACTATGAAGAA
>NW_019724330.1:0-667 GCF_002891405.2 Cryptotermes secundus | reverse complement strand
TCAAACAATTCTGTTTTGAGGTTACACTCTGCCAACAACATAAGCGTCTCTCTGCTAAGAACTTAAACTCCTATAAATCTATATACTGTGGAACAATTTTTCAATTTAAATTTTAAACTTTCAATCGCAACTATTTGGAATAATGTAAGATTTGAGGTTTTCACGGCGGTGACTATGAAGAAAGCAGTCTTCTGGGATGTGTCGCCGTGTAGATATTGTGTTAACCGACGTTTCGGAGGAACGTATCGCCTCCATCTTCAGGGTAGAAGAAAAAAGAAGAAATTCCGCAAGCGAGGAACCGGCGCGAGCAAATGCTGCTCACGTCGGTTAACACAATATCTACACGGCGCCACATCTCAGAAGACTGCTTTCTATTTGGAATAAGTTTCATTAGAACGTAAATTTAAGGTCACTTTACAAATTAATATTCGCCCGCAACAACAGACACCTATTGCATGAAATGGATCCATATTGGGAAGAGTAACTTTATAACGTGAGTTACAGATAACATGTGTCTGATGGTTAACTAAATCATAGGTCGAAACATGTAGTAAGAAATCTATGCTTATATCAAATAAGTAATTCTTACAAGTAACATACATATTACCATCTGTTTTTGTCTTCACCCGAAGATATCCTGCTTTATTGTTGAGTTGACGGTCATAAC
>NW_019724329.1:0-723 GCF_002891405.2 Cryptotermes secundus | reverse complement strand
ATGTCACAACAAGATCATGTTTCAAACAAAATATGTACCAATTAAGATATGAACACTTTACATATTTTCCTCTTATAAGGTGTTCTTTTTCATGCACTGAAACTGTCCCTATGAACATTCATGTATGTGATACATGTCTTGTACACTTTGCTAATCTTGCTTCCAAGTTCCTGAATGACAAATTTCACTTCACAAAATTTGTGAAAAATGTTGTCATGTTTAAGTAACCTGCACATTGCTCTGTATAGGTAGCAAAAATTTATATAAAACTGTAAAACCTCTTAATATTATCCATGTAATCATACATAATCCATTGACTATTGGTACAGATTGGAAGTCGGCGAGTAATCCAGTGTGCAGCTATCCTCATGGTGGTTGTTGGCCTCGTCACCAAGTTTGGTGCAGTTTTTGTCATTATCCCTCAGCCTATTGTTGGAGGCATGTTCTGCGTCATGTTTGGTATAATTGTTGCTTTTGGTAAGTAATCCTTACAAAAAAGACTAATATTTTTGCAAAAAAAGCTAAATTTCAACTTACAAATAAAAGCAAATAATACTACGGTTAGGGAAAGGCTGGCAGTGAGCAAACAAACGACAGAGTTCATATGGAGAGGTTCAATCTCAAGAAATTAAATGAGGCAGAGGGTAAAGAGCAGTGTTGAGTTGAAATCTCAAATAAGTTTGCGGCTTTAGAAAACTTGGAAACTGAGGTGAATGTTAATAA
>NW_019724328.1:1662-3033 GCF_002891405.2 Cryptotermes secundus | reverse complement strand
TCGGTCCTGAGGCCGCGCCCTCCCCTGGAGGAGTCCTTCTGCAAGTCCCGTTTCTGGTGGCCGTGCCATACCTTGCAGAAGTCTGACTCTCAGTCCGGCAGGAGCGAGTCCCTCTATATGCTCCTCTACCTCGGGAATACTGGCCCGTGGTGGTGAAGCCATGGCCAACCCGGTAATTGCCCTCTTGGGATTTACTTCGGGGGTTCCGAACACTGGGTCCCTGTGAACTTCCACGGTTGCCTCTTCCCGCGGATACATTTCGTCTGGAAACTCTCTCTAATGTGTCCGGCCTCTGAAATCTAACGTGTTCCTCTAGAACCCCCCTTAGCCCACTGGCGACAGCGGCTAAGAATCTCTCTTCCGCTTCTCTATCTAGTATGGCTTGTTCTACTGGATTTTTAACCTGCTTGACCGTCTTCTGACACAGTTTACGGAGACGGTCTAAACACATCGCGGGACTCTCATCTCTTTCTTGAGAAGCGTCTTCTAAACTTGTGTAATGATATTGATCTACCTGCTTGTCTTTAAATCTCTGCACGAACACTGCTCTAAATCTGCATATTCTACATCATCGCCCTTTAATCCGTGTTGGTTGGAATAAAAAGACTTTGCTACCCCTCTTAATTTCAATCTTGCTAGCCGTACTTTATCTTTAGTACTCAGCCTACCCATTTCAGCTGCTTCATCTATTGCTTCAAAAAATTCATACACGGAGATGCTACTCTGATCTCCTTTGCAAGGCTCTACTAAATTGGCTGTACTTAGGTCTTTCGCCAAATTTGCCATTTTCCTTTGGTTATTCCGTTAATATAATCTCATATAAATTTTCCCAGTACTGGCTGGCTTCTCGGGTAAGATGCCCGCAATGTCGGCTTTCGATCACGACGGAGGTCCCCACGGACCTTGCCACGTCGCCCGATCCCTTGCCCACGGGGCCGTTCTCCCTGAGATTCGACCCCAGGTCAACGGAATCGTTTTTTAGTCCGGCTAGCTGCTCACGCTGCTGGACTCCCCTCGCCCTTGAATGGCTGGAGGTAAAGCCAATGCCGGCGGAGGTCCTGGCGCCTCCTCGCCCTAAATAACAGGTGAGTTTCCCCCCTTTTTTACAATTACTCCTCGCTCGGAATTTTAAGTATTAGTTGTTACTCTACAAGAAACACTGTCTTCCCTTTCTCTCCAATACTGTGGAAGAAAGTCAGTTCTTTCAATATTTAATTCTTCATACAAGTATCCTGGGCTAAGGAATCGTCCAATGATCCTAACTTCTACTTCAAAAATAACACTCAAGCCTTCTGACAGCTCGTATTTATAAACTTTATAAGAAGGAGCCTGAAATCCACTGGGCTTACCTGCAAATGTTATCTCTAATCT
>NW_019724328.1:0-1377 GCF_002891405.2 Cryptotermes secundus | reverse complement strand
AATAAAATAAATGGAAATAAATGAAACAAAACAAGTTAATAAAGTTATTGCTTTCTTGCAATCACTTCCCCTCTATCTGAGGTTACTAGCCAGGCTGCGACACACAGGTCTCTACTTACATAGCGTAGCGATACTGTAGAGGACGATCATGGTAGCGTGTAGTGCTGGTAGAGATCGGTGGTCACTGCAGCTTGACGCCTGCCGCCGTAGGATAGCGGTTCCCCCCTGGAGGATGGACCTTCGGCTAACTTAAACTGTAACTCTGTCTATACTGAAGAAGAAGTGCTTCTACTTCCTGTGTACTGAGTTTATATGTCCTTACATCCTCCTAACCATATTGTAACAGCGTTTACAATTGGACCTCTTGTTCTAAACTAGCAAGTGATTGCATGGTGTTGAAGACTCGATACAGGATATGTGATTCATCCCCTTATGTCAAATGTTCTGATTTTCGCCCTCAGTTAAGTTACTCATCTCGCCGACATTCTTTGTCAGCTCTCCCGTGTAGGAAGTCTATGCGGTCTGGCTTCCTAATGTTACTCGCTCTGGGTTTTCTGGAACCACATCCTATATCCTGTAGCTAAGCCTTTATGCTTACGTGAGTAATAAAATGATGAAATTAGTAATACACAGGCATGCATATGCCTGCAATTCTTATCGCTTTCAATAAAATCAATAACACGTAAATCGGTTAATACATATACATGCAGATAGGGTGATGTCACGAGGTCACCGCAGCATTCATCTTCCAGTTGTGAAACAAACTTTCGGAATCCTTCCCCAGCTGTTCACTCTGGTTTATCCTGAAGTTCGTAGTTGCTGCTTTGGATGGATCGAACTTCATACCAGGCACCTATGAACACCTCACCTGAGTTCCTGCAACAGACCAAGGCCAGATGTAGTGAAATTCTTCATTCAACACTTTAATGAAGTGAACTTAGCAATGCAATTGCTAGAAATTTGTTGAAGAAAACCAACAAATATTATCGAATGACAGTACGGATGGTGTGCATGAAGCACCAATTTCTGTGCTTCTTGCCAATGATTGGACACGGGTTCATATGTTTGTTTCAAATCGACGTATCGCTTAGTCGTGGGAGTGGGCTTACTTTGGATAATGTTAATTTAGTCACAAATCATTCAAATTTACAGTAATTTCAAAATTGCCAGATGGAACGCTGCTAGGTTTATTGGCTTTTTAATGACCCCTAAAAGAGGAACCTCTCTGCAAATTTTTGTATTTCACAGAAGGATACACTTAACTGCTTGTGCTTGTGGTCATATTTGCCAATATACAGCGACAGTCTCTGGTATATTGTGTAAGAAATTTCAGGTTAACACATAATCCTTTGTTTGAGATGAAGTGAAAATTTCTTG
>NW_019724327.1:0-465 GCF_002891405.2 Cryptotermes secundus | reverse complement strand
AAAGCGAGGAATACTAAATTTCGTGAGAGAAATATCGAAAATTTTTTTGGGACTTTGACTCAGTCAGATGCTAGAAGTAATAATCAGCAGATTACAGAGTTGGAAAAGAACAAAAAGAATTTTTGCACTTATCGAAAGAACAGATGACCATAAAAAAAACAACAATTACACAAGTAAACACAACGTTGCAAAAGGTAAATCAAAATGAAAGGGTTTTGAAAGAAGGTTTAAGTAAATTATCAAACTTCAATGCACAGAAATTTAGCGAATTGGAAGAAGAGATTAGGAACGTAAACTTAATCAATGAGCAGTTTCGCCTGATACAAAGAGGGATAGACGAAAGTCAACATTCATTCGAAATATTGATAGACGCATTTGTCCATGCAGAACAGGGAACAGTTCAACCACAGTTAAGCACCTCAGAAAAGATAAAACAGTTAATAGGAAGTCAAAAGCTGCCAAGCG
>NW_019724326.1:0-492 GCF_002891405.2 Cryptotermes secundus | reverse complement strand
TGCAATACTGCACTACTTATATGTCAAAAATTTCATGGAAGAACTTATGCATATTTTCCATTTCCAAATTCCTGTCCAGCCAAAATTCCCACTCAATAATTACCACTTAAAGCCAAACGCTCTACCCCTGATGATGGCTTGAAATTGTGGCCGAAACATGTTGTGTCCATAAAAAGCTTTAATAAATGAAATGTTGATACAGTAGTGGCTTCTTTGTTGTTGTGCAGATGGTATATTCTTGTATTCTTTATATCTTATGAGAGACACACAACACGATGCAAACTAAGATCAAAGCAGTAAAACTGTCCATCTGCTTCATTAATTAACCACCACACCATGAAAATATATATCGCAGAATGGAGGTGTACAGCTTCACCATTCTCAACCTTGGCAATGGATGGAGGTCGGTAGTCGGCTTCACACACTGGCCACTTTACCCCCTGGCAAAAGAGAGTGCCCCAGTACCCATCAGACAGGAAGAGCCAATCTGGA
>NW_019724325.1:0-4990 GCF_002891405.2 Cryptotermes secundus | reverse complement strand
GCTAGCTTTGCGTTGCTAGCTTGCTAGCTTTGCGTTGCTCCCTTGATAGCTTTCCGTTGCTAGCTTGCTTGATTGCTAGATAACGCGTTGCAAGCTTGCAAGTTTTGGTTGCTAACTTGTCATTTTTGCGTTGCTAGCTAACCAGCTTTGCGTTTCTAGCTTGCAAGGTTTGCGTTGCTAGCTTACAAGCTATGCTTTGCTAGCTTACCATCTTTGCCATGCTAGCATGCTACCTATCTCTTGCTAGCTTGTTAGCTTGCTATATATGCGTTACTATCTTGCTATTTTGCATTGCTAACTTGCTAGCTTTCCGTTGCTAGATTGCTAAATTGCTAGCTTTGCGTTGCTATTTTTCTTACTACTTTTCCGTTGCTAGCTTGCTAGCTTAACGTTGCTAGCTTGCTAGTTTTGCGTTTCTAGCTTTCTATCTTTGCGTTGCTACCTTGCTAGCTTTCCGTTGCTAGCTTGCTAGATTTGGGTTTTTTGCTTCCTTGTTTGCATTTCTTGCTTGCTGGCTTTGAGTTGCTAGCTTGCTAGATATGCGTTGTTAGCTTGCAAGCTTTGCGTCGCTAGCTTGGTAGCCTTGCTTTGCTAGCTTGGTAGATTTGCTTTTCCAGCTTGCTATGTTTGCTTTGTTACCTTGCTTTCTTGGCGTTTTTAGGTTCCTAGCTATGCGTTGCTAGCTATCTAGCAAGTGTTTCAATGCTATCTTGTTATATTATTAGATATGCGTTGCTAATTTGATGGTTTACGTTGCTAGATTGCAAAATTGCTAGATTTGCGTTGCTATCTTGATACTTTTGCGTTTCTAGCTTGCTAGCTTTACTTTGCTAACTTGCTAGCTTATCGTTTCTAGCTTACTATCTTTGCGTTGCTTCCTTGCTAGCCTTCAGTTGCTAGCTTGATAGATTTGCGTTATTTCCTTCCTTGTTTGCGTTTCTTGCTTGCTAGCTATTTGTTGCTAGCTTGCTAGATTTGCGTTGCTAGCTTGCTAACTTTGCGTCGCTAGCTTGTTAGCCTTGCGTTGCTAGCACTGTAGCTTTGTGTTGCCAGCTTGCTAGGTGTGCTTTGTTACATTTTTTGGCGTTTTTAGCTTGCAAGCTATGAGTTGCTAGCTATCTAGAAAGCTTTGCATTGCTATCTTGCTATATTACTTGATATGCGTTGCTAGTTTGATAGCATTAGGTTGCTATCTTGCCAGCATTGCGTTGCTAGCTAACTAGATTTGCGAGCTAGCTTGCTAGCTTGGCGTTGTTAGCTTGTTAACTTTCCGTTGGTAGCTTGCTAGCTTTGCGGTGCTACTTTGATAGCTTCGCGTTGCTAGCTTTAAGTTGCTAGCTTGCTAGCTCTGCGTTTTAACTTGCAAGCTTGACGTTCCTAGCTTGCTAGCTTTGCGTTGCCAGCTTGCTAGCGTTCCGATGCGCGCTTCCTAGCTTTGCGGTTTCTAACTTGCTTGATGGCAAGATTTGCTTTGCAATCTGGCTAGATTTGCGTTGATATCTTACTAGCTTTGTGTGGCTAGCTTGCTAGCTTTGCGTTATTAGCTTGCTAGCTTTGCATTGCTAGCTTTGTAGCCTTGTGTTGCTAGCTTGCTAGCATTACGTTGCTAGCTTGCAAGCTTTCCGTTTCTAGCTTGCTAGCGTGCTAGCATTACGTTGCTAGCTTGCAAGCTTTCCGTTTCTAGCTTGCTAGCGTGCTAGCATTACGTTGCTAGCTTGCAAGCTTTCCGTTTCTAGCTTGCTAGCGTGCTAGCATTACGTTGCTAGCTTGCAAGCTTTCCGTTTCTAGCTTGCTAGCGTGCTAGCATTACGTTGCTAGCTTGCAAGCTTTCCGTTTCTAGCTTGCTAGCGTGCTAGCATTACGTTGCTAGCTTGCAAGCTTTCCGTTTCTAGCTTGCTAGCGTGCTAGCATTACGTTGCTAGCTTGCAAGCTTTCCGTTTCTAGCTTGCTAGCGTGCTAGCATTACGTTGCTAGCTTGCAAGCTTTCCGTTTCTAGCTTGCTAGCGTGCTAGCATTACGTTGCTAGCTTGCAAGCTTTCCGTTTCTAGCTTGCTAGCGTGCTAGATATACGTTGCTAGCGTGCTACCTTTGCGTTCCTAACTTGCTAGCTTTGCTTTGATAACTTGCCAGGTTTGCGTTGCTAGCTAATATGTTTTGCGTTTCTAGCTTGCCAGGATTTCGTTGCTAGCTTGCCAGCTTTGGGTTGCTAGCTTCCTACCTTTGCGTTGCTAGCTTGCCAGCTTTGCGTTGGTTGCTTGCTAGCTTTGCATTGCTAGCTTGGTAGCCTTGTGTTGCTAGCTTGCAAGCTATGCGTTAATATCTTAGTAGGTTTGTGTTGCTAGCTTGCTAGATTGCGTTATTAGTTACTAGCTTTGCGTTACTAACTTCCTAGCATTCCCTTGCTAGCTTGCTAGCTTGCTATATTTGCGTTGCTAGCTTTCTCGAATTTGGGTTTCAAGCTTGCTAGCTTTGCTTTGCTAGCTTGCTATTGTTGCGTTCTAACTTGGTAGGTTTACGTTCAATCTTGCTGGCTTTACAATGCAAGCTTGCTATCTTTGAGTTTCTAGCTTGCTAGCTTTGCGTTACTTGCTTGCTTTGCGTTACTTGCTTGCTTTGCGTTTCTTGCTTTCTAGCTTTCGTTGCTAGCTTGCTAGCTTGGCGTTGCTTGCTTCCTAGCTTTGCGTTGCTAGCTTGGTAGGTTGTAAATTGCGTCGCAAGCTTGCTTGCTTTGCGTTGTTATCTCGTTAGCTTTGCGTTGCTAGCTTGCTATATTGGTTGCCAGCTTACTAGCATTGCTTTGCTAGCTTGCTAAATTTGCGTTGCTACCTTGGTAGCTTGGCGTTGCTAGTTTCATTACTTTGNCTTTGCTAGCTTGCTAGCTTGCAAGATTTGCTTTGCCAGCTTGATAGATTTGCGTTGCTAGCTTGCTAGTTTTGCGTTGTTTGCTTGCTTGCTTGCTAGATAACGCGTTGTTAGCTTGTTTGTTTTGAGTTGCTAGCTTGCCACCTTTGCGTTGCTAGCTAACCAGCTGTGCGTTTCAAGCTTGCCAGGTTTGCGTTGCTACCTTGCCAGCTTTGCGTTTCTATCTTGACAGCATTGCGTTGCTAGCTTGACAGAATTGCGTTGCTAGCATGCTAGCTATCCATTGCTAGTTTGCTAGCTTGCTATATATGCGTTGCTAGCTTGCTTGCTTTACGTTGCTTGCTTGCTAGCTTTGTGTTGCTATCTTGCCAGCTTGGCGTTGCTAGCTTGCCAGCTTTGCGTTGCTAGCTTGACAGCTTTGACTTGATTTCTTGCCAACTTCGTTTTGATAGCTAGCTAGATTTGCGTTGTTAGCTTTCTAGCTTTAAGATGGTAGCTTGCTAGATCTGCGTTGCTAGCATGCTAGATTTGCGTTGCTAGCTTGCTAGCTTTACGTTGCTCGCTTACTAGCTTGCTAGATATGCTTTGCTAGCTTGATAACTTTGCGTTGCTAGCTTGCCAGCTTTGCGTTGCTAGCTTGCCAGCTTTGCGTTGCTAGCTAACAGCTTTGTGTTTCTAGCTTGCAAGGACTGCCTTCCTAACTTGCCAGAATTGTGTTGCTAGCATTCCAGGATTCCGTTTCTAGCATGCTAGCTATTTTTAGTAGCTTTCTAGGTTGCTATATATGCGTTGCTTGCTTGCTAGCATTGCGTTGCAAGCTTGTCAGGGTTGCGTTGCTAGCTTGCCATCTTTATGATGTTAGCTTGCCAGCTTAGCGTTGCCAGCTTGCTAGATTTGCCTGGCAAGCTTGCTATTTTTGCGTTGCTACCTTGCTAGATTTATGTTGCTAGTTTGTTAACTTTGCGTTGCTATCTTGCTAGATTGCTAATTTGCGTTGCAAGCTTGCTAGATTTGCTTGGCTATTTTGCTTGCTTTGCGTTGTTAGCTTGCAAGTTTTGCTTTGCCAGCTCGCTATATTTACGTTGCTAGCTTGCCAACATTGCGTTGCTAGCATGCTAGCTATCCGTTCCTTGCTTGCTAGCTTGCTATATATGCGTTGCTACCTTGTTAGCTTTACGTTGCAATCTTGCCAGCTTTGCGTTTCTAGATTGCCAGCTTTGCTTTGCTAGCTTGCCAGCTTTGATTTGTTAGCTTGCCATCTTATCGTTGCTAGTTTGCTAGATTAGCGTTGCTAGCCTGCTAGCCTTGCTTTGCCAGTTTGCTAGCTTTGCGTTGCTAGCTTGCTAGCTTTCCGTTGCTACGTTACTAGCTTGCTAGATATGCGTTGCTAGCTTGCTACCATTGCGTTGCTATCTTCCCATCGTTGCTAACTAACCAGGTTTGCGTTTCTATCATGCCAGGTTTGCGTTGCTAGCTTGCCAATTTTGCGTTGCTAGCTTGACAGTTTTGCGTTACAAGCTTGCCAGCTTTCCGTTAATAGCATGCTAGCTATCCATTACTAGCTTGCTAGGTGGGTATATATGTGTTGCTAGCTTGCTAGCTTTGCGTTGCTAGCTTGCCAGGTTTGCGCTGTTAGCTTGCTAGCTTTGAGTTGTCAGCTTGCCAGCTTTGCGTTGCAAGCTTGCTAGATTCGCGTGGCAAGCTTGCTAGTTTTGCGTAGCTACCTTCCTAGCTTTGCGTTTCTAGCTTGCTAGCTTTTCTTTGCTAACTTGCTAGATTGGTAGCTTTGCTTTGCTCGCTAGTTAGCTTTGCGTTGCTAGCTTGATAGTTTTCTTTGCTAGCTTGCCAACATTGCGTTGCTAGCTTGCTAGATTTCCGTGGTTAGCTTGCTAGCTTTGCTTTGTTCCCTAGATAGTTTTTCGTTGCTAGCTTGCTAGATTTGCGTTGCTAGCTCGGTAGCTTTGCGTTTCTAGCTTGGTAGATTTGATTGCCAGCTTGCTAGATTTGCTTTGCTACGTTGCTAGCTTGGCTTTGTTAGTTGCTAGCTTTTCCTTGCTACCAATATAGCTAGCTTTGTGTTACAAGCTTGCTAGATTGCTAGATATGCGTTGCAAGCTTGATATCTTTG
>NW_019724324.1:254-466 GCF_002891405.2 Cryptotermes secundus | reverse complement strand
TAGCAAGCTAGCAAGCTAGCAACGCAAAGGTAGCTTTCCAGAAAGTTAAAAACTAGCATGCTAGCAACGCCAAGCTAGCAAGGTATAAATGCAAACCTATCAAGCTGGCAACGCAAACTAGCACGTTAGAAACGCAACGCTACCAAGGAAGCAACTCAAAGCTAGAAAGCAAAAAGAGCATAGCAAGCAAGAAACTCAAAATAAGCAAGCTA
>NW_019724324.1:0-231 GCF_002891405.2 Cryptotermes secundus | reverse complement strand
AGATAGCAAGCAAGCAAGGGAAAATTAGGAAGTTAGCAACGCAAAGCTGGCAAGCTAGAAACGCAATCTGGCAAGCTAGCAACGCATAACTGGCAAGGTAGCAACCCAAAGCTGGCAAGCTAGCAACGCATATCTAGCAAGTTAGCAACGCAAAGCTAGCAAGCAAGAATTGCAAAGCAAGTAAGGAAAGCAAAGCTAGCAAGCTAGCAACGCAAAGCTAGCCAACTAGCA
>NW_019724323.1:0-506 GCF_002891405.2 Cryptotermes secundus | reverse complement strand
CAGAGTGATAGGAGAACTAATCAAAGAATTAGAGTATCTCACCGTAAGTGACAGGATAGAAACCTTGCGGAATAAAGTAGGGGAATTAGTACATGACGCCACGGAACGCGTAACAGTTAGCCGCGAAATGGATTCGCGAGTAAGGGCAAACGCTAAAACATTAGCTCAGATGGTGCGAGAAATGAAGTTACACCATGAGGAGCTGGTTAGAGAGCAGCTCACGCTCGAGCAGAAGATTAACCAGACAACGGACCAAATAACTAACTCCGTAAGGAAAGCCAGTTACACGAGGGAATTAGAAATACTAATAATGAAAATTTATACAGATTTAACAAGCTTAGCTTTAAGCTTAGATATGGCAACGTTGCACCGATTGACTGCCAGTTTGCTGCCCTCGCACAAATTATTCGCGATTTTGCGCGATATTTACGTACAATTGAAACAAGGCTACTCGTTCATATCAGCCTTGAAACCGGAGAACATGCATTTGTTTTATGCATCTTCGG
>NW_019724322.1:0-1745 GCF_002891405.2 Cryptotermes secundus | reverse complement strand
CATATTCTCCCTTGCACATATAGATGGAAACAGATTCAGGTTCCAAAGACACTGGAAAAACTCAGTAAGGTTAGTCAGCCATAAGGTTGTCAGCCTTGCTCACTGGTTGCCTTTTACCCCCCAGGAAGATTCCTGGTACTCGTGTGTTAGAGGCCGAGTTGACCCCAGGGCTATACTGTGGCTGGAACTATTAGGTAAAATTTTGAAGTCCACCTGGTCAGGACTTGAACCCACAACCTTCCAGCTTGTGGCATAGAGCCTCAACTAACTACAGTACCGTGTGCCCAAACAGTCCCAGTGAAGACAAAAATTATCTGCTGTATAATTTAAATATGACTTGAATGAATGAATATATTAGGGGTAGGCCTCCTCAGCCCTTGCATCGCAACCTACAGTGGTCTGTTTTGCTTCCCCTTTTGATTATCCCCTCAGCAATTTTGTATGTGGGGGCGTCAAAATAGTCACTTGGTTCCATAAAGTATTGACCCAAGTGACGTACTTTTCAATAAGCTAAGGCCTCACATTTGCACAGGATATGTGTGGCTGTTTCATTTCCTTCTTGACACCTCTCACAACTGGGGCTATCACTTAGTCCCAGTTTGAAGAGGTGTCCTTTAAGGTGACAGTGTCCTGTAAGTAGTCCCGCCATCCATCTTAGCTGGTTCAATAGTTCCTTTGCTCTTTTAACTGAGGGTCCTCGTATGAGTCCCTTTGCTTCTCTGAGTCCAGTCAAGGATCCCCAGTATTTCTTGTGTTTCATGTTTGTCCAGTCCCTGATTGCCTGTCTGGCAACTCCTATAGAGATGCCACAGGCTGGTTCAGGTCCTATGAAGAGATGTTCAGCTCCAGTCTTAGCCAATTGGTCTGCTGTTTCGTTTCCAGCAATACCCTCATGCCCCGGCACCCATATCAGTTGTACCCTGTTATGTTTGTCCAGTTCCATGAGGGTTTGGTGGCAATCCCAGACCAATTTTGAGTTGATCTGGTGTTTGTCAAGAATTTTAAGTGCAGCTTGGCTGTCAGATAGAATGTAGATGTTCCTATTTCTGTAGTTCCTATCTAAATTCTCAATAATACATGCCTTAATGGCATATACTTCTGCCTGGAATACTGTCGTGTACTGCCCAAGGCTGAAACTAAGTTTCCGCTCTTGCCATAGCAGTACACACCAGCTCCAGTGCCATTATTTATCTTGGAACCATCTGTATACCAAATCAGTCCCGGTTTTCTATCGGGCCAAAACCCGTCGTCCCATTCACTCCTGTCAGGAAATGTGACTGTGAAGGGTTTTTCAGTACATGTCTCAGTATAATTTTGTCAGACCCCATTTGTAATATGGGTTCTTTTTTTGTGGCCTGCGTTATATATGCATGGCAGAAATCATCAGATCAAGGTTTCCATTGATCACTGCACTGGAGATGGTAGATTCCTGCCCTGGCCTCTGCCTCCAACTGTAGATGCAGTGGGGGGAGTCCAGGGACTGTCTCCAGTGTAGCTGTTGGAGATTTTCAAATTGCTTCTGTGGTACCCAAGCAAGCCAACCTTTGCAATTTGCTAAGTTCTGCCTTACTTGTCTTGAGTTTAACTTGGGGCCACCATACTGTGGCACCATATGTAATTATGGGTCTTACAGCCACAGTGTCTATCCAATGCACAACGTGCGGCTGCAGCCCCCCAAATTTTACCAAACATGCTTCTGCATGACCTTGTCCAGCTCCTTTTTCCATGTCAGTCCCTTGTCTAAT
>NW_019724321.1:3656-5983 GCF_002891405.2 Cryptotermes secundus | reverse complement strand
AATTAGCCGCAACTTATTTATAATAAATAGACTTGCCAAAATACTAGACCTAAAGGGTAGAAGAATATTATTTTATGGTTTGATCTATTCCTTTTTAATATATGGAATTGTAATATGGGCACACAGTGCTAAGGCACTTACTAAAAGAATTTTTATTCTTCAAAAAAGGGGCAGTTTGGTACACTGCAGGCTAAAAACTTTAGAATTGTGCAGAGATAGTTTTAAACATCTTAAGATTTTAACAATATATTCGTTGTACATACAGCAAACAATCTTATATGTAACTAATAAGTGTAGCTGCACGGTAAATAAACAAGTACACACACATAATACAAGAAACAACAATGACTACCATAAATGGGTGCTTAACTTAGAACTTTATAACAGTAAACCTTCAGTTGCTGGTTGTATCTTTTATAATAAATTACCTAGTAATATAAAACTACTTGAAAATAAAAACCTGTTTATAAGGGAACTGAAGAATTTACTCATTAATGGCTGTTACTACTCAATTGAAGACTATGTGATTGATAAATTCTTAAATACTGGATAAAGATACATGCTGGATGTAAACAATCATTACATATTTAGTTAGTTTATTGTATTCTTGCTAATTTTATAATTTATATCATGTGACATGTCCTACATCAATGGAATCTGATCTATAGGATGAATAAACATGAATGAATGAATGTGAGCCACGAAACTAGTTGAGGTGCAGCCGCTCCGTTTTTGTCTTGGTTTGTTACCTTGTTATAGTTTAGGGATGCATACTAGATATCTGGGCAGTTTCTTAAATTCGTTATATTTATTTCAGAACTTTGTATGAGCAAGGTAAAGAGCCATTTTGTTTAATTAATGTTGAGTAAATGCTTTTTCAGTTTGTTTAGGGCCAGAAAATTGTCATGAGTTGTTAGAGACCAGAGGCGACAATAAAAATGTTTGTCTGAAACATATTGCAAGTGTATTTGGAAGTTAATTTTTTTATGTGGTTAGCAGAATGAATCTGTAGGCTTATTTCTGGAGCGCCTGTTTAATTGGATATGCAGTTTATCATGTTAGCTCTAATTTACATTAATGTTCTTTGATCCTCTTGTGGGTGAGATGAACATAGCAATGATATGTCTGTGGTGCAGAATGAAATGATTCTTTTACCTTGTTTTGTGCAAGTTTTATATGTTAAACATAAATAAAAAAATGTGCTTTAAGTACTAAAGGAAAGGTTTGATTTTATTTATCTTTTTCAAAAGGCAGTTGTTACAGTTTTGATTAATACAGCTGTGAGTTCCAGATTAATTATGTGGGAGTCTTGGTGGATTCCCTGCACCGCTGCACTACCATACAACATTTTGGGGGCAAAATTAACCTTGTTACCTGCTATTCTGCCAGGTTCTTCATGATTTTCCATGGTGTCTCCAGTCAAATATCTTTGAGTAGATAATGACGAACTGCTTCCATATCCTTCCATACCAGTCATGGTTATTTTTCCATCACACACCCAGACACATACGTGTGTGCATGCACATTTGTAACATAATTAAATGACTCGGAGAAGTCTCACTTGTTTAGGCATTAACAAGCTATTTTTAGCCTCATGAATTTCTTTTTGTTTGGTATGAGCATAAGTGCTCCATGTTAGGTGGGTCCATCACCATGGCATGGTGCGGCCTCAGGTTGCAGATGGAGGAGACGGCCTCCAGTTTTGGAGGGAAGCTGTGAATATATTGAATAAGCAGTCACGGACAGCCGACAAGGGGTGGCCCTCCAGCTTGAGAGTTGAAATCTCAAATAGGTTTGCGGCTTTGGAAAACTTGGAAACTGAGGTGGATGTTAATAAAACTTGGGAAACTATTAGAGAGAATATAAAAATGTCTGCCAAAGAGAGGCTAGGTTATTATGAACCGAAGAAGCATAAGCCATGGTTCGATGAAGGCTGCTCAAAATTATTAGATCAAAGAAAGCAGGCCAAATTGCAATGGTTACAGGATCCAAGCGAGTTAAATGGGGATAACCTGAACAATATAAGACGTGAAACCAGCAGGCATTTCAGGACCAAAAAGAGGGAATATCTGAAAGACAAAATTGATGAGCTTGCAGTGAACACTAAGAACAAGAATACTGGAGACCTGTGTAGAGAAATAAATAACTTTAAGAGGGGTTACCAGCCTAGCAGTAACTTAGTGAAGGATGAGAATGGTGATCTGCTTGTAGATTCCCACATTTTGAATAGGTGGAGGAACTACTTCTCTCAGTTATTGAATGTACATAAGGTCAGTGATGTTAGGCAGACAGAAATCCATACAGCTAAGCCGTTAATACCTGATCCT
>NW_019724321.1:0-2496 GCF_002891405.2 Cryptotermes secundus | reverse complement strand
TGGAGCTTCATAACTTGTACTCTTCTCCAAGTATAATTAGAATGATCAAGTCAAGGAGGATGAGGTGGGCAGGTCATGTAGCACGAATGGGGGAGACTAGATATTGGTGAGAAAGAGACCACTGGGAAGACCAAGGTGTAGGTGGGTGAACAATGTTAAAATGGATCTTAGAGAAATAGGATGGGATGGTATGGATTGGATAGATCTGCCTCAGGATAGGGGCCAGTGGAAGGCTCTTGTGAACACGGTAATGAACCTTCTGGTTCCATAAAATGCTGGGAAATTCTTGAGTAGCTGCAGAATTGGCGGCTCCTCCAGAAGGGCTCAGCTCCATGAGTAAGTAAGTAAATGAGCATAGCGCTAGGGCCATCTGACATTGTACTTTCCTGTCACTGGAACTTTATAATTGGTGTTCTTCAAACTAGTTGAGCCTGTTTTGGGCTCTGCAGGGTGTCTGGTCTGTAGAGTCAGACATCAGTAATATCAGCATGGCTGCTGTGAGAATAGCACTTGTTGTGAGGCTCTGAAATTTGGTGTCATAATGTGCCTTTGAAAAATACTAATTTTTTATTGCAGTACTTTTGTGTTCTAGAACTTCTACTTTGTCTGATAGTGATAACTCATGAAGTATTTCTAATAGACATGTGAATTTCTTTAGCAAGCTGAGCCAGATGGAACTAGTTCAACCGTCACACTCATGTTCAAAACCAAATTTAAATTTGCGATTTGCACGCGGCTTTCAAACTTATGTACATATGTAACAAAATTATGCAGGCAACAAGTAGAGGGCATACAAAATCATGACAATGTAAATGTTTACAACATCGGACAAGGCAAACCCTGACACAGGATATAAGAGGCTTAAACTTGGCGGCAGTGAAGGATATGACCCTTCAAGTGACTAAACTGCCATTGTAATAGGAGCTACTAAGGATAGGACATGATCTGCTGTACTGAGCCTGGACTGACGGAGACCTTGTATATATTGTATATACATTTAATAACATGTAAAATGAAAATTGTATATACTGACAACTGACTAATTACTGCTGACTGGCAAGTGATAGACCCCTCCTCTCGTCAGAGTGCCCCACATCAACAAGCCTGTAACTGTCTGACAGTAATAAAGATCTGGTCTCAAGCCCCAGATGTGTGCTTTATTCCAAGACAGACTGACTGACCAACTGTCTGTTGTAACATAACTTTGATTTTGACAAATTTAATATTACCTTCACATCTACACCTAGGTCTTGCAAGTTGTTTCATGTATTCAGGATTTATATCTGAAATTTTGTATGAATTTCTCATCTCTCCCATGTCCTCCTGATATCATCATCCTTCATTTGATTACCCTAATATCTGCAAATTCTGTGTGAAAAATTGTTCACAGAAACAAATCATTATAGTTCATGCTGGCCTATCCCATTTTGACATGAAAGAAGGGCAATTAATGTAATTAATTTTTATGAATTATCCTTCCTTATTTCAGTTAACTTAACCTTTATTAAATTGCAGCTTCAAAGGATTTATCTTGGGCTACAAGAATGTGAAGATACTTACAGATAGAGCAACAATAATAAATGATGATTCTTACATGCATCTTGATATTGAAGCTGAATTTTATATATTTACACCAGAAGTAGGATGTATATTATTAGGTAAGTAACTTTTCAGTAGGTGGAATTTCATAGTTTTTTTATTATTATTATTTTATAATTTGATATTAAGATGAAAATATCACTGAAGTTGTGGCATGGGAGACAAGTTTCCTGGTGTATAGTCTGACCACCATTAAGACCAGGCATTGTCTCATGTAGACCACAACTTTCAAGACAAATTTTTTAAGGTTTCATGTAAGTTTCAAGTGCCGAAAAATGACATTCTGTTTGGAATAATGGACATTGGATGAAGTTAAGGAACCGTAATCCTTAGTATAACATACCATTATTAGAACAGCTTGGAATTGATTTATCCAGTAATTTGGAGCTGAAACGTGAGAGCACATGTCCAGACATGAGTGTCCCCAACCACCTCCAGTTGTATGTTCATTGGATGCACTTCATGAATCTATGTAATATAATGTATCCGTTGCACCTTTTTTGTAGCCCTCAGAAAATATGTAAACTGTAAGCTGAAATTCAAGTTTCACCTCTGCTCTTAGGAAGAATCTGTTCCTCCTCTGCCAGGCCACACTTCTCTTTCCCTGATCTACCCACCATATTTTGCCATTTACATTATTGTCAGAATCAGAGTGAATGATATGAAAGACGGCAAATTAATGTGTTCAATATAGTTGTTCACAATGGGAGACATTCTTAAAGTGACATTATTTTGTGACAGGAGAAAAGAAATGGGCATAATAATTCTGCACTGCACAGTAAATCCATCAGATATGAGTACGACTTGGCTTCTCATCTTGCTCTATCAATATGTGCACTTTTCTTACTGGAGAAGGGTGGGGGAGAAATTCCCCAAGCTATTTATTTTTTTTAATTC
>NW_019724320.1:0-542 GCF_002891405.2 Cryptotermes secundus | reverse complement strand
GTTTGCAACGCAAAGCTAGGGATATAGCAACGCAAAATTACCAAGATATAAACCCAAAGATAGCAAGCTAGCAACGCAAAGCTAGCAAGCTAGAAACCAAAGCTAGCAAGCTACTAACCGAAAGCTAGCAAGCCAGCAACGCAAAGCTAGCAAGCTAGCAACGCAAAGCTAGCAAGCTAGCAACGCAAAGCTAGCAAGCTAGCAACGCAAAGCTAGCAAGCTAGCAACGCAAAGCTAGCAAGCTAGCAACGCAAAGCTAGCAAGCTAGCAACGCAAAGCTAGCAAGCTAGCAACGCAAAGCTAGCAAGCTAGCAACGCAAAGCTAGCAAGCTAGCAACGCAAAGCTAGCAAGCTAGCAACGCAAAGCTAGCAAGATAGCTAGGCGAAGCTAGCAAGCTATCTACGCAAATCTAGCAAGCCATCAACGCAAAGCTAGCAAGCTAGCAAGATAAAAATAGCAAGCTAGCAACGCAAACCTAGCATGCTAGAACCCAAATCTAGCAAGCTAGGAACGCCAAGCTAGCAAGTTAGCAAGCCATAGC
>NW_019724319.1:0-1448 GCF_002891405.2 Cryptotermes secundus | reverse complement strand
TAAACATATATGCACATACATGTAGGCCTATAAATTCAGATGGGACGAAAATTCGTTGGATTATTCCCGAGAATAAGGGACTTCCACAAGCTTAGGTTGCGTTCACGGGACCACAACTGAGTTTGAACCGAGCAGTGACGAGTGAATAGGACCATAAAAGGGAAAGGCTGTTGACATTTCACACTCAGTGATCGAAGAGTTATCTCCATGACATTTTTCGCAAGGCTAGACCTGTCCCAGTAATATAAAGTTTCTTCCACTGTGATTGCATTCCAACCTGAAGTGCCACATCAGATTACACAATCGCACTACATTGTCATACACACCGGAAACTCAGTGGGTGAACAGGACCACCACTACTTCACACAGCCGAACAATTCCTTTCGTCAAGTGCTCACACAATTTGATCACTTTTGATGTAGTAGTAGTATCACCCTCAATAATTGGGGCACGCGGTAGCGTAGTTGGTTGAAGCACTACGCTACAAGCCGGAGGGTCGCGAGTTCGATTCCCAGTGTGGTCACTGGATTTTTCAATTTACCTAATTCTTCCAGCCGTAATATGGCCCTGGGGTCGACCCAGCCTCTAATAGAAATGAGTACCAGGAATCTTCCTTGGGGCAAAAGCGGCCGACGCGTATGGCTAACAACCTCATCACCATCTTTTAGCCGACTGCCTAGAAAATGTGGGAGCCTGGACGTCTCAGAACCCTATGGGCCTTCAAGGCCTCTTACAAGGATAGCTTTAGCCTCAATAATTAATCTCCGAAGCAGGTATGTTCATGGTGTGAAGGGTTCTGTATTCTAGGATATAACGAAGTGTAGTTCGTTCAAAGTCAACAGATTCTTCGTCGGAATATATCGCCTCCATCTTCAGGGTTTAATAAAAAGCCAAGCAAAAACTGACAGAAAGAAAGTAGCAAATAGAGCTGATAATACTCGTCCTACAGAGTGCAGCTGCAGTGTTCTAACTGTGAGATACAGGAAATTGACTAGCAACGTCTTCTTCTTCTTCTTCAAGCGTATAGGGAATTGACCTGTTTCCGACTTCATCAGAATATATTCTGACTCTTTTGCTCAAAGCATTAACCTATGGAACCAGAAAATCCCCTTTGATAGGTAAACGCAATCCTAACGCCGGTAACAACAGAAGAATTGTCGTTTCTATAACAATAGGGTAATGACATCGTTGCTTGGCAACGACTCCGTAAACACTCTCGCGGCAACGAATACACAACAATAGAGTGCCCAGTGCTAAGTAACATACCCGTAACATACCACGAAATATACACTTGAAAAGCCAAGCATATTCATAAGAGATAAAACCATTTTCTCGTCAGAGAGGATGTTACATAAGGACTATGACCGCAAGAGTTCAGTTGTTGAAAAAGAATCTCTGGTCGCGGGGCTCAAGGGGCCTGGCGCCAAGACGAACTTACTGACGGTAAA
>NW_019724318.1:0-827 GCF_002891405.2 Cryptotermes secundus | reverse complement strand
AAGAAGATTAGTGTGGAGTGATTTGGAGTGTGTAAATCAGCAATAGTATAATAATTATTTGTAGCTGTGAGCTGAAAGTGGTCAGTAAATCCGATTACCAATCTGAAACCCGTTTGTAGTCACTAATGGTAAAGTTGTCCCCGTGCTTAACTAATTAAGCACTACACCATGAAGACATATGGGGAGTGGATGTATAGATCCACATTTTCTTGACCTTGACACTAGTTGGAGGTTAGCGATCAGCTTCACGCCCCGGACGATTTACCCCTGAGGAAAGTGCCCCAGTACCCATTGTATAGGAGGTTGGGTGGAACCCAGAGCCGGTCTGGATGACATGGAGAAAAGAGAATTTTTTCCTCACCAGGACTTGAACTCTTGACTCCTCCATCCTCCAGCCTGTAGCCAGTCGCTATACTGACTGACTATCCTGGCTCCATAGCCACTAATACACATGACAATATTTCTGTACACAAGCAGTATTCCCTTTTCCATTATTAGTAGTGAATGAGTCTCCTCAGTTTATTTCACCCTCATTTCTATGAAAGTTAGCATAAACAAAATAAAATATGTGAATTATTTTTTTCCTTTCTTAGTGCAGCTGTAAGAATCCCCTATGCTGGTATATTTTTGACAGTAGTCAGAGGGGAAAAAAAGATTTTAATAGTTGAGTGTGTCACTACAAGGGATTAAGGATCTTGAGATCTTATTGAAAATGTCATGTCTCATTTAAAAGTAAATCTGAAACATTCTGCTGCAAACAAATATTGTAGCAAGAGTTGCAATATGTCTGTCTGTTAATATCGCACAGGAGTACCAGTGCTTTGATG
>NW_019724317.1:310-612 GCF_002891405.2 Cryptotermes secundus | reverse complement strand
TCATTAGGCCTTTCCTGGGCAGTTGTTGAAGGAGCTGTGCCGTGACGGGGTTATGTCCGGGCGCCTTGTTGGGGTTGAGTCTTTCGATTGCTTGGAGCATCTCCTTGTATGTAAAAAATTGTGGATGGGAGGACTGTTGTATGCGTTCGTTGAGGAATGACATGACATCTAGCACCGGAGCATTGTCATGAGGCATGAAGACTGCTTGTAAATGTTCAGCGAAAAGGTCAGCTTTGTCTTTATCACTGCGCGCCCATTTACCCGGGGGGGGGGGGGCGGCCTCGGTAGTCTTACCGTTCCCG
>NW_019724317.1:0-200 GCF_002891405.2 Cryptotermes secundus | reverse complement strand
GGGAACAAGTCCTCCGGGAGGGACTTTAAGCCGTGGGTCCCGTGTCGTAGCTTTACGGCACGTAAAAGAACCTCATATCTCCAAAGGAGGTCACTGAGCCAAATTACGGACGTGTCCCGCCCAACAGCAGTCTGTAATACCTCTGGTAGATGGTAGAAGCATTATAGATACCTCTCAGCTAGTGGAGCCGGTCTCGCTGG
>NW_019724316.1:508-1377 GCF_002891405.2 Cryptotermes secundus | reverse complement strand
GAAAAGGTCTTCAGCAGTTGTATTAAGAGGTAACGATTCACAGAAAAACAAATCTTCACAAACTTTATTTTCGTGTTCATATCGCACCAAAGCTACCAAATTAGCATTATTTGAAATATCGTGGCTTTCATCCAACTGCAACGCAAAATATTCACTATGACGTAACCGTTCTAGCAAAATATCTTTCACATTTTGAGCCATCTCGTCGATTCTTCTTTTCACAGTATTGTCAGATAACGATATTAGAGACACCTCGTTGGCATGTTTTTCACTAAACAAGTTCTTTGTTATCGTTTTTGTAGCAGGCAAAATTAAATCTTCCCCGATTGTATGGCGTTGTCCATTTCTAGCGATCAGAAGGGCGACTTCGTAAGAGGCAAGAACAGCCTTTTCATTTTTCGTTCCACATACAATGTCCTTAACTAAATTCTGTGAACCACAAAGTTGCAGTTTCTTATTTTGAAAATATTCTATTGGCTTATTAACTGATTCGCCATGTTTCGTTTCAAGGTGGCGTCTCAACTTCGACGGCTTCATAGATTCATTCGATAACACTTCGCAACAAAGAACACACTGTGGTCTGTCTTCGCCGTCTTTATTCAGAACGGAAAATCCAATTTGCAAATAAGATGGACAATATTTGCGTGATTTTTTGAGGGAAGGAACTTTATCTGCCCTGGTACTATTTTCGACAACACTAGATCCACTCGGATTATCGTCTGTCTTACGTTTCAATGATCCACACTTTAACCACCGATCCATATCTAAATAAGATCGTGAACAAACTGAAAATCAGAAGTTTTGTTGTGAACTCAATTATTTATACAAAAGCAGAAAAACTGAATATTACACCGAGAAAAACACACTTG
>NW_019724316.1:0-342 GCF_002891405.2 Cryptotermes secundus | reverse complement strand
TCTGAGATGCAATGGGCCGACCAAAAGAAAATGTCCTTGGAAAAAGCTACACAAATCGTTGGTTATTCACCTCTGATTTTCAAAGGGAAGAAGTAACGGTACCAACAGTCCCGTTAAATTTTACTTCAACCATGGACCTCAAGAGCCAGAGATATACATTGCAAATATCCCAGGTGTGAAGAACATGATAAGATAAAGTTTAATGAAAATAAACTATCCCGCGGAACCCTTTTGAATTACTCGCGGACCCTCAGGGGTCCGCGGACCACAGGTTGGGAAACACTGCTATATATGATGTATATGAGACAAACTACGTCTTAAGTGCAACAATTTAATTGTAGT
>NW_019724315.1:0-1007 GCF_002891405.2 Cryptotermes secundus | reverse complement strand
ATTGTATATTATTTATATTGTATGTATATATTTTAACTTTTAGAAGATTTACTGTAATGGTGGCTTCTAACAGTATTGATGTAAAGGTGTCCATCTGAAGATGGTCACTGAAGACCGAAACATGTAAGGGCATGAATAATTGAAATAAGAACATCTTAACTAGTCACACTGGATGGAACTATTTAACTTTTTCATAATGAACACTCTTATATTCGTGTTAGAAATTGAGAGTTTGAAGTATGCCATTGAAGAGAGAGGGATGGACTTCCTAGAAATGTTATGCAGGTTTAAATGATTCATTATTTGTTAGAAGGAAAGATTAATACTGTTATAGGTATTTATGAAACAACACTTCACAGTATAGATTAGTTTGTATTTGGTTCATGAAATTTGGTGTTGTAGGAGAGTTTAAAAGTAGGTACAAATTTTGTGTTGAACACTTCTCTGTATTGGCAAGTATGAGCTTGGTTACAGTGAACCGTAAGTAATGAAGCTTCACTGTTTGAATTACTTTTTCTGCAAATAATTTTGCAGTATGAAAGTTAATGTTGATTCCCATCATTTCTCCATGGCTTGCACAGTCTTTTTAGTGGTTTGTAGCCATATTTTATTAATTGTTGAGCAGAGTGTTAACACTTTTTTTAATGATGGAACTGATGCATGAATCAGGTTTTGAGGAAGATCAGCATTATCATTTTATGAGATGATTGTCCTTGACATTTGTTATTGTGCTTGAATATTTTTGTTCCATTTTGTTTCCATTTCTTCTAGAACCAATATTTGATCCCTGCTAATAATCTGGTCTAGATAACTGCATTTTATAAAAGCTGTACTGGCATCAAAGAAAGAAGGAAAGGTAATTGGTCATAAATGTGTGAATTTATTAATACGGAAATAATGAAACGCTCGGAATCACAATGTCAGTGTTGTGTAGGATTGAAGTTGCAAGTGAGTAAGATCAAAATGGAATTGGAATCTGCCCTAAAAATTATAGAAATTTTGAAAGA
>NW_019724314.1:0-480 GCF_002891405.2 Cryptotermes secundus | reverse complement strand
ACCCCACTGACTAACCTTATTCTGCAGCGCTGACCCGCTGTTACTCTCCGCAAGTGACGTGCTGCTCAGTCTAGCTTGCTCCTCTTGTTTCTATGGTTCGGAATCCGGATAGATGGACTCAGCTGGCAGTACGTAAAGCTTGCAAGCTAGCAACGCAAACCTGGCAAGCTTGAAACGCAAAACTGGCAAGTTAGCAAAGGAAAGCTGGAAAGCTTGCAAAGAATATCTAGCAAGCTAGCAACGCAAAGCTAGCAAGCTTTCAACGCAAATCTAGCAAGCTAGCAACGCAAAGGTAGCAAGCTAGCAAAGGAAAAATAGCAGGCTAGAAACAAAAAGCTAGCAAGCAAGATCGCAATGCTAGCAAGCTACCTACGCAAACCTAGAAAGCTAGCAACGCAAAGCTGGTAAGCTAGTCTTACCGTCCCCCTCTGCGTGACCTCTAGCCACACCGGTTGATCGTTACTCTTTACCTTCCTTCCT
>NW_019724313.1:0-443 GCF_002891405.2 Cryptotermes secundus | reverse complement strand
TAAAATTCGCTACATCAAATACATCGAGAAGTTATTTGTCGCGTTTTACGCCCGATACGCGACAACTGGTGTCAGGTGTGGGGTTTGAACTTACACACGTTACCAAAAAGCTTCGAATTCAAGACACGTGACAATTTTTTGTCAGAATTGTTACGAACTGAAACACGCCTGACAAATAATTGAATTATTGTGCATCATGTATTTGACTGCTACAAAATGGAGAAACAAGATATGCAGCTNAATCGAAATGCTGGCAAGAATGGAGGCCAGCATGAAAACACATCACGAAGAAATGAGAGCTATCCAAATAAAAGCAGATGCCGACCGAGTGCGGATGGAAGACAGAATGGAAGCCAACCGAAAAAAGACAGAGAAGTTTCCTGACAAAATTAGACGTAAACCAAGAACAAATGGACGTCATGCTGACAAAATTAGACGCCGAC
>NW_019724312.1:311-753 GCF_002891405.2 Cryptotermes secundus | reverse complement strand
TACCAAGCTAGCAACGCAAAACTGGCTGCCTTGCAACCAAAGCTGGCAAGCTAGCAACGCACAGCTACCAAGCTAGCACCGCATAGCTGGGAAGTTAGCAACGCAAAGCTAGGAAGCTAGCAACGCAAAGCTAGGAGTGTGCAACGCAAAGCTAGCAAGCTAGCAAACCAAAGCTAGTAAAATAGCAACGCAAATCTAGTAAGATAGTAACGCAAAGATAGCAAGCTAGCTACGCAAATCTAGCAATGTAGCAAACTAGCAACGGAGAGCTAGCAAGCGAGAAACGCAAACCCAGCAAGCTAGCAACGACAAGATAGCAAGCTAGCAAAGCAAAGCTAACAACATAGCAAAGCAAACTAGCAAGGTAGCAACGCAAAGATAGGAAGCAAGCAACGCAAATCTAGCAAGCTACCAACGCAAAGCTATCAAGCTAGCAACGCAA
>NW_019724312.1:0-240 GCF_002891405.2 Cryptotermes secundus | reverse complement strand
AAAGAGAGCAAACTAGCAACGCAAATCTAGCAAGATAGAAACGCTAAGCTAGCAAGCTAGCAAGACAAATCTAGCAAGCTAGCAACGCAAAACTATCAAGCTATCAACTCAATGCTACCAAGCTAGCAACGCATAGCTATCAAGCTAGCAACACAAGGCTAGCAATTAAGAAACGAAAAGCAAGCAAGCAAGCATGCAACGCAAAACTAGCAAGATAGCAACGCAAACCTGGCAAGCTAG
>NW_019724311.1:0-370 GCF_002891405.2 Cryptotermes secundus | reverse complement strand
ACGCATATCAAGCAAGCATCAACGGAATGCTAGCAAGCTAGGAAACAAAGCTGGCAAGGAAGAAATGCAAAGCTAGAAAGTTAACAACGCAAAGCTGGCAATCTAGAAACGCAAAGCAGGGAAGATAGCAACGCAAAGCTGGCAAGCTAGCAACGCATATTTAACAAGATAGCAAGCTAGCAACGGAAAACTAGCTATCTAGAAACGCAAAAATATCAAGCTAGCAAAGCAAAGCTAGCAAGCTTGCAACGCCAAGCTAGCTAGTTATATACGTAAAGCTAGCAATCTAGCAACGCAAATCTAACAAGATAACAACGAAAGCCTTGCAAGCTAGAAACGCAAAGCTAGCAAGTTAGCAACGCATATCTAG
>NW_019724310.1:0-317 GCF_002891405.2 Cryptotermes secundus | reverse complement strand
GCAAGTTAGCAACGGGAAGATAGCGAGCTAGCAACGTAAATCTAGAAAGCAAGCAACACAAAGATAGCAAGATAGCAACGCAAAGCAAGCAAGATAGAGCGCAAAACTAGCAACCTAGCAACGCAAATCTAGCAAGCTAGCACCGCAAAGCTGGCCACCTAGCAACTCAACCTGGCAAGGTAGCAACGCAAAGCTGTATAGATAGCAACGCAAAGCTGGCAAGCTAGCAACACAAAACTAACAAGCTAGCGACGCAATGCAAGCAAGGTAGTAACGCAAAGCTAACAAGCTAGCAACGCAAATCTACCTAGCTAACA
>NW_019724309.1:0-462 GCF_002891405.2 Cryptotermes secundus | reverse complement strand
AACAAAACACAATACACAAAACACAACAATATGGACATCCTACCATAGTGAATACAAACCAAATACGATTAACTACAACAACAATTACAGATCAATACAAACAACTGCAACAAATACAACAACAACAACAACGACATCCTACCACAATGAATACAAACCAAAATACGATTAACAACTACAACAATTACAGAGAAATACAAACAACTGCAACAAATAGAATAACAATTACAGAGAAAGAAGAAAATACAACACCCAAAACACAAACAAAAGGAATCCAACAGTCATGGATGCGTAATGTCATTTACTTCACTTCACTTCACTTTATTGCAATTTTTTTCTTTTTAATTATTTCCACCCCAACTTCACTTCGCCTCATTTATCATTTTCCTAATCCTCTGCCTAAAATTGCTTGGTTTCCAGGACAGAGTACCTAAAGCATCTGCAGGTAGTTGATTCCAGAGC
>NW_019724308.1:0-431 GCF_002891405.2 Cryptotermes secundus | reverse complement strand
AGTTTTGCGTTGCGAGCTTGCAAGCTTTGCGTTCTTTCTTGCTTGATTTGCGTTGCTAGCATGCTATCTTTGCATTAAGCTTAATTGCTTTGCCTTTCTAGCTTGCTAGCTTCCCGTTGCTAGCTTGCTAGGTATGCGTTGCTACCTTGCCAGCTTTGCGTTGCTAGCTTGCTAGTTTTGCGTTGCTAGCTTGGTAGCTATGTGTTGCTTGCTTGGTAGTTTTGCGTTGCGAGCTTGCAAGCTTTGCGTTCTTTCTTGCTTGATTTGCGTTGCTAGCATGCTAGCTTTGCGTTGCTTGCTTGCTTTGCGTTTCGAGCTTGCTAGCTTTGCGATGCTTGATTGCTAGCTTTGCGTTTCTAGCTTCGTAGCTTTCCGTTGCTATCTTTCTAGCATTTCTTTGTTTATTTGCTAGCTGTGTGTTGCTACTTTGC
>NW_019724307.1:0-503 GCF_002891405.2 Cryptotermes secundus | reverse complement strand
AGCAAAGAAAAAAACAAGCAAACAACGAAAAGCAAGCAAGGAATGTTAAGCTGGCAAGCTAGCAACGCAACTATAGCAAGGAAGCAATGAAATGCTGGCAACCTTGCTACGCAAATCGAGCAAGATAGCAAAGTAGCAGCGCAAAGCTAGCAAGCTAGCATCTCAGAGCTAGCAAGCTAGCAACGCAAAGTTGCATCTAGCAACTGAAAGCTTGGAAGTTTGAAACGCATATCTAGCAAGATAGGAACGCAAATCTGGCAAGCTAGCAACGCAACTATAGCAAGGAAGCAATGAAATGCTGGCAACCTTGCTACGCAAATCGAGCAAGATAGCAAAGTAGCAGCGCAAAGCTAGCAAGCTAGCATCTCAGAGCTAGCAAGCTAGCAACGCAAAGTTGCATCTAGCAACTGAAAGCTTGGAAGTTTGAAACGCATATCTAGCAAGATAGGAACGCAAATCTGGCAAGCTAGCAACGCATAGTTGGCAAGCAAGCAACGTTAAGC
>NW_019724306.1:1798-1968 GCF_002891405.2 Cryptotermes secundus | reverse complement strand
GGACGATGGGTGAAGTCCAAAATAAGCCAAAAGAAGTACAGTAAAGAAATGAATTGCAAATGGTGCACATTATCTTTGATTTGAGGTTCTCATGGCAGACTACAAAGAATATGGTTGAATGGATTGTTAACAAGAGGTAGTTCAGAGATAGCCTGATGTTTCAGAGAAAC
>NW_019724306.1:0-1554 GCF_002891405.2 Cryptotermes secundus | reverse complement strand
AACTGATAGAGCTAGTCCCTATCTCAGACACCTACACCAACGCAAGATAGGGTATACAAACCAAGCACAATATAAACCCTCTACAAGTTAATACAAAACATTAAAAAAATATACTCCTCACAGATGAAGCCTAGCACCATAGTACTGTTATGTGTCTGCTGTGTTACACGTTTCCATGGAAGTATTGCTTCCAGATTCCAAACACGTGACAGTACTATCAGAATAGAAGAGAGATTAATCTACACTGGATGGAATTGTAGTTTCTTGTCTTCTGCTGTGATAACTGGAGTGTAGATGGGAGAGATGTCCAAACTTGGTTGACTGATCAGATGATCTATCAGAGACATGTGGGCAAATTCCTTGTATTTCCTCTATGTGGTGTATGGTTCAATCTGCAAGACCTTTGCTTCTTTGCAACATATTTTGTAGCCTTCTTCATATACATGTTGGGCTAATTCTGATTTCTCAAGCAGACCTTGTGTCAGGTTATATTTGTGCTCTATAACATATACTTCTAAAGGTCTGCTTGTTTCGCCAGTGTAACATCTGCCACAGAAAAAAAAAAATGTGCCCAAACTGCAGTCTGAAAGAGAAATATTATGAAGAGTATTATCTTGATTGTATTGCCATGTAGCTTGACAAAACTGCGATGCTGATTTGAAAAAGTGTATGGCAGATGCTCCTCGCCCAGGTCAGGCGCACACAGTTCTGACACCTGAGTCTACTGCAGCACTTGAAGCCTTAGTGATGGAGAATCGCCGAGTGTCAGTGGATGAAATAGCCAAAATTCTTAACATGAATCACGGATCAGCACACCATGTCATTCATGATGTGCTCCATTTTCACAGTGTCTGCAAGGTGGGTTCCACGACAACTGACTCCAGAACTGAAACAATGACTTCTTGATGCCTGTGAAGAACGTCTGCGGCACCTTGTAGTAGATGGTGATGGCTTCCTTTCAAGAATTGTTACGGGGGATAAAACTTGGGTGCGCTACCACCAACCAGAAACAAAGAAAACGAGCAAGGAATAGCGTCATTCTTCATCACCAAAACCCAAGAAGTTCCGGACGCAGCCATCTGCAGGGAAGATTATGCTGACTCTCTTCTGGGATGAATGAGGTGTACTCTTGGAGCACTACATGCCTCGGGGGAACACTATCACCAGTGCCTCATATTCAGAGTTCTTGAAGAATCATCTTCAACCTGCAGTCAGATCAAAGTGTTGTGGACTTTTGACTAGAGGTGTCCTTTTGCAACATGACAATGCTCTGCTCCATACCGCCCATGCAACAATTGTAACAATCCAAGACTTGGATTTTGAGTGTCTTCCACATCCGCCATACTCAGCAGACCTAGCCCCAAGTGATTACTCTATGTTTCAGCCACTGAAAGAGGCGATGGGAGGAAGAAGGTCTGTTCTGATGAAGGGGTTCAGCAGGCAGTGCATGAGTGGTTGCGCAGACAACCACAAGAATTTTTTCTAGACGAATCCATACACTTTGTAAACGCTGGAGGGCCTATATTGAATGAAATGGAGACTATGTAGAAAAAT
>NW_019724305.1:0-424 GCF_002891405.2 Cryptotermes secundus | reverse complement strand
TATGATCCAGATTGTTCGCTGCCAAGAGTGAAACATGGCAGGGGTTGGATCATGGCATGAGCAGCCATATTGTGGTATTCTGTTGGACCCACCATTATCTTGCAAGGACATGTCACTGCCAACGACTATGTGACCATTTTGGGTGACCAGATCCATCCCATGGTGCAGAGTTNTTTGTTCTCCAATGGTGATGCTATTTACCAAGACGACAGTGCCCGTTTTCACACAGCTCACATCGTCCAGGACTGGTTTTCTGAGCACAAAGATGAAGTGTCACATCTGCCATGGCCCCCACAATCATCAGATATCAATATTATTGAGCCTTTATGGTCTGTTTTGGAGAGCAATCTGCATGTGCGCTATCTACCTCCATCATCGGTAACAGAACTTACCATGTTTTTCAGGAAGAATGGTACAAGATTCC
>NW_019724304.1:0-1107 GCF_002891405.2 Cryptotermes secundus | reverse complement strand
TAAACGAATTTAAACAATTTTTGAACGAAATGAACCGAATTTATTGATTTTCCCGAAAATTCCTTCAGGATTTCACGTTAAAATAAGGATTTACACACAATAAGTGAAAGATATCTTCTCATTAATTAGAATACTGTCCAAATTATTGACGATTTCTACTTTAAATTAGGGAAATTGAAGTAATTTTTGTTAGATGTTATGTTAAATTTAACGAATAAAAACCAGGTTTTGAACGATTTCAATGTAATTTTTGAAATTTTGACCAAAAATTATTTAATATTTCAATTAAATATAGAGTATTTCAACAAATTTTTAAGGAATCCACATTACTTAGTGGAATTGTATACAATATTTGGCGATATATATTTAATTAATTTTAATCTAATTATATTTATTTCCTGATATTTTAAGGAATATAAACCAAATTTTGATCTGTTTCAAACTAATATATTTAATTTTAAACCACATTTGTTTTTCAATTTCAGTTAAAATAAATAATGTCAATTATTTTGTGAAAGGTTTCACTCTAAGTTCAGGAACTCTAATAGACTCTTTGACGATTTACTCTATATTTCAGGAAATTTAAAAAATTTTCAAAGATTCGAAGGCAATTTAGAGAATTTTTACTGAATTTTGAAAAATTTCAACAAGATCTATTTAATTTTATCATAAAATTCTTTGATTTCTTCAAGTTAAAACAAAGTGTTTCAAACAAATCATAAAATGTTTCACGCTAAATAAGGAATTCCTCTAAATTTCTGATAACTACTATATTATTTTATCAATTTTAATAACATTTTCATTCATTCAAATTTAATTAAATAATTTAAACTAATTTTGAACGAAATAAACATATTTTATGAAAATTGTTCCGAAAATTCTTTGACAATTTCACTTTAATACAAGGATTTACACACAATACGTGAAAGATTTCTTCTTATTAAATGGAATAGTCTCAAAATTATTGACGATTTCTACTATATATTAGGGAAATTTATGTCAATTTTGACAGAAATATATATAATTTTAAATGTTAATTAATTATTAATTATTTTCAATCATATTTTGAGAGGTTTCATGATAATTTAAGGAATTATAAAGTAATTT
>NW_019724303.1:0-406 GCF_002891405.2 Cryptotermes secundus | reverse complement strand
TTGGTCAAAAACTTCTCTCAGTTTTCTATGATGTTCCTCTATTGTCCTACCAGTGACGAGGACGTCATCTACATGCACTAAACATCTTTCTCCTATAGATTTCCTCAGAATAGAATTCATCATTCTCTGAAATGTAGCCGGTGCTGCTTTTAGTCCGAATGGCATCCGAACGTATTCGAAATGTCCTGTGGGTGTGCTAAAAGCAGTTTTGCACCTGTCTTCAGGTGTGATTAGGATCTGACGAAAACCTGATGCACAGTCTAATGCAGAAAAATATTTTGATTTTCCTATGTTATCGAGAATCTCTTGAATGTTAGGAAGCGGAAAACTATTCCCTGATGTGATATCATTCAATTTACGTAAATCAACACAAATGCGCCATTTCTTTTTACCAGACGCGTCTAGC
>NW_019724302.1:0-399 GCF_002891405.2 Cryptotermes secundus | reverse complement strand
TTATGTTGAGAAATAAAAGCATTTTTCAAATCAGTACTTATTTGTATAGGTTCTATATCCATTTGTAACTTACTTGACTTACCTACATACTTTTCACATTACATAATACACTAAAAATTGTCTTAAACGGAATCTCTATGGTCCAGAACACTTTTCTGNTGAAGGCAGGTTTCAATTTAATCAAGGTATACTATAATAATTAAACCAGGAAATGCACATATTTGAGACAAAATAAAACACCATACTCATTAATTTATTCACACTATAATCATTGAACACATGCAAATATTACACTGAGTAAAAGTAAAAGGTAATGGTATCCCTGTAACAGGGCATGGAGGTCCATAGGGTTGGGAGATGTTGAGGTTCCCACATTCTCTAGACAATCGGCTCATAGAT
>NW_019724301.1:0-478 GCF_002891405.2 Cryptotermes secundus | reverse complement strand
ATAGCCCTGATCTGGCACCCTCCGACTACCATCTTTTCGGATTTACGAAGGATTAGCTGCGTGGACAACGTTTTGAGACAAGAGAGGCAATTCAGAAAGCAGTGCGTCAGTGTCTTCGGATGGCTGGAACGGAATTTTACAGAAGGGGAATTTTCAAACTCCCAGAACGCTGGGAGTCATGTGTACAAAGAAGTGGCGATTATGTGGAAAAATAAAGAAGGGTCTGTAGATTGAGGTGGTGTATTTGGTTTGTCAACAACAAAGCATGTTGCTTTACAAAAAATTGTTACTCATGACTTTCAGTACAATCCTCGTACCTTTTGGGTATCTACTATTTATATTTTTACATGTAACTCTAGTGTATGTATATACAAGGGTTGGATAAAAACTAGTGGCAACACTGCTGTAACAGTGCGTGGGAGTTAGCTGCTGCGGTAGGCGTATGTCACAAAACCGTGCTCCACATTCTGCACGATAT
>NW_019724300.1:266-552 GCF_002891405.2 Cryptotermes secundus | reverse complement strand
TGCTCCCGTATATGCTTTGAAGAGAGCACATATGCGAGCTATCTTTCTGCGCTCTGTCAAGGTTTCCCAGTTCGATTCGTTCCTATGGTGTGCAAATTTAGCCGCTTTCTTTTGCACCCGGTCTAACGCATTTATCTGTCCTTCCCTGTAAGAATCCCAGCACGCCGCCCCGTATTCCAGAATCGGACGCACTAAAGATGTGTATGCTAGACTTTTAGTTTTGCTATTTCCCTTTTTTAGAATAAGCATTGTAAAGTGAAGTGCCTTCCAGGCTCTTTTCACAGTG
>NW_019724300.1:0-206 GCF_002891405.2 Cryptotermes secundus | reverse complement strand
CTGGGATTACTGTGCCCCCTAATGAATAATTTAATGGCTCCGTTACTCGAGCCCTCGTGAAACAAACTGCCTTACTTTTATTTGGATTAATTTTCATCTCATTTTCAACCGCCCATATCCCAAGTCTGTTCAGATCTATCTGCAACTTTTCCTTATCATTAATATTTTTAATTTTCCTATATATTATACAGTCATCCGCGAATAGC
>NW_019724299.1:731-1121 GCF_002891405.2 Cryptotermes secundus | reverse complement strand
CAGGCAAGCTAGCAACGCAAAGCTGGCCAGCTAGCAACGCATATATGCAAGCTAGTAACGGTAAACTGGCAAGATAGAAACGCATATCTTTCAAGCTAGCAGCGGAATGTTAGCAAGCTAGGAACGAAAAACTAGCAAGCTAGCAACGCAAAGATAGCAAGCTATCAACGCAAATCTAGAAAGCTAGATACGCAAGGCTAGCAAGCTACCAACCAAATATAGAAAGCTAGCAAGCTAGGAATGCAAAGCTGGCAAGCTAGCAACGCACATCTGACAAGCTAGCAACTACAGCTGGCAAGCTAGCAAAGAAAAGCTTTGAAGCTATCAACACAAAGATAGCATGCTAGCAAAGCTTCGCTAGCAAGCTAGCAACGCAAAGCGGGTAAGCTA
>NW_019724299.1:0-659 GCF_002891405.2 Cryptotermes secundus | reverse complement strand
CAAAGCTACCAAGCTAACAAAGCAAAACTAGCAAGCTTGCAACGCAAATCTACCAAGATAAGAACGCCAAGCTAGCAAGCTAGCATCGCAAATTTAGCAAGCTAGAAACGCAAAGCTAGCAAGATAGCAACGCAAAGCTATGTAGCTAGGAACGCATATCTATTAATCTAGCAAGCTAGCAATGCAAAGCTATCTAACTAGCAACGCAAATCTAGCAAGCTAGCAACGCCAAGATAGCCAGATAGCAACTCAAACCTGTCAAATTTGCAACGCAAAGTTAGCAAGCTAACAAAAATGTTACCAAGATAGCAAAGAAATGTTAGCAAGATAGCAACGCAAAGCTTGCAATCTAGCAAAGCAAAGCTAACAAGCAAGAAACGCAAACAAGCAAGCAGGCAACGCAAAGCTAGCAAGCTAGCAAGGCAAATCTAGCAAGCTAGGAACGCAAAGCCAGGAAGCTAGAAACGCAAAACTACCAATCTAGCATCGCAAACATAGCAAGCTGGCAACGGAATGCTAGCAAGCTAGCTTAGCAAAACAGGCAAGCTAGCAACGCAATGCTACCAAGCTATGAACACCAAGCTAGCAAGCTAGAATCGCATAGCTAGCAAGCAAGCAACGCAAAGCTAGGAAGAATGCATCGCAATTCTATCAAGCCA
>NW_019724298.1:0-504 GCF_002891405.2 Cryptotermes secundus | reverse complement strand
TGTAACAATTGCATAAATGTTGACGGACAAAACATTCAAATGCACGAGAACTTTGAAATTTTTTTAATTACCAAACGCTCATGATTAGCGTTATCTACAACCTCAAACCAACATGCCAGTATAACTACAAATGGTTACCATCGAAACTTAATTATTAACCAAATGCTGGTATCTAAACCATCACTCAAAAATTCAGAATTACTCTGTACACTCCAAAGTTTATACACTAAAACAGTTTAACCAAAATCATTGAACCAGAATCATATATTAACAATCGTCAGTGATCCGAACACAGGCAAGTACTCACGCTCACAAAAGAGGAAGACATCTGACTCCATCGCGTCTCCTTCCTACTACGCGACTGTTCCGAGCGACTCTTAAAATCTGAGTATTCGCGGCTATTTCCATCCGAGCCCCTTAAAATTTAACATTATGAAAAACTGCTCGTGTAAAACCCTCAAAGTCAGCAAACTGCGCGGTGGCGAGACTTGCCTCGTGTCGTCA
>NW_019724297.1:0-310 GCF_002891405.2 Cryptotermes secundus | reverse complement strand
TGCCTGGACGTCGTTGAGTGCGGATGTGTTTTCCCGCAGCTAAATTCCCTTTTGGTCAGCGCTGTAATAAATTCCTTGTTGGTTTGGCCGGTGGACTCCAGGCAGGGAGGGCCTTCCCCAGGTAAGCCTGTCTGAGCTTTGTAAGTTTCTTGATATACCGAAGGTGGAATTATCTGGTATTGCATTCCTGCCTGCTCCCAGTGTGGGGAAGTAGAGGCATTAGCGTGATTGATTGAGTTTTTTGGCTTGATTTGAACTTTACGTTTTCCCCTCTGGAAATCAGAGAAATCCCAGCCACGTGTGTGGTTCA
>NW_019724296.1:0-410 GCF_002891405.2 Cryptotermes secundus | reverse complement strand
AAACTAAGGAACCTCACGTAGGATGTATCTTCAGTGAGAGTCGAGTAACTTGGTGCGACCCCGACTTCAGACGTGGTAACGTCCTCGGTCGACTAATTCGATAATTACCAAAAGTTAACAATTATATTGTGGCGTATTTGCTTCATGCAAAACCTGTGGAGCCAGAGAAACAGCCGTTGTTAAGTAATACACACGCGCTCAACAAGGGAAGACTGGTGTTTTCTATGGGGTCCATACCGTCAACGTTGTTATGCACCGGGGCGGTAAACACACCTCGTCAACAATATAGACCGTGATTTCTGCTAAGTCCGTGCCAACCAGTATTCTTGAAGATAACTGGCGCTATATTGCAGTTGATGGCTCAGGGAGTGTTAACCAGCTGGCAACGGAAGCTGAAGAATCTCCAGGAA
>NW_019724295.1:0-401 GCF_002891405.2 Cryptotermes secundus | reverse complement strand
ATATTTATCTCATAGGTGGTATTACCGCAGTAGACAGTAATACACTTAGTGCTGTTATACCATATGTGAAAAGAGATTGCTGATGTTATGTAAGACTGAATTTAAATAGAATTTTGAAGTGATTCAGTGTCACTTAAAATGTTTATTACTATAATTATCAAAGAACGTAAACGAAAGATGTGAGGAAAGTAGGCAGTCCAGCCTTGTTAAGTGATGGAAGCATGGTATTTTTAGGCTCATACCATCCCTACTGAAGCACCTATTAGGCCTGACCACTGTCAGTGGTAGTAGACATAGATGAATGTAGAGGGGTCCCATGCCTACCTCCAACCCAGGCGGGATTGTATTTATATTCGGTGTTAACACAGAATGAGCCAAATTTGCTAAGAAGACAGAGGTGT
>NW_019724294.1:0-1457 GCF_002891405.2 Cryptotermes secundus | reverse complement strand
CAAATTTTATAGCCACATTTGAATGTAGATCAATAGAGTGGAACTATATTGATATACAAAATTATAATAACAATCGTTAGNGATAACGATTGTTAATGTAGGGCCTTTGTTTTTTCTGTGTCAGAGAAATTTCTGCCATAATAATCACTTTTGAGTGGTGTGTTATGTGAATCAGGTCAATGTGCATGTGATGTCTAAGATGAGACTGTAGTTTTGGAGAGGTGCAGTCCTTGAGTTTGTGTGTTGGGTACCTGTTTTTCTCATGAGCATGACAGAATGTGTGAATCAGTCGCATGTTCTGTAGTATTGAGCTGTATTGTTTCTTATTAACTTGTTTTTCAGTACACGGTTATTCATCAGCACATGAATTTTGTATGTGCCACACCGCTTCACCCTGTTCCATCAGAGCGAAATGGCCGCTGCGGGTCTTTCCTTAGCTTGCAGGATAGAAGAGCATCCAGGAGATGTGGAAGATGTGGTAAAGAGAGGACACAGGTACTTCCACCCAGAGCAGCGTTGACTCAACACAGCATCAGAGGTTAGTTAATTTTAGTGACTGGTTTTGTGCTGTTTGGAATGTATTCATGATAAATAATTGAAAACTTTGTTTTCAGAAGTTGTTTTGTTTTTGTTAATTTTATTTATTTATGTTTTGTTTACTAATACTGTCCGTGGGTGGGACTATCAAGAGGCAGTTGTGATCTGGAATGAGGTGCCCTGCCACCATCTGCTTGTATTTGTAGCTGCAAGTTCTTCCACAGCTGTTTATATTTTATTTGCATTTCAGTGACAGTAAATAAGAGTAAAACTGCATCAGATGGTAATAATGATTGGAAGAGGTGTTGATGGAAGCAGTAATGGTGTAATTTAAGTTACTGCCTCAAGTTTTTCCTGAAGAGAGTGAGTTAGTGACATGACTTTAAGTAAATGTGATCAGTTTGACTGAAGTTATAATGGAAATTGAGACACTTTTCACATTGTTTGACATACATATTTAACATTAACTGTTCTCTCATATAATTATGGTAATTAAATATTTATTATTATGATGTCCTTTTGAGCGTCATATATTTCGAGGGAGTGAGTGACTGATTCTTTTCTACAGGTGAAAACTTGGAGAATTAGAAGACCTCGAAGGATACTGCTGCTTGGGTTTCTTTGCATCGCCTTTATGTGAACTGTGTTGCCATGAAACTAATCTGACAATGAATATGGAAATTCTTCAGTGATGTGTTGTGTTGTTGAGATATGAAGAAAATGGATCCGTTACTGGTGATGATACATAGCACAAGTGTCTTATGATAGTGGAAATGTCACCGCCACACCATAATATCATTTTTGAGGTAAGCTGTAGTGCAGCAAAGTACTTTATAGGAGTTGTATTAGTTCTCCTCTTTTAGACTTAATTTTCGTGCACTAAATTTTGTGTTTAAGGTACATGTGGTTGTTTTGCAGAT
>NW_019724293.1:0-946 GCF_002891405.2 Cryptotermes secundus | reverse complement strand
GGAACTATTTAAGTTAGAGATCTTGTGTTCTTTGGTTTCTGTTTTATAGTGTAAACTCAACCTTGTATATTGATATACACCGTCAGTACAGTAATTGATCATCGAAAGTTTCCCAGAGTGCCTTTTGTTGGAATAAGTTTTTTATCCAGAATGTAAAATGACAAAATCCAAAAAGTTTTTCAAAGATAAATGTTTCGGGGAATATATATTCTGAAACAAAGTGTGAAGTTGTCTGCATGCGCAAATTTAGTGAAAGCACTGTGAATGCTGCAGAGACAAAGCCGCACAGATATCAGGGTGATCTCATAAACCTGGTATAGAACACGAAAAAATTAGGGGGACGGGCACAGACAGACAACAAGGTGAAATCATAATCGCCCTAAGAAAATTTGGGGGCTTCGAACACAGCAGTTTCATTTCATAAACCTCCCTTTATTTTTTAAAATATGTAAAGTAGGCCAAAACCACCCTCCCGTTAATTAATTTCAAAGTCATAGGCAAAATGTGATACTTTTACAGTAGTCCCTCCGCTTATTTCAACAGTACTACGCGGAGACGTATGGAGGATTGAAAGCAGTACCTCAAATCTTCAACTCAGAATTCTACAGACTGGTAAGGGTGTTGCTTTGGCCATTTGCCCCTTGCTGATGAAAACCACTCTACCCACTGTATACGTGAAGATAGGAACAACCTCTTCGTCTGCCGAGTATTGAACTCCACCCATTTATCTATCGCTACAGCGAGTGAACTACTTCAATGACTGCTTGATTATGATTAAGATCATTTTATAACATCTAATTACATCGTGAGGTCCAAGCATTCTTCTGGGTAAATACGCGTATCTATTTCACATTAACTAGACGCGTCTGCACTATAGCAACGTTAGCACGCCTGTCTGTTGTGGCGAGTCATCGGCATTCACCCGGATTTTATGATGCAACTCGGA
>NW_019724292.1:0-601 GCF_002891405.2 Cryptotermes secundus | reverse complement strand
TATCCTGAGCCACATCAATACAATCCATACCATCCCATCCTATCTTCCTAAGATTCATTTTAATATTATTCGCCCACTTACGCCTTGGTGTTCCCAGTGATCTATTTCCTTCTGGCTTTCCCACCAATATCCTGCATGCTTTCTCTTCTCACACATTCGTGCTGAATGCTCTGTCCATCTAATTGTACTTAGAGAAAAGTACAAGTTTTGACTACCAAAGAATGGAAATAGAATCCTTAATGTTGCGGAAGTTCAGTTTTATGATTTACGTTTGTACTGTCGAGAAGGTCCGTTCTTTCAATTACCTTATAATATTGTCAAGTGTTGGGTGTATGTCACGGGACAAATAACTTCACGTCGTCTTGGATATAGCGAATTTATTCCACACTCGCTCTTACACTCACACAGTTTACAATTACTCAACTACTGCCATCGGCAGTATCACAATCACGTCTTCTGCTATAATCACTGCCATGCACTCGATACAACCCGACTCGGCGACTGCTAGATTGCAACTGACTGCTTACTCTCTCTCTCTCTCTAGTGACTGGCAAAATACTCAGTACTCACTACTCTAGTAACTTCCGCACTGACAACACAG
>NW_019724291.1:0-1806 GCF_002891405.2 Cryptotermes secundus | reverse complement strand
AAAGCTGGCAAGCTAGCAACGCAAAGTTAGCAAGCTAGCAAAGCAATGCTAGAATGATAGCAAGGCATACCTAGCAAGCTAGCAAGCTAAGAACGGAAAGCAAGCAAGTTAGCAAAGCAAAGCTACCAAGTTAGCAACGCAAAGCTAGCAAGCTAGAAACGCAAATCTAGCAAACTAGCAAGCTAGCAACGCAAAGATAGCAAGCTAGAAACTCAAAGCTAGCAAGATTGCAACGCAAATCTAGCAAGCTAAATAACTAGCAACGCAAAGCTACCAAGTCAGCAACATAAAGCTAGCAAGCTAGCAACGCAAATATAACAACCTAGCAAGCTAGCAACGCAAAGCTAGCAAGCTAGAAACGCAAAGCTAGCAAAATATCAACGCAAATCTAGAAAGATGGCAAAAAAAATATGTAAAGCAAGTAAGCAAGCCATGCAAATCTATCCAGATAGCAACGCAAAGCTTGCAATCTAACAACGCAAAGCTAGGAATCTAGCATCGCAAAGCTAACAAGCTAACAAAGAAAAGCTAGCAAGCTAGAAACGCAAAGCTATTAAGCTAGCAACGCAAAGCTAGTAAGCTAGAAACGCAAAGCTATTAAGCTAGCAACGCAAAGCTAGTAAGCTAGAAACGCAAAGCTATTAAGCTAGCAACGCAAAGCTAGTAAGCTAGAAACGCAAAGCTATTAAGCTAGCAACGCAAAGCTAGTAAGCTAGAAACGCAAAGCTATTAAGCTAGCAACGCAAAGCTAGTAAGCTAGAAACGCAAAGCTATTAAGCTAGCAACGCAAAGCTAGTAAGCTAGAAACGCAAAGCTATTAAGCTAGCAACGCAAAGCTAGTAAGCTAGAAACGCAAAGCTATTAAGCTAGCAACGCAAAGCTAGTAAGCTAGAAACGCAAAGCTATTAAGCTAGCAACGCAAAGCTAGTAAGCTAGAAACGCAAAGCTATTAAGCTAGCAACGCAAAGCTAGTAAGCTAGAAACGCAAAGCTATTAAGCTAGCAACGCAAAGCTAGTAAGCTAGAAACGCAAAGCTATTAAGCTAGCAACGCAAAGCTAGCAAACAAGAAACGTAAAGCAAGCAACAACAAAGCAATCTAGCAAAGAGAAGCAAAGCTTGCATGATAGCAACGCATTGAAACAAGCTAGCAAAGCAAAGATATCAAGCTAGCAACGGATATCAAGCAAGCTAGCAACGCAAAGCTAACAAGCTAGCAACGGAATGCTAGTAAGCTATCAACAGAAAGCTAGCAAAGTAGCAACGCAATGCTAGCAAGCTAGCAACTCAAAACTATCAAGAATTGAAATCAAAGCTAGCAAGCTAGCATCGCAAATTTGCAAGATAAAACGCAAAGCTGGCAAGCTAGCAAGGCAAATCTGAAAAGCTAGCCAAGCACACTTGGCAAGCTAGAAACGCAAAGCTGGCAAGCTAGCAACTCAAAGATGGCATGCTAGCAAAGAAAAGCTAGCAAGCTAGCAATGAAAACCTAGCAAGTTAGCAAAGCAAATCCAGCAAGCTAACAAACGAAAGCTTTCAAGCATGAAAGGCAAACAAGCAACCAACGCAAAGCTAGCAAGCTAGCAACGAAAAGTTAGGAAGATAGGAACGCAAAGCTAGCAAGCTAGCAACGAAAAGTTAGGAAGATAGGAACGCAAAGCTAGCAAGCTAGCAACGAAAAGTTAGGAAGATAGGAACGCAAAGCTAGCAAGCTAGCAACGAAAAGTTAGGAAGATAGGAACGCAAAGCTAGCAAGCTAATATCGCAAAGCTAGCAAGTTAACAAACCAAAATTAGCAAGCAAGAAAC
>NW_019724290.1:0-217 GCF_002891405.2 Cryptotermes secundus | reverse complement strand
AAATCTAACTTATATTTTAAGATTTCTTCTGCCACTGCCCTGACCGAACCTGCTCTATACAAATTTTGAACATTCCAGGTACCAAATCTCATATCCATTTTCATTAGCTTAGGTCGTTTATCCAAAGAATCCGTCCAGGTGTGTTCATTTTCATAACATAATAATTTGTTATGGTGAGGAGTTGGTAGCCCCACGCCCAACCCCCAAGCTGGAGGGC
>NW_019724289.1:0-413 GCF_002891405.2 Cryptotermes secundus | reverse complement strand
TGTATATCACCGGGATTGACGGGAATTTGGTTATAGGCTCGTACCTAGTAGATTTTGGAGAAAATGGTACAGCCATGGAGCTGGTGTGCGTAGTCATGGATATGCGGGACTGGGTAGCGGTCAGGGATTGTCCGGGCGTTTAGTGCTCTATAGTCGCCGCAAGGACGCCAACCGTTGTCTTTCTTGGGCACAATATGTAGTGCCGAGGACCATGAACTCTCTGATCGACGAGCTGTACCACCCCGCAACATGGCGTCGAACTCGGCCTTTGCGATAGCGAGTCGGTCCGGTGCCAGTCGCCGTGGTCGGCTGGTTACTGGTGGGCCAGGCACAGTCCTGATGTGGTGGTCGGTGTTGTGTCGTATCTGACGCTGGACTCCAGCTGGGCGGGTCAGGTCCGGGAACTCTGTGAG
>NW_019724288.1:0-417 GCF_002891405.2 Cryptotermes secundus | reverse complement strand
GCTAGCAACGGAATGCTAGGAATGTAGCAACGCAAAGCTGGCAAGCTACAAACGCGAACTGGCAAGATAGCAACGCAAAGCTGGCAAGATAGCAAACCAAAGCTTGCAAGATAGTAACGAATACCTAGCAAGCTAGCAAAGGAATGCTAGCAAGCTTGCTAAGCAAAACTACCAAGCTAGCAACGCAATGATAGCAAGATAGCAACGCAAAGCTAGCAAGCTAGGAACGCAAAGCTACATAGCTAGCAACGCAAATCTACCAAGCAAGCAACGCAAAACTAGCAAGCTAGCAAAGCAAAGCTAGCTAGCAAGCAACACATAGCTAGCAAGCTAGGAACGCAAAGCTACATAGCTAGCAACGCAAATCTACCAAGCAAGCAACGCAAAGCTTGCAAGCTAGCAACGCAAAGCTTGCAA
>NW_019724287.1:344-1412 GCF_002891405.2 Cryptotermes secundus | reverse complement strand
GAAAGATTTCAAACAAATTTAGGAAATTCTAGCAGACTCTTCGACAATTAACGTAATGTTTCCTGAAATTTAAAGAAAATTTGAAATATTCGAAGTTAATTTAAGGAAATTTAATTAAATTTTAAACGAATTCAACGAAATGTATATAATTTTAACCTAAAACTCTTTGAAATGTTGAAAGTAAAATTAAATATTTCAACAAATTTATAAAAGATTTCACTCTAAATTAAGGAATTCCTTCAAGTTTCTGATAATTACTATATCATTTAATGAATTTTAATAAAATGTTCAGTAATAATAAGTTATTTAATAGAATTTACACCAATTATCAACGAACTCAAACTGTTATATGAATTGTTTATTTCCGTATATTCTTTGACAATTTCACGTTAATATAAGAAATTACAGACAATATGTGAAGGATTTCTTCTTATTAAATGGTATTCTGTCGAAAATATTGACGATTTCTACATTATAATCGGGAAATTTTAGTCAATTCTGAATGATATAATGTTAAATTTAAAGGGTATATACCAGGTTTGAAAGGTTTCAAAGAATTCATAAAATTTTTAACTAGAAATATTACAGATTTCAATTTAATATAAAGATTTTGAACAAATTGTCAGAGATTCCACTTTTCATTTATAAAAATCTATGGAATTTTTGACGATAATTAAGGATTAATTAAATTTAATAAAATTTTCAACGATTTTATGATAATTTAAAGAATACTAAACTAATGTTGACTTTCTTAAACCAAATTCATATAATTTATCCATTAATTCTTTATCGATTTCAACTTAATATAAACATAAAAATTATTTTGTGAAAGATTTCACACTAATTTTTGGAATTCTAACAGACTTTTCTACGATTTACATAATATTACCTGAAATTTAATTGAACTGAAAACGATTCCAAGTTAAATTAAGGAATTTTAATTGAATTTTGTACGAATTCAACGAATTGTGTATAATTTTAACTTTAAATTCTGTAAAATATTCACGTTAAAGAAAAGAATTTCAAACAATTTATAAAAGATTTCACTCCAAATTTAGCCATAACATT
>NW_019724287.1:0-323 GCF_002891405.2 Cryptotermes secundus | reverse complement strand
TCCAAATTTAGGAATTCCATAACATTTCTGTTAATTAGTATATTATTTAATGAATTTTAATATAATGTTCGGTAACACTAAGTTAATTAATAGAATTTATACAAATTATGAACGAACTCAAACTATTTTTAAATATATAATTCAGAATATTCTTTGAATATTTCATGTTAATATAAGGAATTACAGACAATATGTGAAAGATTTCTTCTTATTAAATGGAAATCTGTCCAAAATATTGACATTTTCTACATTACATTAGGGAATTTTTAGTAAAATCTGATTCATAATATGTTAAATTTAACGTGTATAAACCAGGTTTTGAA
>NW_019724286.1:0-364 GCF_002891405.2 Cryptotermes secundus | reverse complement strand
AAGATGTCAATAAATCCAGTCATCCAATCCAGGACCTATCTATTACTTAAGCACACAACCCCTACACATGACAAAATAATCAGTAGCAGTGTACAGTGAAGTTCTTTTAGGCCATATAATGAAGTATGAAAGGATAAAAAACAATGCTCTTCTGTTTCATAGAATCATTCTTCAAAATGACATAGCCAAAGTGCCATGCATTCACACTTAAGTATCTTACTGTTATACTGCTATAATTATGATTTATTCTATCCGTCTTACAGTGCATACATTTATTCACCTTATTCTTCTCTCTTGCATTACATGTTTCAGCACAAAATGCCATCTTCAGGCGTTTTTCGATGTACGTCAAACTACTTCATTG
>NW_019724285.1:0-501 GCF_002891405.2 Cryptotermes secundus | reverse complement strand
CGTGATTTGGCGTGACTTGGCGTGATTTGGCGTGACTTGGCGTGAGGCGACGTGACATTACGTCAGGCGACACGAGACGGGGCGATGCGAAGCGAGGCTAGGCTAGGATAGGCTAAGCTAGGTTAGGTTGGGTAAGGATAGGCTAGGTTAGATTTGGTTAGGTTAGGTTAGGTTAGGTTGGGATAGGTTAGGTTAGTTTAGATGAGGTTTGCGCAGTAGAGATGAGCGCATCAATCAGTAACTGAGGGGTAAAATTAGCTGCTGTTAAGTTAGGTGAACTGAGGTGAGGTGAGGTGAGGTGACGTGAGGAAAGTGAGGTGACGGGACGTGATGTGACTTTGCGTGACTTGGCGTGACTAGGCCTGATTCGCGTGACATGGTGTGACTTGGCGTGATTTGGCGTGATATGACGTGAGTTGGTGTGAGGCGAGGCGAGACGGTGCGATGCGAGGCAAGGCTAGGCTAGCCTATGCTTGGTTAGGTTAGGTTAGGTTAGGTTAG
>NW_019724284.1:0-537 GCF_002891405.2 Cryptotermes secundus | reverse complement strand
CTCCCTTCTTAAGATCGACTCGTCTCGAGTGGTTTCCTTTCAGCTGGCCAGAAGATCCAGTTGTGTCCCTTTCATCTATTACTTTTATTCTATGGCACATTCACTCTCTCTGGGGAGGCCGGTTCATCTACATTACCGGTTCCTCCTCTGCTTGAGGTCTTTTTCGTTTTGGAGGGGGTCGACCCCTCCATAATGTCCAGTCCTTGATCAAGTTTGTCTTCGGAGGCTCCTCATGTCGACGTAACAGCCCTTGATGCGTTGTTCGTCCTTGCCGGCTTCGTCGTTCCTCCTGGTCTTCCAGCCGCTTGCTGGCACGAGACCGTGGCGCCAAGTCCTCTCTCCGGCATCCGAAGGTTCCCTGGGGAGTTTCCTTCTTGAAGTCATTTCTCCAACATCGTGCCACTGTCGCGCGACGGGATGTCGTCCTGCAGGGGGCAGCCAAGTTCTTCTGGGGTCCACTCTTTTCCTGCGTTGAATTTTTTATATTTTGTTGATGTCGGCCCCTGCGCCTTTTCTTCTTTGGTTCTCCGACCGGCA
>NW_019724283.1:0-1183 GCF_002891405.2 Cryptotermes secundus | reverse complement strand
TTACAGCTATTATATTCAACTAATAGCGAAGTTTTTTATAATGAGGAAAACGCGTTTTCGGCTCCAATGGAGGTTTTCGTTGTCTTCTGTATCTCGATAGCTATTGCAGCTAGAGACTCCAATAATTAACCACTTTGTTCCTCATGATATGGACTGTAAATCATATTATAACAAGGTTTCACTCAACTCATTTCCTCTAGGTCTTATTAAGCTCGAATCTTACCCATCGATTTTGGGGAAAACGCTATTTTTCGCCTTCAAAAAACAATTGAAGGAGAAAATTATCAGATCTGTGGTTTTTACCCTTTGTTTCCTCCTACATGATGAATATAATCACATAGATTAGAACACCGTACCAATATTCCAAAATTTTCCATGAGCTTCCAAACTTTGCTCTGGGCACAAAACCTGCCAATTTAACGTCTCATATCTCCGGCGGGAAAGCTCCGAAAAATTTAAATCTCACAGCAAATTATTCTCTATTCCATTGTAACATGGAATTAAAACTGTAACTTTTATATTCAACTAATAGCGAATTTTTTATAATGTGAGTAAACGTGTTTTCGGCTCCAGTGGAGGTTTACGTTGTCTTCTGTATCTCGATAGCTATTACAGCTAGTGAGTCCAATATGAAACCAGTTTGTTCCCCATGATATGGACTATAAATCTTGTTATTACATGGTTTCACTCAACTCACTTCCTCTAGGTCTAATTAAACTCGAAATATACACATCGATTTTGGGTAAACGTTATTTTCACCATCAAGAACCAATGGGAGGGGAAAAGTATCAGATCTGTGGTTTCAACCCTTTGTTTCCTCCTACATGATGAATATAATCACATAGGTTTGAACAGCGTATCTATTTTCCAAAATTTTCCAGGAGCTTCCAAACATTGCTCTGGACCCCAATTCGGTCATTTTTAACGTCTTATATCACCGGTGGGAAAGCTCCCAAAATTTCAAACTCACAGCAAATAATTCTCTTCCAGTGTAACATGGAGATAAAATTACAGCTTTTATATTCAACAAATTGAGAATTTTTTTATAATGCGAAAAAACGCGTTTTCGGCTCCAGTGGAAGTTTGCGTTGTCTTCTGTATCTCGATAGCTATTACAGATAGAGACTCCAATAAAAATCCACTTTGTTCCTCATGATATGGACTATAAATCATATCATTACAA
>NW_019724282.1:0-411 GCF_002891405.2 Cryptotermes secundus | reverse complement strand
GACTCGGCACATTAATAATAAAGAATTGAATTGAATTGAATTATACACTGTATATTATATACTACAATGGGTTGGTTTTTTTCTCTTTTTTTAACATTGTGGTTATTTTGTTCAGTGGTTACTAGTGAATGTTTTATAAGAATACGTGGCACTGAAGCACACTATCCGTCCACTCCATGTTTCCTTATTCTGCTGTTCTTCCTGGGATGGCTTGGGCAGAGTTCTTGTTGACACTGCTGTTTGTACAGAGTAGGATGTGGTTTTGGTGGTTTCACAGTTTCTCCTAGTGGGTAGTCCAGTTTTCTGTACCAGACTTGAAGGTGACACACATACGCTGAAGCATGTTATAGGCAGCAACTCCACCTCTTGGAAATAGTGTTGTGTTGACAGGAATATAGTCACTGTTATCTG
>NW_019724281.1:0-457 GCF_002891405.2 Cryptotermes secundus | reverse complement strand
CGCTTTACTCCTCAGGAAAAGTATTTAATTAATTCCTGGTACTCAATTCTGTAAGAGGCTGAGTCTACCCCAGGGCCATAGTGCGGCTAGAAGGATTAGGTCAATTGAAGAAATCCAATGACCTCATCGGGACTTGAACCCGCGACCTTCGGCTTGTAGCATAGCCCCTCAACCAATTATGCTACCGCGTGCCCCAAACATTGGTCACAAACCTCTTCGAATTCATTCCATGTAGCTGAGTCATTCTTAGGAACCTGCGGTAATAGTTCTATTGTCCTAGCCGCTTGTCACAGATACACTGCAAAGGGTTTGTGACGTACCTGGCCTCAACTCTCTAAGGGGAGATACATCGTACGTGAGGCACGCTGTCTCCGGGGCGGCTGGGAGAACAGATCTGTCATATTTCATTCGGTTTGCAGCTCACACTAAAGCCATAACAACAGACTTACTATAGACG
>NW_019724280.1:251-477 GCF_002891405.2 Cryptotermes secundus | reverse complement strand
TTTACTTTAAAAGTAATAGAAGTGTATTGTCTACACTCTACAGTGTATTCAAGTTCATTAATTGTTAATAAATGCACGAGTCGATTTCTGTTTAATGATAATAAAATAACAATATAATAATACAAGTATTGTAACGTGTTTCGTTACTGTAGACGCCGTAGAGATGGTTAATTGGTTTATTTAACAATCTACAAATAACGGCTACAATTAATTATCACAATATTAC
>NW_019724280.1:0-198 GCF_002891405.2 Cryptotermes secundus | reverse complement strand
GTACTAATAACGCGGGAGCTATACAAGTCTCCCTGAATTACACACTCCAGATATAACTGGTTATCCCGAACTATCACTGATTCTCGCACACGCGTCTGTAGCTCGTAACTTGCGAACTCAGAACTCGTTGATAGCACACTGACTGACTGACTGACTGACTGTGAATAGCCTTCGCTACTCCTTATGTAGCCTTGATCG
>NW_019724279.1:0-2620 GCF_002891405.2 Cryptotermes secundus | reverse complement strand
AGGAATAATCTCTCCAACATTAATGGCATTTGTTTGCTTATTACGACCTCAGTTAAGGCCGAATGCTATGTACTCTCATTAGACACATTCATACACTTTCATGAACATATTATTTCAGATTTCCGCTCAGAATTTTCTTTACAACTTCCTGCAGTATTGCTTGTGCTACATGGTGCGATCTCCACACATAATTATGCCTTACTTTCCACTAACATAAGACGAGGTATAGCAACACTACAAATGAAATCTAAGATTACGCTATCATTCCAAAATTTGCATATTATAATCATAAAGTTGGAAAGGCTCTGGTCTGTGGAAAATATTTCATTTCTTCTTTACGTTTGCTAACACTAGAACAATAATTGTTGACTATGTTCCCACTTCTTCCCTTTTAGTAGGTTTAAATGGTGAACCTCGGAGACGGAAATTTATACATGCCCTGGGGTCAGGTATTGAGATGGACAATTTTCGACCTGTTCACCCGTGTATTTGAGGCCATCTCGTAATTGATTTCAAGTCATACTTTCCATCCCAAGGTGTGGCCCTTAATTATCACTGCGGTTATACAGCTCTTCGGGAAATTTAATATTTGCGGATTCATCTTTGTAGCTAATTCCAGAAGCCTTTGCTTTTTCTAACGCATCTTTTCTACTGTGACATCCACTGTGTCTCTCGAGATCACTTCCTTTGCGAAAGTACGTCACAAACTTCACATGAATATGGCTTGTTCCCTTTGTGAATTTTCAGATGGTTGTATTCTTGTATGCGCTCTTGAGCAGCTTTCCACAATAGGCTCATCGCAAGGGAGTTTTCCGTTTTCTTTACCACAGAAGGAATTCTTTCAGCTATGTTTATCTGCTTTCCCTGCTTCCGGAGTTCGGCAGCTGAACACATGTTTCCGCGGTTCCTTCTGCAAATGCAAACGTACTAGATACAAAGACAGTCAAGTGCGTACGTTGCATTTGCGATTCTCTTACCCTGTGATTGAAGAGTACCGCATTCTGAAACGTGGATTTTTTTGATCCCAGGCCAGTTTTTATAGAGACATAGACATACACGCAAACACGGATGGCATTTGTTCCTACCGACTTGTTCCTTATCTCGGGTAAATTTTAAAAGTCTAAAGTAACCAATTGCCGGTCACGGTAGCCGAGCGGTCTAAGGCATGCCCTGTCTTCGCTCGCTCGGAAGCCGGGATCGTTGGTTCGATTCCCAATCAGGGCATGGAAATTTGTGTGCGTTTCTCTGTGTTTGTCTACAGGTAGAGTCCTTGCGACGAGCTGATCACTCGCCCAAGGAGTCCTACCGTATGTGTAAGATCTAGAAAACCCGAAGTAAACGGATAAGTTCATGGAGGTAGGCCTAGGCCCACTGGGGCTCTAGTGCCAAGGGGAAAAAAAGTAATCAATTATTTTTCTGTCCATGATTTATGCTAACCGTCTTACAGCGGATACACTTTCTCACCTTACTCTTCACTTTTACACTACATGTTTCAGCACTAATGTGCCATCTTCAGGTGTGTCTCTATGCACGTCAAACTACTGCACTGCATGTCATGATGTCTTCATTCAAAAATGACTAAAATCTGTATTCGTCATATATGACAATAAATTCTAAATATTAAAACTTTTCAGGATTCGTCATCCTATATCTTATCTCAATACGCTGATCACGCCGATCCTCCTCTATGGGAGCATTCTTCCTACATTCATTTGTGTATTGTGTTCTGTATTGTGTCTTGCTCCTGTTACTGTGTGCGTTGTACTGCAATGAATATAAAAAGAATGCTCCCATAGAGGAGGGTTGGCGTGATTAGCGTATTGAGATACGACATAGGATGACGTATTCTGAAAAGTTTTAATATTTAGAATTTATTGTCATATGTGACGAATACAGATTTTAGTCACTTTTGAATGAAGACATTATGTAATGCAGTGCAGTAGTTTGACGTGCATAGAGACACACCTGACGATGGCACATTAGTGCTGAAACATGTTGTGTAAAAGTGAAGAGGAAGGTGGAAAACTAAATGCTCTGTAAGACGGTTAGCATAAATCATGGACCTGAATCAGTGCATAAGAACGTTAAAATATAACACAATTATTTTTCATCAACTTCGACGGCAAAACGTTAATGGGTAAGAGTATTTTCGTCATCTGTAACGGCAAGAAATTCCATTTTATAAACTGAAATGCGTCTATAAAGCCATATCCTTCTTTCATACAGTTCCTTTCACTTTCGGCCTCTGAATAGTGCGACGACTGGACCAAGTGCCCGACGAATGGAATTCATTTTCCAAGTCAGAGTACCAACAAACAGGGTCTCTTTGAAACAGTTTTATTTTGTGAACAAACTGTTATAAAATATTTAAAATAATTACAACTACTGTAGTTTTGTCTACAAATCTAAAGAATATGTAAACCGCAGCCTAGAAATTGGGGCGGACCCTATACTTATACAAAATATGTAAATGACACAAATATTTATAAGAGGAGAGGATTTTTTAAGAACACATAAAACTCACGTAACAGGTACCTGTGCAGTTGTCTATATATCTTAGGAATCACTTTTATATATTATAATTCCCGGGAGCTTCCAGAAATTTGTGTACTCTACTATC
>NW_019724278.1:0-445 GCF_002891405.2 Cryptotermes secundus | reverse complement strand
AACGCAAAGCTAGCAACGCAAAGCTATCAAGCTAGCAAGGCAAAAGTAGCAAGCTAGCAACGAAAATCTAGCAAGCTAGAACGTAAACTAGCAAGCTAGGAACCCTAATCTAGCAAGCTAGCAAAGCATAACTGGCAAGCAAGCAACGCAAAGCTAGCAAAATAACAACGCAAAGCTCTCAAGCAATCAACGCATATGTAGCACTCTAGCAAGCGAGCAACGTTAAGCTAGCTAGCTAGCAACGCATTGTTAGCAAGCTAGCAACGTCAAGCGAGCAATGTAGAAACGCAAACCTATCACCTGGTAAAGCAAAGCTAGCCAGCTAACAACGCAAATCTACCAAGCTAGCAACGCAAAGCTAGCAAGCTAGCAACTCAAAGCTAGCAAACTAGCTACGCAAATCAAGCAAGCTAAAAACGCAAAGCTAGCAAGGAAGAAACGCAAA
>NW_019724277.1:0-468 GCF_002891405.2 Cryptotermes secundus | reverse complement strand
TATATTCCGCACAGAACGGACAAATACACTGTAAGGTGAGGCACCGGCTAAACTATTAAGGTCAAAACTATGTTACATCCATGGGCCGCGCCATACCTCAAGCGGTTAGTCGCTGGCTTCCCACCGCGGCGGCCCGGGTTCGATCCCGGGTCTGGTCAAGTGGGATTTGTGGTGGAAAAAGTGGCGCTGGGTCGGGTTTTCTCCGACTACTTCGATTTCCCCTGCCAATCTTCATTCCACCAAATTCTCCATCATCATAATCACCCGGGCAGGCTACAATAGGCCAACAATGTATTTTACAATGTATTATCAAGTGGATGCACTGGATGCTTAGCCCAAGGGCGGACACGGCAGAGAGAGGGGAATTGAAGGGAGATATGAGTAAGGGGACAAATACGCACTGGATGCTTAGTCCAAGGGACGGACACAGCAGAGAGAGGGGAATTGAAGGGAGAAATGAGTAAGGGA
>NW_019724276.1:0-230 GCF_002891405.2 Cryptotermes secundus | reverse complement strand
GAGTAGAGCCGAAGTGAGCCGAGCCGAAGCACGCTGGTTGCTACGGACCAATGAACAACTCTCGGCAGTGTTGCCCAGCAACGCCTGTATACACGGCGATTACTCAACATGGAAGCGAGGCGCGTTTTCCGTTGTCTGGCTGAGGGTTTATAAGAGAACTGCACTACCTGACAGAGGCCTTGCACATATTATACATAGAAATAGGAATTAAGATTAAATTTGTAAATATA
>NW_019724275.1:0-539 GCF_002891405.2 Cryptotermes secundus | reverse complement strand
GACAGACAGACTGACCGACCGTCAGTTGTAACATGACCCTCTCCCTCGCCTCGCCGAGTATTCGATGGATATTGACGGATTCGAGAGATTGCATTCGATTCGGTTAGTGTGCTGTTGTGTACGACTGATTCGATCGATTCGGACGGATTCTTGAGATTCGACGATTCATTCGAAGATTGTCTGTTCGATTCATTCAGGAGGATTCATGATTCAGGACAATTTTTGTGGTGTGCTTGATTGACGGACGGAATTGAGTCAATGCGATTCATTCGTCGAGTTCATAGGGATTGACAATTCAGTAAGGAGTAAGTCTGTTCGACAAAACTCGATATTGGATGAGAAATTTGGACTGAATTCTTGTGTCTGAACAACATTGTGAATTCAGTGCGGGCAGTGAGTTGTGTCTCAATATTTGTTCTATACGTCAGTACTCGGCCGGGGGTTTAATCTGTAAGTGTCAAGCCAGTAATGGCTTGCGTCCCTGTGCCGGGGTACCAGAAACCTTCCCCTCTTCCTTATAACCTTACACAGGACGGCAA
>NW_019724274.1:307-391 GCF_002891405.2 Cryptotermes secundus | reverse complement strand
ATTAATGGGGAATCTTCGACAATTTGTTGAAATTCTTTATAATTAATTGAAATTGGAATAATTATTTTTAAAAAATTGTATACA
>NW_019724274.1:0-112 GCF_002891405.2 Cryptotermes secundus | reverse complement strand
AGTAACATTAAATCGTCAAAGAATATTCGAAAAATTGCAAGAAATAGTTTGATTTCGTTTATAATTAGCTTAAATTCTTTAAATTAACTTAAATCTTCAAAACATTTTTTAA
>NW_019724273.1:0-600 GCF_002891405.2 Cryptotermes secundus | reverse complement strand
CAGTTTCCCTCATTTAGAAACTCATGTTATTAAAATACTGACATCTTCAGTCACATATACAAGAATATATGAGCAATGTTATTCAGCATTTCGACAAGAATTATTGCATCTACAACTGAAAACATTCATTGTCTTCGGATCCTGTGATTCTTAATTTGATATCATAAACAAAACTCAAATGTTTACGTGTTTATGATAAGATTTTGTACAAATATATATCAACTCATATAATTTAACTTGATAACGAACATTTTGGTAATTTCACAAGATATATATTGTAACGTGTTTCGTTACAGAATACGCCGTAGAGAACGTTAATTGGTTTATTCAACAACCTACAAGTAACGACTACAATTAATTATTACACAGTTGCACAGTATGCACAGACGAACCAGATGTAACGTGTTTTGTTTCTGAACACTATACTATAAGTGTCACTGTATCACACACCGACTCGTAACTCTCCGCTGGCTAGATTCCAACTCAACTCGTAGGCTGTTGTCTTGAGAACTGTTGATAACACACTGACTGCTCGTTTTACGACTCGAATCAGCAACTGTTACTTTATAACTGACTCGCAGCCGCTATGCAGCTCACTTA
>NW_019724272.1:0-983 GCF_002891405.2 Cryptotermes secundus | reverse complement strand
TTGCCATCTTTGCGTTGCTAGCTTGCTAGCTTTCCGTTAATAAATAGTTATCTTGCTAGATATGAGTTGCTAGCTTGCTACCTATGCGTTGCTTGCTTGCTAGCCTTGCTTTTCTAGCTTGCTAACTTATCGTTGCAAGGTTGCCAGTATTGGGGTGGTAACTTGTGAGCTTTGCGCTGCTAGCTTTCCAATTTGCTTTGCTAGCTTAATAGCTTTGCGTTGCTTGCTTCCCTGCTTTGCGTTTCTTGTTTGCTAACTTTGCGTTGCTAGCTTGCTAGCTTTACTTTGCTAGCTTGGTAGCCTTGCTTTGCTAGCTTTGCCTTGCCAGCTAGATAGGTTTGCGTTTGCTACCTTGCTAGTTTGGTGTTGATAGCTTGCTAGATTTGCGTTGCTAGCGTGCTAGATTGCTCGATATGCGTTGCTTGCTTGATTGATTTGCGTTGCTATCTTGCTAGTTTTGCGTTGCTAACTTCCTAGNTTTGCGTTGCTAGCTTGCCTGCTTTGCGTTTCTAGATTGCCTGCTTTGCGTTGTTATCTTTCCAGCTATGCGTTGCAAGCTTTCCAGCTTTGCGTTGCTAGCTTGCCAGGTTTGCGTTGCTAGCTTGCTAGCTTCCCTTTCATAGCTTGATAGTTTGCTAGATATGCGTTGGTAGCTTGCTAGCTTTGTGTTGTTTGGTTGCTAGCTTTGCGTTGCGAGATTGCTAGCTTTCCATTGCTACATTGCTAGCTTCGGTTTCCTAGCTTGCCGGCTTTGCGTTGCTTGCTTGCAAGGTTTGCGTTTATCTTGCCAGCTTTGCGTTGCTCGCTTGCTAGCTTTGTTTTGCTAACTTGCCAGTTTGGATTGCTAGCTTGCTACATTTGCGTTCCTAGCTTGGTAGCCTTGCGTTACTAGCTTGCTAGCGTTGCGTTGCCAGCTTGTATGGTTTGCGTTTGCTAAGTTGCTAGCTTGGCATTGCTAGCTTTCTAGCCTTGGGTTGATAGCT
>NW_019724271.1:230-708 GCF_002891405.2 Cryptotermes secundus | reverse complement strand
TTGCTATCTTTGTAGCTTTGCGTTGCTAGCTTGTTTGCTTTCCGTCCTAGCTTGCCAGCTTTGCGTTGCTACCTTCCCTGCTTTGCTCTTTTAGATTGCCAGCTCTGTTTTGTTAGCTTTCCAGCTAAGCATTGCATGCTTGCCAGCTTTGCTTTGCTAGCTTGCCATCTTTCCGTTCCCAGCTTGCTATCTATACGTTGCTACCTTACTAGCTTTGCGTTGCTAGCTTGCTAGCTTTGCGTTGCTTGCTTTCCTGCTTGCTTTGCATTTTTGCTTGAAATCATTCGTTGCTAGCTTCCTTGCTTTGTGTTGCTATTTTCCTAGATGGCTATTTTTGCGTTGCTATCTTCCTAGCTTTGTGTTGCTAGCTAGCTAGATTTGCGTTGCTAATTTGGTAACTTTGGATTGCTAGCTTGTTAACTTTGCGTACCTAGCTTGCTTGCTTAGCGTTGCTAGCTTGCTAGTTTTGCTAGCATTG
>NW_019724271.1:0-150 GCF_002891405.2 Cryptotermes secundus | reverse complement strand
TGCTTGCTTTGCGTTGCTAGCTTGCTAACTTTGCGTTGCTAGCTTGCTATATATGCGTTCCTAGCTTGCTATATTTGTGTTCCTAACTTGCTAGCTTCCAGTTGTTAGCTTGCTAGGTATGCGTTGCTAGCTTGCCAACTTTGCCTTGCT
>NW_019724270.1:515-624 GCF_002891405.2 Cryptotermes secundus | reverse complement strand
GCGTTGCTAGCTTGTTTGCTTTGCGTTGCTAGCATGCTAGCTTTGTTTTGCTAGCTTTCCAGCTTTGCGTTGCTAGCTTGATAAATGTGCGATGCTAGCTTGCCAGCTA
>NW_019724270.1:0-293 GCF_002891405.2 Cryptotermes secundus | reverse complement strand
AGCTTGCTTGGTTTGCCTTGCTAGCATGCTAGCTTTGCGTTGCTAGCTTGCTAGATTTGCGTTGCTAGCTTGCTAGTTTTGATTTGCCAGCTTGCTTGGTTTGAGTTGCTAGCTTGCTACCTTGCAGCTTTGCGTTGCCAGCTTGCCAGCTTTGCGTTGCTAGCTTGCAAAAATTTCTTGGCTAGCTTGCTAATTTTGGGTTGCTACCTTTCCGAGTTTTCTGTTTCTTGCTTGCTAGTTTTATGTTGCTAGCTTGCTATCTTTGCGTTTTTAACTTGCTAGCTTTGCGTTGC
>NW_019724269.1:294-429 GCF_002891405.2 Cryptotermes secundus | reverse complement strand
ACAACAATTCTTTCAGAAATTAAGTGACAATATAAACACCCGAACACACATCCATATTTAGCTTTTTATTATTTAGACTTTCCACGTTTTGATGGAATATCTGAACGTTTGCATTGACTATATTAATTATTCTTG
>NW_019724269.1:0-154 GCF_002891405.2 Cryptotermes secundus | reverse complement strand
TCCTCTGTTTCGTTCCCCTGGGTTTCTGCAGCCTCCTCATGGATAGTATCTTCTTTGTATTCTAGTTGAGTAGCCTCTTCATGGACTGTCTTCTGTAACTTCCCCACATGGTGTAGAAGTTGATGAATTTTCTGGACATGGTGTACATTCTTCT
>NW_019724268.1:0-259 GCF_002891405.2 Cryptotermes secundus | reverse complement strand
GCCAACTGTGTGACGCAAAATGGCAGCCTTCGGAAAAGTAACACACAGAGAGAGAGAGAAATCATGGCCTCAACGAAAATTTTAATACGTACATTACTAAGAAAGTGACCTCCTTTCCACATCGGCATGGCACATCCTCTAGCTGTGGACGGAGCCACGAACACGAACAGGACCCCGGAAAGCGTAGTCGGTATCAGTCGGTATAGCGATTATCTATAATAAGGGAAAGCGCACAATGTGCATAAAGTAATTGTTTTCT
>NW_019724267.1:0-891 GCF_002891405.2 Cryptotermes secundus | reverse complement strand
CTTATTCGATTATTTCTTTCACAACGAAAATGCAGTGTTTCTGTGCATGGCGAAATATCTACGCCAAGAGAAATGCAAGCAGGGGTGTCACAACGTTCGAACCTGTACCATACTCTTTTCGATAAGTACAAAAATGATGCCCTCCAAACACATGGCGTTCATCTAGCCCTCCAGGCAGACGACACCTGTCTGTAAGCGACAGACCACAAGGAGGGTTTTGTTAGAAAACTCAAGCAAGGTCTCAGCTCAATAGAAACCTGGTGTGAGCACTGGAATATCAAAATTAATGAAGATAAGTCCAGAGGATGTACTTCTCTCGCAGTCGTCGACCGCCTGTGTCTCATCTAACATTGAATGGAAAATATATTCCATTCGTAAATTGTGTAAAATATTGATAGGAGGGTTACATGGAGATTTCAAATAGAAAAAGGCCGAAGCAAAGGTTTTCAGAACATTTATAAGGTTGTATTCCCTATTCAAAAGTGAGCGATTAAGTGCTTACATTAAGCTGACCTTCAAAAAGTTCTCATTAGACCTGTAATGACTTATGCTAGACAGTACCGTGGAGATTCGCGATAGGTACCAGTCTAGTGAAATTGCAGCGTCTATAAAACAAGGTTCTCCGCACCATTGACAATTTTCCAAGGCGCAAAGCGGTTCGCGATTTACACATGGATTTCAAAATTCCGTACGTACACGATTATATAACAAAATCATGCAGGCGACAAGCGTAAGTGATAAGAGATCATGATAACGAAAATGTTCGCAATATTGGACAAGGCGAAGCTCGACATACAAGGTATAAAAGGCTTAAACTTGGCGGCGGGCAAGCATACGTCCGTTCAAGTGACTAGACTGCCGTTGTAGGGGAAGCTACTAGAAATAGGGCAT
>NW_019724266.1:0-953 GCF_002891405.2 Cryptotermes secundus | reverse complement strand
GTTATGGGCATATTTTTAGATTTAACTACAGCCTTTGATGTACTTCTTTTTATATTCTAATTCAGTGTTTCTCAGCCTTTTTAAGTCCAACGACCAGTAAAATGTCTGAAAAAATTCTACAGACCACTAAGTTATGTAGGCCTATTTTTTAAACCTATGTGGAATTACCAACATTTGGGACAGACTGTGCCATTTATAACATAATAAATCTAAAAGCATGTTTTGTATGCAATTGGAAACATAACTGATTAAACTGGAAGTAAACTATTAAAAGTGAATCATCTTTGAGCAAAGTTTTAAGCTTTATTAAACATATAAAGAATGATATAATTAATTTTTACTTGCTTATTTAATTTTAATTTGTATTGGTTGGATAATTTTTAATTCAATTTAATTTAAGTCTGTTTGTGGACCACAGGTTGCGAAAATCTGTTCTAATTTTTATGTTTTTAGACAACAGGCAAGAAGCAAAAAGGTTCAGCCTCCTTTTACCTTCCTCCTGAATCAGGTTTTAATTTGTTATAGTCATTCCCAAATATCTGAAATGTGCCACATTTTCAAATCATCTGTTAGCTATCTTTATGTCATGATTTTGCCCTGCATTCTGGTTTAGAAATTANAGCACAGTTACATTCCATAATTTGAGAACTTGAAATAAATGAAACAGTTCACACTAAACCACAAAGTAAAGTCAAGGAGGCCCCTGTGCTTAATAAATTAGGCACTGTGCCTATGGGCCAATGAAAGAACCTTAATTCCACAGAAATTAAGGTTCATGTGTCTTGCATTACTGAACAATATTGTCCAAAACCTCTTTGTTTTCCAGGTTTTAGAGTCTAGTTGATGAGATTTGGTAGATTCCTTGGACAGGGGGTCAGCCTGTCATGAGTTCCCTGCCTACACAGGACAACACAAATAGAGAAAAGAAGCCCTGTCTAAGTAACTTTCTGAGA
>NW_019724265.1:5976-7898 GCF_002891405.2 Cryptotermes secundus | reverse complement strand
TTGTATATATACATATAGACAGAGGTTCTTACTTTACTCAGCCGGGTACACAATGACTGATGCACCAGTGGCTGCAAGGCGCATACTAATTTTGCCAGTGAATCAGTATGCTTATGGCCAGTATTGTGTGGAATGAAGCATACAGTTCACAGGTCACAGAAGGTGTTAAAATTGCTGTCCCCCTACATGTAGCCATTCTTTGCAGCAGCAGAAGTCATTCTGATTAACCATTAAACGGACGAATGTTTTATATATCTACAGCAAGAAGCACCCCGTGTTGGCCAAATGTTATATATAAGACTCATTCTCACTTTGGTAGTGCTGACAGTTTGATCTTGGGTTTGAAACCAAAACAAATTCCTGCAAGTTCATGTCAGTGGTTCATTCGTTAGCTCTGAACAATGAAATTGTTTATCACGCTACTGTTTATGATACTATTTATATTTAGATATGACTGTTTATGGTGTCGGCAGCCAAATAGAGCCCAGCTTTGTTTTGAGAACTGAGGAGTAAATATTCATCTGTGCTCGCATGTTAGTGCTTCCAGAGCTTTCAAGGAAATGTGATGTATTGAAAGATTGGTTTTCAGTAACGAATTATTAGGTGGGAAGTCAGTGTTGGATTATCATATATTTCTTTATCAGTTGGAAAGTCAGTGTCAGACTGTCATATTGTGACATGTTGAGCAACGGAGAACCCCCCCCACCAGCAGTGACGCGGCGGTGTTTCAGCGCTCCCCCCCCTCCGCACGGTAACGTAACGCGCGGTGACGTAACAGGATGGCGTGGCACTCATTACGCAACAGGCAAGCACTGCGGCTATATAAGGGAACTGCACAGCAGCTGCGAGTTAGTTGTAATGTGGCTACCGCAGAGTTAAATAGTAGACGAGTGAGTGTGTTATCAACAGTTCTCAAGGCAGCAGCCTGCGAGTTGAGTTGAAATCTAGCCATCAGAGAGTTCCGAGTTAGCCAGCAACCAGTCAGTTGTATTCTGGCAATTGGAGTGTAGTATTTGTGATACTGCAGATAGCAGTAATTGTGAATCTGTAATTTGGGTGATTGTAAGTGCAAATGTGAAATAAAATTCGCTATATCAAATACGGCGTACAGTTATTTGTCACGTTATACACCCAATACGTGACAATATATTTCTTTATATATTGTCACATGTTGGGAATGTAACGTGACAAATAACTTCATGACATACTGAATATAGCGAATTTATTCCACATTGGCTCGCACACTTATACAGTTTACAATTACTGCCTCTGGTAGTATCACAGTTACTTCCAGTGCTCTCGGCAACTTCACGATCCACATGATCCACACTGTATCACTCCTGATCACACACTGCTCACATACTGCTCAGCCGGCTTCTCATACCATTCCCTGTTGCCGCATGTTAACGGCTGTGTCCTTTGTTACATTACAGTGAGAAGTGCTGTTACGTCACCGTGGGGGGACAGTGGAGTGTGTGCTGGCCTGTTACCATAGCAGCTGCATTTGCTTTGACACCTTTACGCCACTGCTGGAGGGGAGGTGTCGTGCATAGCGCAAATACATCACAATATTTTATTCAGTGTCTTGGAAGAGGTATAAACCCATTTGGTCTGTATTACTTTGTGAGTGAAACACATCTTCGTCACTGTGACTTCCAGTATCAGTGTCGGCCTGGCACACTTTCTGACTAATAATATTGTGACATGTTGACCCCTACCTCCCCAGCTGCACGTAGCGGTAAAGTAACGCTCACGTTACTACGGTAATAGGCGAGTTCCCGCCCCGCCACTCCCCTCCGCGGTGACGTAACGCGCAACGCTACGTACCCGTAATCAACTTCCTACTGTGACGTGGCACTCATTACGCAACCGGCAAGCACTGCAGCTATATAAGTGAGCTGCACAGCTGGTACCAGTCAGTT
>NW_019724265.1:0-3357 GCF_002891405.2 Cryptotermes secundus | reverse complement strand
AGCGGTGAAGTAACGCACGCTTTACTACGGTAATAGTCGAGTTCCCGCCCCGCCACTCCCCTCCACGGTGACGTAACGCGCAACGCTACTTACCCGTAATCAACTTCCTACTGTGACGTGGCACTCATTACGCAACTGGCAAGCACTGCAGCTATATAAGTGAGCTGCACAGCTGGTACCAGTCAGTTAGTCCTGGAGCTACCGCCGAGTTATAAAGTAACAGTCGCCGAGTTGAAACATAGCAGCCTGCGAGTGTGCGATACTTAAGAAGTCAGCGAGCGGAAGACTTTTCGTGTGCTTTCCAGACATAGTGAGTGCTGTAGTACAGTTATACTCGGAGTGTGTAATTCAGGGAGACTTGTATAGCTCCCGCGTTATTAGTACGTGAAGACAAGTGAAGATTGTGTTAAGAGATTTTGTTGTAGGGTTTGTAAAGTGTGGAAACCCGTAATAGTGTGATAATTAATTGTAGCCGATATTTGTAGATTGTTCAATAAACCAATTAACGATCTCTACGGCGTATTCAGTAACGAAACACATTACAATATTATTACTTTGCATCAATATTTTGTGAGTATTAGAAACAGGTGAGAGTGTTGCTTTGTAATTAGACATAATTTATTCGAATTTCCTGGACACGCCCCTTCTCCAAAGATGATTCTTTAATTGCAAAAATGAATATCACGGTCAGTGGCGTTTCTTGGTGGAGGCCATGTTCATCTGGCACCCAACTGAGTCAACTGGAGGTGAAACATTCACAACACTGGCCAACCAAAGGGAAACAAAGACGTCATGTGTGTCACTAAATAAGAAAAGCAGGAACAACCTTTTTCTATTGTACAAAGAGTCACGTTGAGCTGTGTGTCATGGACTGCTTCGAGAAGTGGCACACGCGCTTTGAGATTGTGTGGTATCATAAACTGTGAAGTGACTGCATACTTCTGTATAAATTTTATATACATATGTAGCTGTTGGAAAGCATTTGCACTCCTGCTTCTACACAGTGTGGTGTGCCCAATACCATTTCACACATCCAGAAATAGTGGCCATTTTCTGGCAAAAGCCAAACATTTACATTGTCAAGGGATCTTGTGTGGCAACCAAGGAGATGACTCATATGGATTTGCTCATGGTATCATGGTAGACATATCTATTGAACTTACACTATACTATTATTCTTTTTGAGGCCTATTATACACACATACATATACAGCCTTTATTGTTATTTCATTCTAGGAGCCTATCCGCTATTATTTGAATGCCTGTCCAGCCTTACAAATGCATAATTTCATTTAATAATGCAATTTGTGAGACAGTCGCAGTGGAGCTTAACTACTCTTGACTCAGAAACCTCCACACATGCTGATGGACTCAGGCTTACACCACACAAGGGGGTGTGCTCTCTGTCCCTCCCTTCCCTCTCTGTGACCACTTTCACCCCTACTGATTTACTATCTCACTGTACTGAGGCTTCAAACTCATTTCTATTCTTACTAGGATTTCTCATGTTATTTATTCTCATTTTCCAGGGTAACTTGAATGTACTTCAACCTGTATGTGGTGAGGAGCGGCAATATTCCTGCAATGAGTGTGGTGAATTATTCAGTCACCAGATAATTCTGAGAGCACATCAGCGCATACGTAGTGGGGAGAAGCCTTATTGTCGTGATGGATGGAAGAAGTCGTTTAAAAAGCAGAGTCATCTGAAGACACATTAGAGCATATATATTAGGGAGAAGCCATATTGCTGTGATGAATGTAGTATGTCATTCAGTGATCTGAGTAGCCTGAGGAAACACCGACGCATACATAGTGGGGAGAAGCCATTTTGCTGTGATGTATGTAATAAGTAATTCAGTCAGCAGAGTCATGTGAAGACACATCAACGCATACATAGTGGGGAGCAGCCATTTTGCTGTGATGTATGTGATAAGTCATTCAATGATCTGAGTAGCCTGAAGACACACATACATAGTGGGGAGCAGCCATTTTTCTGTGATGTATGTAATAAGTCGTTCAGGCAGCAGAGTAATTTGAAGAAACACCAACGCATACATAGTGGTGAAAAGCCATTTTGCTGTGATGTATGTAATAAGTCATTTAGAAAGCAGAGTCATCTGAAGACACATCAGAGCATACATAGTGGCGAAAAGCCATTTTGCTGTGATGTATGTAATAAGTATTCAGTGATCTGAGTAGCCTGAAGAAACACCAGTGCATACATAGTGGTGAAAAGCAATTTTGCTGTGATGTATGTAATAAGTTACTCAGTCAGCAGAGTAATTTGAAGACACATCAACGCATACATATTGGGGAGAAGAGATATTGTTGTGATGTATGTAATAAGTCATTCAGTTTTCAGAGTAGCCTGAAGAGAGACCAATGCATACATACTGGCGAAAAGCCATTTTGCTGTGATGTATGTAATAAGTATTCAGTGATCTGAGTAGCTTGTAGAAACAGCAACGCACACATAGTGGGGAGCAGCCATTTTGCTGTGATGTATGTAATAAGTATTCAGTGATCTGAGTAGCTTGTAGAAACAGCAACGCACACATAGTGGGGAGCAGCCATTTTGCTGTGATGTATGTAATAAGTATTCAGTGATCTGAGTAGCTTGTAGAAACAGCAACGCACACATAGTGGGGAGCAGCCATTTTGCTGTGATGTATGTAATAAGTATTCAGTGATCTGAGTAGCTTGTAGAAACAGCAACGCACACATAGTGGGGAGCAGCCATTTTGCTGTGATGTATGTAATAAGTATTCAGTGATCTGAGTAGCTTGTAGAAACAGCAACGCACACATAGTGGGGAGCAGCCATTTTGCTGTGATGTATGTAATAAGTATTCAGTGATCTGAGTAGCTTGTAGAAACAGCAACGCACACATAGTGGGGAGCAGCCATTTTGCTGTGATGTATGTAATAAGTTACTCAGTCAGCAGAGTAATTTGAAGACACATCAACGCATACATAGTGGTGAAAAGCCATTTTGCTGTGATGTATGTAAGAAGTTATTCAGTGATCTGAGTAGCTTGTAGAAACAGCAACGCACACATAGTGGGGAGAAGCCATTTTGCTGTGATGTATGTTATAAGTCATTTAGAAAGCAGAGTCATCTGAAGACACATCAGCGCATACATGGTGGCGAAAAGCCATTTTGCTGTGATGTATGTAATAATTCATTCAGTCACCAATGTCATCTGAAGAAACACCAATGCATACATAGTGGTGAAACGCCATTTTGCTGTGATGTATGTAATAAGTCATTCAGTCAGCATAGTAATTTGAAGACACATCAACGCATACATATTGGTGAAAAGCCATTTTGCTGTGATGTATGTAAAAAGTCATTCAG
>NW_019724264.1:0-813 GCF_002891405.2 Cryptotermes secundus | reverse complement strand
GTTTGCTAGCTTTGCGTTGCTAATTTGCTAGCTTTCCGTTACTAGTTTGCTAGATTTTCGTTGTCAGCTTGATAGGTTTGCGTTTCTAACTTGCTACCTCTGCGTTGCTTGCTTGCTTGCATTGCGTTTCTTGCTTGCTAGCTTTGCGTTGTTAGCTTGCAAGATTTGCGTGGCTAGCTGGCTAGATTTGCGTTGCTAACTTGCTAGCTTTCCGTTGCGAGCTTGCTAGCTTTGCGTTGTTAGCTTGCTAGGTTTGCTTTGCTAGCTTGCTGGCTTTGCGTTGCTTGCTTGTTTGCTTTGCGTTTTTTGCTTGCTAGCTTTGGGTTGCTAGCTTGCTAGATTTGCGTGGCTAACTTGCTATCTTTGCGTTGCTAGCTTGCTAGCTTTGCGTTGCTAGCTTGCTAGTTTTGCGTTGGCAGCTTGATAGGTTTGCGTTGCTACATTACTAGATTGGCGTTGCTAGCTTGCTAGCTAATCGTTGCTAGCTATTTAATTTTGCGTTGCTAGATTGCTAGATATGTGTTGCTAGCTTGATATCGTTGCGTTGCTAACTTGCTAGCTTTGCGTTGCTATCTTGATAGCTTTGCGTTGCTAGCTTCCTACCTTTGCGTTGCTAGCTGGCTAGCTTTGCGTTGCTAGCTTGGAAGATTTTCGTTGCTTGCTTGTTAGCTATGCGTTGCTAGCTTGCTTGCTTAGCGTTGTAAGCATGCTAATTTTGCGTTTCAATCTTGTTAGTTTTGCGTTGATAACTTGATAGCTTTGCGTTGATAGCTTGTTAGCTTTACGTTCTAGCTTGCTAGCTTAGCGTTGCTA
>NW_019724263.1:0-573 GCF_002891405.2 Cryptotermes secundus | reverse complement strand
TTTCGTTCAAAATTAGTTTAAATTTTTTAATTAACTTTGAATGAAAGAAAATATTATGAAATTGATGAAATAATATTGTAATTATCAGAAATTTAAAGGAATTCCTTTTTTAGAGTGATACATTTTATGATTTGTTTGAAACCCTTTGTTTTAACTTGAAGAAGTCAAAGAATTTTATGATAAATTTATATAGATCTTGTTGAAATTTTTCAAAATTCAATGAAAATTCTCTAAATTAATTTGGAATCGTTGAAAATTCCTTTAAATTTCCTGAAATATTGCGTATATAGTCAAAGAGTCTGTAGAGTTCCTGAACTTAGAGTGAAATCTTTCACAAAATGATTGACTTTATTTATATTAACTGAAATTATTATTATTGCTCGAGCGCTCGAGCTGAACGGACGTGTCTTGGTTGTGCTCCCGCCGCTTGACTGCCTAGTGTTTCTTTATGTGTACAGGCCTACCGCTGCTTAGGCATGGCCAGTAAGGACCACTGTCTTCTCTGCGATAAGCCGTTTTACGGTAAATAAAAATCTATCCGCTGTGGCGTGTGCGATTCTCGCTTTCATTTTA
>NW_019724262.1:0-719 GCF_002891405.2 Cryptotermes secundus | reverse complement strand
TTGACGAGAGGCAGTCAACAAATGTCTAGGCAAACTCTTGAATGTTGATTGCAGAAAGTAGAGTCCGCGCAAAAAAAAAAAGTGTAACACTTAACTGGAAATTTGGGGATTTCTTGGATGAAAGTGAGCAGACCGTAATCGCAAGCAGATGATTCGGTTACCTACTAACAAATTAAAATTTGAAAGAGTCAGAAGGCATTGCACTAACAGAATAACTAAAGACAGTCAGAGCGCCTGTGTGAATGAGTGAGTGATTGTACATCAACATTGTAAACAAGTTAGTCTAAGTAAAATTTATTGTAAGGGAGTGAAATTGAAAGAGTGTAGAGAAACTAGGGGAAAAGAATGCAGGTCAGAATTCACCCTAAACTAGGAGAAGGTCACTAAACCAGACCTGAAAGAGAACCCAGACAAAAAAAAGAGAGAGAGAGAGAGAGAAAGAGAAGGTAGGACATTAAGTTTACGTCCAGTTAAAAGGACGGGCACAGATTAACTTTAAATAAAAGTGTAAATTGGTCTCTAAGTGGTTGCCAAGTAGCAATCTAGGCAGAAATGATAAGCAGCCAAGGGCAAAGCAAGTGAAGAGATACGTTGAGAAGTGCAGTGTTGTGCAGTGAAATTACAGTGATGAAAGCATAGAAGTGTATGAAGAGAGAGACAGAAATTTACCAATGTTGTGTACCTATGTACTTGATTGTACCACTAACTAATTTTAGTAT
>NW_019724261.1:0-493 GCF_002891405.2 Cryptotermes secundus | reverse complement strand
ATGCAAAACAAATAGATATATAAAAAGTTTAATTGGTATGCTTCATGAAACGTACAATCTTCAACAAAACTGTGTCGTAATAACTCAATATTATTTAGAGTAGCTGCTACTGCTCTCTGTATTCGGAACGCGACTCACCTGCCCTGAAGATGGAGGCGATACGTTCCTCCGAAACGTCAGTGAAAACCAATAATACACGGCGTCAAATCCCAGAAGACGACTTTCTTCAACTTTAACTTTACCTTATGATATAATAATAGGTCTCAGAGATATGGCCTAGGAAGGGACTGAGTGCATTTAATTGGCTCTGGACGAAACTAGTGGCTGTACTTTGTGACGACGATTTTCGGGTACCATAATAATAAGTACGGGATTTATTTTTTTAACAGACAGGTATCTACCACTCAAGAATGGCCCTGTAACTTGCAGGCTGTTAATGAACTGCAACAGTTCCGTAAGACTGTGACTTATTTTCTTACAGAATATTAAAAAA
>NW_019724260.1:0-534 GCF_002891405.2 Cryptotermes secundus | reverse complement strand
CCGAATCGAACTCCTCAACTCCACGTCCACTATCCGAACTCCCGAATCATCCGAATCTATCAGCCGAACCATGTAATGTGGAAGAAGGATTGACTATGTGAAATAAACGATGTATTAATGTAATATCATTCTTAAATACAATATTAGGAAAAGAGAAATTGGATGCATCAGTTCTTCTGTGACAATTTAAACTGAAGCTCTCATATTTTTTCAAAAGAACTTAACCTGGATTCAGACTCCTTCGTCTCAAGAGAAATTCTTTCCTAACCAAAACTCTATAGTCCCGCCTAGAATAATCTGTGTGGCGTTTGTCATATGCACCAGGCTCTTGCTCAAATTACCTGCATAAAAACAAATTTAGCGGCTTCGTCAACCTTTCGTGCCACCTTAACAAACAAATGAATCACTAAAGCGCCTTATAGAAGAGCTGATACGTGGAAACCAGGCGGCAACGCACATGTGAAAAGACTGGCATGCTATGTTGCCTAAAAATTGAGGTTCTCAGTCTCTCTGCGAGTTGCGCTGCCCTTTCCT
>NW_019724259.1:0-487 GCF_002891405.2 Cryptotermes secundus | reverse complement strand
CTGACTGCTGTAAAGTACTCACACAAAAGAAGAAAGACAAAACAATCTTCCACCACTGAAGTTCGCGCATCCGCCATGCTGTTATTATTACTTATTGCAGGAAGTTAAAAAGTACTGAGTTTGAGTGACGTCAAACAACAGAATGTTCACAGCACATTTCATGAAAATTGGTCAGCTGCTTCCTAAGGTCAAAGGGGAAAAATGGCATGCTGATCTCGTTACTTCACTTCATTTCAACACTAGAGGGAAGCAGTGTAGAGAGTGGGCATGTATAGATAAAAATAAATAAATAAATAAATAAATGTTGTAAACTTCAAAAGTTTTATATTCAGTGTAAAGAAGAACTTTTCCATTACTGTCACACCAAACAGTGAGTCATATTCACTTTTACAGATTTTGCTACCATCACAAATAAACCACTGTTTTTAATAGTGCCTTTCATAAATTACGAAGATCTGCCACAAATAAATCAATTTAGCAACTGTAA
>NW_019724258.1:0-374 GCF_002891405.2 Cryptotermes secundus | reverse complement strand
GTCGTCCACTCGATCGCTTGTTGATGAGTTTTGTTTGTTGGTGTTCTTGTCACCATGTTGGTTAGTGCGCTGAGACATGATGGTTGATGGTTGCACGTTGGACGATTGTTGCGGGGGTATACTGCGATTGGTTTGCTGGTATTGGTACGGTTGGGGTTGTTGCATGACCGGTTGGGGCATTGTTGGTTGCTGTAACATTACCTGTGGTTGTAATGGTGCTTGTGGGTATGGAATCATTTGCTGTTGCTGCGTTAGCTGCTGCTGCATCATTAGCTGTTGCTGCATAATTTGTTGTTGTTGTATTGGGTGCTGTTGCTGATTGACACTGGAGCACTGGTTTTGCGGAAGATGAGTTGGTTGGAACATTTTTTTTA
>NW_019724257.1:0-1525 GCF_002891405.2 Cryptotermes secundus | reverse complement strand
TCCCCAACGAAATGGAGAACTTGGAGCTGAGTCACTTGTCGCCATCAGAACACAAATCAGTGGTTTTGTTTACATGCCATATAGCAACACCTTTCATGAATGCCTTTTAATAATCGTAATGATTGTATTCATTGCACGTTCCGAAATGTAAACAATTTTTATGTTGTGTTTTCGTGACGATGCGAGAGGTGTGTTGCCAGAAATGGCGAATGCAGCTTTTAAAAAACGCGCATGGACAACGTGTTTAGAAGTAAAGAATTTGAATTTTCTTTTTAGTTTTGACTGCATTGAAAGTAAATATTTCGAATACATATAAGATTATTGCAAACAAAACTGCTGAAGCTACACATTTCTGCTAGCAAGGGGCAATATCGCTGCAACCAGCTGTACAGTCAGCAATGCGGTAGTGCCTTTCGTCACATAATAGCAAACTATTCACCTAAGGTTGGTGACAAAATTCAAGGGACCTCTTGCGAGACGTGTTTGTGCTCCGGCCCTGGGCGTAACTTTTAGTCNCACTGTACCTTAGCAGCCTACATTATACAGCTATATTTTTTTTTATTGCTAGTGGGGTGGGACTAAGTCCCTTTTACTGCCGCCACTTCTGGCCTATTGTACCAGGCCCAGATGATAGGTGAGGGTGATTGTGGAGCAATTGGTGGAAAGAAGATTGGCAAGGGAAACCCAAGTACTCGGAGAAAACCCGCCCCAGCGCCACTTTGTTCACCACAAATCCCACTTAACCAGACCTGGGATCGAACCCGGGCCAGCGACTAACCGCTTGAACTCTGGCGCGGCCTCTTGTACAGCTATAAGTCAGATCTCTGTTGCCGTTAGAGTAGTAGTCCTTTCTTAATTAATGTTGAATAAGCCATATGCACTTAAAATTAAATTTGTCGTTTCGTTCCTACAGTACTGATATTTTATTTAAGAGCTAAATTAAATTAACGTTTATATCGCTCCATGGAAGAGGCTGAAGTTTTGACTTGCATGATTGTTTCATTTTCTTTGCATTTGAGAAGTTCCATACTGAGGTTTTCACGGCGGTGACTATGAAGAACGCCGTCTTCTGGGTTGTGGCGGATTTCTTATACCCTGAAAATGGAAGCGATACGTTCCTTCGAAATGTCAGTCAACAAAATATCTGCACGGCGCCACATCCAAAAAGACGGCATTCTGATTACACAATTATTAGCAAATATGATTTTTCTTCTCTGAGGTTGCCAATGTAAGATGTTAACGTGTCCCAATTCTGGACAATGTGCACTTCCAGAGTCTTGACTGGTCCATGTCTTACCCTAGATCCTCAAGGGTGAATGATGTGATAGCCTCTTAAACGCGATCATAGCTACTTCCTTTCAGAGCTTTCCAATTTCACTCGCTACAAACATATTGCGTGTTTTCATTTACTACCATGTAAAATCTGAATTTGACGTACTATGGTTAAACAACTAGAGGAAAAAAATATGTAGGAATTAATTCTATTGATATTTAAACACCTTCTTCTTCTTCTTCTTCTTCTTCT
>NW_019724256.1:0-456 GCF_002891405.2 Cryptotermes secundus | reverse complement strand
AACCTTGATATCACGCAGCCATATAAGCCCTTGGGACCAAGCGCGTGTTAACAAGAAAAAATGAAATAAAAACTTAGTGCCATCTGTGGAGTATAACCTGAACACTCGAAACTAAAACCTCATGGAAAGCCACGAAGTGTCAGCACAACCTTGATATCACGCAGCTACACATACCTGCGTGAGCACAAAGCAGTTGATGTGACGTAACAAAACCGCATTTCAAAACTAGAACAAGAATACATAATTTTGCTAACGCTATGCAATATTTTTTGCTGGAGAAAACGGCATAATGACGAGCTTCATAACTTGCACTCTTCTCCAAGTATAATTATTATGATCAAGTCAAGGAGGATGAGGTCGGCAGGTCATGTAGCACGAATGGGGGCGACGAAGAATGCCTATAAGATATTTGTGGGAAAGCCAGGGGGAAAGAGACCACAGGGAAGACCAAGGCGT
>NW_019724255.1:0-254 GCF_002891405.2 Cryptotermes secundus | reverse complement strand
TCTTCTTCTTCTGGACGTGCCTCCCTCTCTTGGCAGGCCGTCGTCACTCCGACCGGTATTGCAATTGGCACCTCTTCTTGTTGTGCGCCGCAGGTTTCGTGCCCACTGGGCAGACCACCGCCTCATTGTCCTCGTTAGGAATCGACTGTCGGTTAACTACAACCGCTTTTCCTCTTGGATTTTCTCCGTCGCATCCTGGCAGGCTGTCTTCTCTTCCTGCCAGGCATTGAAGTCAGCGTCTAATTTTGTCAGCA
>NW_019724254.1:0-810 GCF_002891405.2 Cryptotermes secundus | reverse complement strand
ATTAATACAGACTGTCTCAAAATGTAATACAAACGAAACAGAATAAAAGTCGCATACGCGACGCTAAACTCCCAAGTGAAATACATACGTAATAAGCAGTGGCGTAGCATGACTACCGATAANCCATAAAGAAATTTATTGAATTGAATTATTGTTGTTGTAGTAAACAGCATCTCTACCTGGTGATAGCCCTTGTTATGGCGTGAAGGGGAGGGGGCGTGGAGATACCTCCACCGCTTCCGCCACTGTACCTCTCTCTAGCTGTCGTTCTACACTTATCTCCTGCCGTGATGACGGAGGGCGAGGAAATATCCCTCTCCGTCACCCTGTTTAGTATGCTGCCACCATCTTGGTAATTCAAGAAATCTCGTACTTATCTTAGCTTGCATTACTGTCTGGGGTAAACCGTAATTCGCCGAAGCTTTGGGAAGTCCTGGAGTCGGAGGAAGAGGATAACACTCGTGGATATGTGTGGTTGAATGAAACTCGTACACATTCCTAGCCTATTCTATTTACCTACGTCGTTAAATACACTATATACACCCTGTGCCGACGTTTGTCGGTTCGTCTTACATTGGGAATAATCCTGCAGTGTCTCATCATGTCCACCTCCTATCACCCTGCTGTCAGTATTCTATGCTTGGAATCACTGATGAACCTAGCCCATCTGATTAGCCTATCTCTCCCGGGTTACACTTTACACTGTGACACTTTACACTTAATGATCATGGCTATATGAGATGGTCTCACGTACTTGAGCTGAACATGAGGAGGCTCGCCATCACGATCCAGCGTCCACTCATGGCCACA
>NW_019724253.1:238-387 GCF_002891405.2 Cryptotermes secundus | reverse complement strand
CTCTTCGAGTGCAGAAATTTAAACAAGAAGCTCCTCTACTGCTACTTCCTCCACAGCCTGTCGTCACACGGTGAGGTACATGGTTGGATGTTGTGGCATATTATTGTGAAAATTACACAGCCATTGAGAAAACGTTTAATGGCTTTGAC
>NW_019724253.1:0-132 GCF_002891405.2 Cryptotermes secundus | reverse complement strand
GCCTGGAATTTGTAGGGACTGAACTCTGTGACGCGTTGGACATTGTAAAGAGCATTGAGAATGAACTTGTAGCCGTACCACTGACATCACCAGCTTTATTTGTAATCAGTATTCCTTTTATAGTAATTAAGC
>NW_019724252.1:0-1014 GCF_002891405.2 Cryptotermes secundus | reverse complement strand
TACATCATTCTACTATAAATAACCTCTGAAAAGCAAAGTTGTCCTGTGCGTAAATAAAAGCCATGCCACGAAGAGTGTAGGTAAGTAAGGTAAAAGTATCCCTATACCAGGTCGTGAAGGCCCATAGGGTTGTCAGATGTTGAGGTTCCCACATTTTCTAGACAATCGGCTCAAAGATGTCGGTACGGTTGTCAGTCTTACGCGCCGGCGGCCCTTTACCCCCAGGAAAATTATTTAATTAATTCCTGGTATTCATTTCTGTTAGAGGCTCAGTCGAACCCAAGGCCATAGTGCGGTTGGAAGGATTAGGTCAATTGAAAAAAATCCACCTTATCGAGATTCGATTCCGCGACCTTCCGGCTTGTAGCATAGTGCCTCAACCAACAACGCTACCGCGTGAAGAGTGTAGTTACATCTTCACATATTTTTAACCTCGTCACCCGATACCCATTAAGTAGGAAGTGGAAAGACTCTCGCAGTAAATAGTCTAAGCAGTTCATATATCGTCGTTAAATCGCTAACTTTTGCACTTTCTTAACGTACGCGAACGCATATTCCTCCTACCCAATGCGCATGGGTGGCTCTTTCCCCGGCGGTCAAGCTGCCGAGACGTGAAGCTGACGCTTCGCCTCCATCTAGTGACGAGGACAAGAAAGGAGGAGCTATACTTCCATTCTCCCCATACATCTTCATGGCATGGAGCTTAATTAATTAAGCCCGGGGACAACATTGTCTTACCTTACACGAATGTAAGTTCCAGTTTTGAAGATTTATTGCAAAGTTCCGAATTGAAATGTTGGGACTTATGTTTTGGGCTATAGTTAGAGAGGATCGTGTCGTAAGTTAAACTTCACCTTCATGCCTCATTGCGCCTCCATTGTGTAATGTATGTGCACGGGGCAACACTATTTTTACCTCTGTACATGTCCACTCCCTTGCTCCAATAAGGGTAATCCCTGTAACAGGCCATGAAGGCCCATAAATTTGTGAGACGTCGAGGCTCCCACATTATCT
>NW_019724251.1:0-454 GCF_002891405.2 Cryptotermes secundus | reverse complement strand
CACAGATAAGAAGGTAATGCATTCGACGAGACAGTCTTAGTATAGTCTCCATTGGAGACAGAAGATAGCCGCCACAGAATGCAGTTGAAATGATACTATTTGTATTTGACGGTGCAAGAATAAATGTGTTCGCTAAATCTGAGACCCACGTGAAGTTATTTGTCGCGTGACATACCCAACACGTGACAATATTAGTATATATGCAAAACACTTTGCCGGTCACGGTAGCCGAGCGGTCTAAGGCATGCATTGTCTTCGCTCGCTCGGAAGCCGAGATCGTGTGTTCGAATCCCACTCAGGGCATGGATGTTTCTGTGCATTTTTCTGTGTTTGTCTACAGGTATAGGCCTTGCGACGAGCTGATCACTCGCCCAAGGAGTACTACCATACATGTAAGATCTAGTAAACAGAAGTAAAACAGAGAGTTTCATGGAGGTAGGTCTAGGCCCAAAAT
>NW_019724250.1:0-750 GCF_002891405.2 Cryptotermes secundus | reverse complement strand
GGAACATCAGTTGCTAGTCTATGTTGACGATGTGAATTTGTACATGTACCATAAAGAAAATACAGAGGCTTTAATTGGCGCTAACAAGGAGGTCGCTCTAGGAGTAAACGCAGAGAAAACTGAGTATATATTGCTTCCTCGTCACCGGAATACAGGTAAAAGTCATGCAATAAAGATAGCTATTAGATCCTTTAAAAATCTGGCAGAGTTCAAATATTTTGGAAACGAGAACAAGAAATCAAAATTGTGTTCAGGATAAATTTAAGAGCAGATTGAATTCAGGTAATGCCTGCTACCATTCAGTCTAGAAACTTATGTCTTCTCGTCTGCAGCCTGAAAACGTAAAAATTAAAATATTCAAAGTTAAAATTTTGCTCTTTCCTTAGACTGATGTGAAACTTGATCTCTGACATCAAGGGATGGATATACACACGGTGCTGAGGAGGATATTTGGACCGATGAGAGCTGAAGTGACTGGAGGTTCGAGAAATCTGCTTAATTAGGTGCTTAATAACTCGTACTTTTCGCCGAGTATAATTAGAATGAACAAGTTAAGGAGAATGAGATTGGCAGAACATGTAGCACGACGGGAGGAGAAGAGGAATATACGATACTGGTGAGAAAATCAGGAGAAAGGAGACCAATAGGTGGACCAAGACGTATGTGGATGAATATTATTAAAGTGGATGTTATAGAGAATATATAAGGTGGTATGGACTGGATTGATCTGGCTCAGGATAGGGACCAGTG
>NW_019724249.1:953-2698 GCF_002891405.2 Cryptotermes secundus | reverse complement strand
GCGGAAGGAACCAGACGGCGCCTACCCAATTTTCCAGCACTGTATGTTGTATGACCTGCAGTTTACAGTCTTGAAATGTGTAACTTTTTTGGGGCTGTGTTATGGCTGTCAGTATCTATACTATATAGCGTCGAAGGCGTCGCATGCAGGATGACTGATGATAATAAAATGGAAACTACTGTATTTGGAAGGCAGCAACCGTGACTGAATTTGCCTGTAGGGGACTGACGGAAACCACGAAAACCCTAACAAGCGCTAACAGGATGGAGTGGAAAGTTGAATAGGGGAAAGGGCAACACGGTAACTACCATAACTACTGCCTGTGAGAGCGGCGGACGAAACTCACGCTGGTCTCGACCAATCAGAGAGCCTGAACAAACCAACTTGAATACCCACAATTACGTGCCGTTATGGTGGTGCATAATTTGCAAATTGGTAAGTATGAATTTTGATTTGATGTGGTTGCGAAACGAAAGTAGACATTTGCGAACGAAATTACAGCTGCATGTCAAACATATTATTTGTGTATATGAATATTATGCTTACTACCACAAATGGAATTAGAAACATAGAATTCTTTCAAGCCTAAAATTTTTCAGGTTATCATGAACTGTCATCTAAATGATATTTTTTTATGATATGTTCTGCAACTTTCTGTTTATCCCAGAGATTGTCTCTTGAATGTGAAAGAGTTCTAAGAGTACCGTGATGGTGTTATAATTTTTGTATTGCTTCTTGCAGTGTAAACATGAAAACGACATTTGCTACTGCTGGCTGCTTGTCATCCAGCATTCAAGGCATCAAATTCTTCAGCTTTCCAAGGGATCCAGCAAGGTATGTCTGTTTTAATTCATGGTGTAATTACTTTATTATATGTTGCTTAATCCTTTAAAATGTTTGCAGTTCAACCATTACCAAGTAGCCACCAACTATTGCAGTGAAAGAAACCTAATTTCTCATAAGCCCTGTAAATATAAATACTTCTGATGTGGAGCTCAGGCATATCAATCATTGCAGCAAGCCACAACACTGTATTGGCTACAGGTGGCTAGCGAGAATGTCACCGTCATCACCATTCATTACTTATGAAACTACATCAATATACAATTTTATTATAAATCTTATTTTACTGTCATGTGCAACTTTTTAAGTTTTAAATTTTAAACTTAAAGTTAATAAATAGTTTCACATAAGACTGTAAAATAAGATTTATTATAAAATGGAAGAATGCAACAGGATGCTACAATATAATCTTATCAGTACACAAGTTATGTAGGATATGTTAAATGTTTGAAAAGCAGATCACACTCTCAGTAATATGATTTATAAGAGAATAAGGTGGTAAAGACTTTGCTATGAGGAATAATTTAATCAAATATACAAAAGCTTTATAATGGCAGTCCCTTTAAAGTAAAGTGTGTTATTTTCAAATCTGAACAAGTCCATCATGTAAGGAAGCCCACTAATTTCCTTTTAAATGTTCTTTCAGTGTGGTGCTGTGGTGAATACCTGGCAACAGCTGTTTGATGATCACCTTATGAACACATTTGAAGCTATTCGTTCGTAGTATGGTTTGAACAACAATCCAACTGTGGGGCAGTTTGTAGGTGCCCTGAAGACTAACATCATCAGTGCACTTGCTATCAGAGGTCTGTGTGGAACTAGTTGTCAGAAGATGATCAGAGTTCATTCTGCCCTGTATCTGAAAATAATTATATTTCAGTCAAGAACTGTGTGGGAAATTC
>NW_019724249.1:0-908 GCF_002891405.2 Cryptotermes secundus | reverse complement strand
TAGGTATGAAGTTTTACTTATTAAACATGTAAATGTTATAATATGTCTACATATTATATTCATCTGATTTGTTGTTATGGGTATATCCCTTCAGTCATTGCATTATGTTTGCCATATTATTATGTTCAGCATTGAACTTCTGAACGTATCACAACCCTATGGGCCTTCACGGCCTGTTACAGGGATAGCTTTACTTTACTTACTTTACTTTTACATATATATATACAGGGCTTGAGGTGGGGCGGGATGTCATCCCGGTACTTTCCTAAGTGGCTTGAAGGCATCCCGTTACTTCTTTGGCAGTAAATGCAATGTACAATACCTTTTTTGTTGTTGTTATCTGTTTCATGGTTGTACAGGCTACTCCCCTGCGTCGTCTAACTAAATTTTGCTTTCGTGTGGTACTGTTTGAAGCACCCAAGAATGCACAGTCCCATATCACATTTATCGCACTTCGTCTGAACACGTTTCCACTTTCCACGTGCAGAACCATCCAGGTTCTATTTTCATTCCACTTCAAGCACTGTATATATATCAGACTTTCAAGGTTCGTTATATTTGTTCAGTTAATTTATTATTTTGGCCACATTATTGTGTTTAGTATATAATTTGGAAACATGAGCATTTTTCAGATCATGATTTATATCACGATATAAATTTTTTATGTGACTTGAGAAATGTGCATCAAATAAGTTCATTAATGCAAACATATAACTTGTTTTATATTGTGGACTTCCCAACTAGGATTGTAAAAGAATCCTGCACGGCCATTGATAATATTTTTTTGCACTATAGTAGAGTAAATACATATCATGTGCACTCTGTAAAAAATGGTCTATCAGATCATGATGCGCAATATAAACTGATAAATAATGTGTGTGGAACTCAGCGGAATAAGAATATACCTG
>NW_019724248.1:300-751 GCF_002891405.2 Cryptotermes secundus | reverse complement strand
ATCACATTCTCGTTGACCTGACGATTCCACCATATACTTGGAGAAGGCAAAAAAAAATATATATATATACTTTTGTAGCAAGCATTACCTGAGAGCAATCTCCTTTTAATTTCCTCCTGAATTTGATTCAGCACAGTCATTCCCAAATTTCTGAACTGTGCCACAAATTTTCAAAACATCTGTTACCACCTTTTATGTCACAATTTTGCCATGCAGTCTGCAGCGTGAGCCAATTGGAAGGAATCCTGAAGTTCTGCGGAAGGCGCCGATGCACCTACCGCACACATCATTGAGGTATGTCGTGCAATTAATTAAATTAATTAATTAGTAAGCATGGATTGTGGTTATGCGCAGATTTACATCTGTGTGTTGTGTATGTAAAATTTTATTAAAGGAACTGAAATCTTCATGATAAATGATAATGTCCCAAGTGCAAAGAATTTATATGTCT
>NW_019724248.1:0-246 GCF_002891405.2 Cryptotermes secundus | reverse complement strand
TATCGGCCATCATCAGGTGTATACTCTTAATGTTGCTGCTACACTGAACCCAGTCTAAAATTTAACATTTAAAACACATTGTTATTTTCTTCGTATTATCAACATCTACCTCGTTGATATGTGTCTGGTATGTAGATTATATTGTACACGTCAAATTTGATTTTCCTGTAGTAGCACTATAGAATCTTTAGTTATTATTTAAAAATCCTTTAAAATTTCTCTAAATTTTAAATTTAAAATTGTTAG
>NW_019724247.1:0-460 GCF_002891405.2 Cryptotermes secundus | reverse complement strand
GGACGCAGTCTCCTGAATAGAACGCGATCTTCTGTGTAGGACGCGTTCTTCTGGACAGGACGCAATCTTCTGTGTAGGACGCGTTCTTCTGGAAAGGACGCAATCTTCTGTGTAGGACGCGACCTCCTGGTTAGGACGCAGTCTCCTTGAGATTTCGCCACAGAACCTGGCTGCCTCTTTCTGGTTTCTTGCTTAGGTTGTTGCGTTTTGACCATGAATATTGAGGTAATATTTTCCTCCGAATCCTAGGTGAATTTCTACTGACCTTCAGGGTCAGGCGACAACATCCTTCATTTCACTTTCAAATTATTTGGATTTATATTCACTGGACACGGTTGAGGTACCCGTCNTCCAGTGCCTGTCGGGTGTCCAGTGTCCAGAGTGAGCTTCGTTGTTTCATTCTGCCCATAAATGCAGGTTTCGGTATAGTTACTTAAATAGGCCGCAACCACTTCCTTGT
>NW_019724246.1:0-264 GCF_002891405.2 Cryptotermes secundus | reverse complement strand
AGCGGTGAGGTAAAGTTGTCCCTGTACTTAACTCATTAAGCATTACGCCATGAAGACCTATGGGCTTGTGGATGCATAAAGCCATATTTTCTTGACCTCGGCGCTAGTTGCAGATGAGTGGGCAGCTTCATGGCCCAGCCGCTTTACCCTTCGGACAAAAAGCCCCCGGTACTCATTAGATACGGGGCTAGGTAGGCCCAGAACCGGTCTGGACGAGGTCCTACCGGGACTGGAACTCCGTAGCCAGTCGCTATACCGACTACG
>NW_019724245.1:0-534 GCF_002891405.2 Cryptotermes secundus | reverse complement strand
CTCTTTTTATACAAAGTAGCATCCTAGAATGTAAGCAGGATTACGCTATATAATACGCACTACGCCAGTTTCCGTGCAGTTAGGGTAGACAAGTACTGATGCAAAATTTATTAGCATAACGGTGACCAAATACTTACTCACTCATGGAGCTGAGCCCTTCTTGAGGAGCCGCCAAATCTGCAGCTACTCAAGAATTTCCCAGCATTTTATGGAACCTGAAGGTTCATTACCGTGTTCGCAAGAGCCCTCCACTGGTCCCTATCCTAAGCCAGACCAATCCAATCAATACAATTCCATCATATCTCTTTAAGATCCATTTTAATATTTTCCACCCATCTACGCCTTGGTCTTCCCAGCGGTATCTTTCCTTCTGGCTTTCCCACCAATAGCCTATACGCAATCCTCTTCTCCCCATTTGTGCTACATGCCCTGCCAACCTCATCCGTCTTGACTTATCATTCTAATTATACTTGGAGAAGAGTACAGGAATATGGAGCTCCTCATTATGCAGTTTTCTCCAATCTCCTGTCACTT
>NW_019724244.1:0-248 GCF_002891405.2 Cryptotermes secundus | reverse complement strand
GCTTTGCGTTGCTAGCCTGCTAGCTTTCCTTTGCTAGCTTGTTACATTGCCAGCTTTGCGTTCCTAGCTTGTCAAATTTGCGTTGCTATCTTGCAAATTTCGTTGCTTGCTTGCCAGGATTGTGTTGCCTGCTTGCTAGATTTGCGTGGCTAGCTTGCTAGCTTTGCGTTGCTAACTTGCTTGTATTCCGTTGCTAGCTTGAAAACTTTGCATTTCTAGTTTGCTTGCTTTGCGTTGCTAGCGTGCTT
>NW_019724243.1:0-1222 GCF_002891405.2 Cryptotermes secundus | reverse complement strand
AAATATTACGTTCTAAGATCCATAAGCTAATTCTTCTCTTTGGCATAAGGAAAAATTGCCTGATCAATGGAAGGAGTCTATCATTCTACCAGTTCACAAGAAGGGTGATAAAACTGACTGTAGTAATTATCAGGGGATATTACTGCTATCAATTTCATACAAAATTTTATCCAATATTCTTCTCTCAAGGTTAAGTCCATATATAGATGAAATTATGTGGGATTTTCAATGTGGGTTTTGATGTAACAGATCAATTACTGATCAAATCTTTTGCATTCGTCAGATATTGGAGAAAAAATTGGAGTACAATGAGACAGTATATCAGCTATTTGTATACTTCAAGAAAGCCTATGATTCAGGTAGGAGGGAAGTATTGTACAATATTTTGATAGAGTTTTGGATACCCATGAAACAAGTTAAGCTGATTAAAATGTGTTTAAATGAAATTTATAGTAAAGTCCCTATAGGTAAACATTTGTCTGATAAATTTCCTATCCGGAATGGTCCAAGAAAACCATGTGGGACTGAAATTAAACGGGACACATCAGCTATTGGTTTTTGTCCATGAAATGAATCCACTGGGTGATAATATAGATACCACAAAGAGAAACACATAAACTTTAATTGACGCAAGCAAGGAGGTTGACCTGGAAGTAAACACAGAGAAAACTAAGTATATGTTGCTGTCTCATCACCAAAATGCAGGACAAAATCATGACATAAAAATATGAAACAGATGTTTTGAAAATGTGGCACAGTTCAGATATTGGGGAACGACGATAACGAAACAAAACTTGATTGAGTACGAAATTAAGAGGAGACTGAACTCGGGTAATGCTTGCTACCATTCAGTCCAAAACCTTTTGTCTTCTCGTCTGCTGCCCCAAAACATAAGAATTAGAATATACAAAACTATAATTTTTCTGTGGATCTGTATGGGTGTGAAACTTGGTCTCTGACATTAAGGGAGGAATATAGACTGAGGGTGTTTGAGAACAGGGTGTTGAGAGAATACCTGGACCGAAGAGAGATGAAGTGACAGGAGGTTGGAGAAAACTGCATAATGAGGAGCTTCATAACTTGTACTCTTCTCCAAGTATAATTAGAATGATCAAGTCAAGGAGGATAAGGTGGGCAGGGTATGTAGCACGAATTGGGGAGAAAAGGAATGCACATGGAATATTAGTTAGTTAGTTATTGGAGAGGGTGGGTTTCCCCATGC
>NW_019724242.1:0-402 GCF_002891405.2 Cryptotermes secundus | reverse complement strand
GGCCAGTGTTATTAAATGAGCTAAAAATCTTCATTATAATCAATTCATTTCTAATTCTAGTAACAAAATAAAAACCACTTGGACATTATAAAATCAGACAGGTAGAAAAATTANCACAGTTTTTAAACATTGATGGGAAGTTAACTGATAATCATGATGTGATTACAGAGTCTTTTAATAATTATTTTCGAACGATAGCTGGACAACATCAATACCAATAATGTTCATCGACATTTTTTGTGATTTGAAGAAAACTTTTGACTGTGTCAATATTTCTATCTCTCTATCTGCCTCTCTCTGTCTAAAGTAGAATTTTATGGAATAGTTGGTAAGGCCACTGCATTGATAAAATCCTACGTGAAAGATAGGTACCAAAGGGTAAGTCTATTTTACTCATTGGAG
>NW_019724241.1:217-500 GCF_002891405.2 Cryptotermes secundus | reverse complement strand
CTAAACAACAAGTTATCTTGTATAATTTTCGTGTTTTGAGGATCTGTTCTCTCTTTCGCGTGCTGTTGGACTGTTGGACTGTTGGTAAAGCATGTAAATACATAAAGAATCGAAATTATTCTTTACGCAAGACGTTTCTCTTTTTTGTTGTAACACATGCGTAGGTCAGACTGCGAATACACGTCACCTTCCAGTGCTCTAAGTGACACGATGTTTCTGTGTTTCAGTACATGTCTACAATTGTGACGTATATGATAGTGCTGGTACAGTTCGACCAGTCTGA
>NW_019724241.1:0-127 GCF_002891405.2 Cryptotermes secundus | reverse complement strand
TTTGATGCAGATTTAAAAATTTGTTAACATAATTGTTAGCAGCAATAGTAGTAGCAGTCTTATTATTATTATTATTACCTAAAGGTTTTCCTCCCTGCAGAGTCTGTATGTACTATATTTTACTTTA
>NW_019724240.1:321-1178 GCF_002891405.2 Cryptotermes secundus | reverse complement strand
CGAAAAAGCCTTTGATACTATGAGGAACTCTGTATTTCTGTGTAATTTGAAAGATTTGGAATTTTCGATCAACTTAATCAAGCTTATTGGATCTTTTCTTTCACAACGAGAAATCATTGTTTCGGTGGAAGTCGAAATATCTACGCTAAGGGAAATGCAATCAAGGGTGTCTGAAGAATCGGTCCTGTCCCCTACTCTTTACATTATGAACATAATGATGCCTGTCAAATACATGGCAATGCGTCTTTATTTTAAAGTGCCATCGATTCATGCGGGTTAGAGAAATATAGCTCTTCATTTTCAGAACCCTAAACAACATACGGCTATACCACAAGGGCTAAATTAAGAGATTCTTAAAGTTACGCAATTGGTACACATACTAACCACTTACATGAGAATCATTATTTATCTGCGGCAACTTAAATTTCAAATAAACAAACAGTACACAAATATTCCTTAAGTTATTTTATTTGTTCTGTTCAAAACCATTGAATATTGAGGTGACGTCACGTGCACTTGGGAGTAGTTGTCAGTGAAAAAGTTACAACAAATTAAAGGAAGTGTTCGAGGTGAACTATCAGGTATTACTATGTAACTTACCGGGAAAACGAGAAAAGTCATGGAGCACCTTAGTTAAGATTTCAAGTCTCCGGGCCAGCATATGTGAGCGAGTTATAGATTTAAGCTCTTAGCACTAACTAATATATCTCGACCTTTCTGGTTATGAATGCCGAAATCTCGTATAAACAAACACGAGTAAAAATTGAAGACATTCAAGATTTTATAAGGCAGACTTGTGAGTATGGAAGGAATTGGTCAGAAACACACAGACCGAGAAAAAACAAGTTTAATATAAA
>NW_019724240.1:0-313 GCF_002891405.2 Cryptotermes secundus | reverse complement strand
AGATACGAACCATAAGGCCGCAGATACGATGCATACTGGATACTTGAGGAACTTGTAGGAATCAGCTGCATATAAATGCTTTAGGTTCAGGGTACTAAATGTAATTACGCTGAATTAATGTGGTAGCTATAATTATATCCACGTACTTTTAGATACAAGTTTATTGAAAGAATACGGAAGTGTTAATCTAGTGCTTCCTACAATAGAAACAAATTACGTAAACCAAGAAACTAAATAGAAGTAACAGGAAGAACACAATCTTGCACTTTGTGCAACAGCTGGAGTTATAAGCAAATTGACTGACTGACTAATT
>NW_019724239.1:0-1461 GCF_002891405.2 Cryptotermes secundus | reverse complement strand
TCGATTTCAAGTTAATATAAATAATATCAATTATTTTGTGAAAGACTTCACACTACTTTTGGGAATTTTAGAAGATTTTTTGATAAATTACATAATAATTCAGGAAATTTAAAGATATTTAGAACGATACGAAGTTAACGAATTGTAATTGAATTTTGAACGAATTCAAGGAAAACAATATAAAATTAACCCAATATTCTGAGACATTTTCAAGGTAAAATAAAGAATTACAACTAATTCATACAAGATTTCACTCTAATTTAAGGAATTCCTGTAATTTCTGATAATTACTAAATTATTCAATGAATTTTAATAAAATTTTCATTCATTCAAAATTGATTTAAGAAATTTTAAAATATTTTTGAACTAACTCAACACATTTTTTGAAAATTTCCCGAAAATTCATTGAAGATTTCACGTTAATGTAAGGAATTATAGTCAATATGGGAGAGTGTTCTTCTTATTAAATGGAATTCTGTCCAAATTATTGACTTTTTTACTTTATATTAGGTAAATTTAAGCTTAATTAGATTCATGTTAAGTTAAACTTAACAAATGTAACCCAGGTTTTGAAAGATTACAAGGTAATTTATTATATTTTGACCAAAAAAATTTTAAGACTTCAAATTAATATAGAGATATTCAACAAATTTTCAAAGATTAAAAACTAATTTTTTAATTCTAAATATGGCTATGATAAAGGACCAATATTCCTATCCTGAAACACATGTTCTTAAAACGCTAACATTCATAATCCCATATACACAAATCGGTGAGCAAAATAAAGCAATGCTATTCAGCGGTGCGAATGAAGCAATTGCATTTTCAAATAACATAAAAAATTGTACTCGGTCCCTGTCATATATAGTATCATTTTATAACCAAAACTAAATTGTTCACGTGTTTAAGATAAGACATTGTATAAATACATATATAGAGAGCCATAATTTAANTAACTTGACACCGTACATTTTGGTAATTTCAAGGGATTTATATACGGCTATGATAAAGGACCGATGTCCCCATCCTGAAACTCATGTTCTGAAAATAAGAGCGTTCTAAGTCCCATAGGCACAAATCAGTACACAAAACAAACCGATGTTATTCAGCAGTGAGAACGAAACGATTGAATTTTCAACTAAGAACACGCATTGTACTCGGTTCCTGTCATATGTAGAATGATTTTATAAGCAAGAAACTCCTTTGTTCACGTGTTTAAGATAAGACATTGTATAAATATATATGTAGTCATGTAATTTAACTTGACACAGTACATTTTGGTAATTTCAAGGGATTGATATACGGCTATGATAAAGGACCGATGTCCCCATCCTGAAACTCATGTTCTGAAAATAAGAGCGTCCTAAGTCCCATAAGCACAAATCGGTGAGCAAAAGAAAACGATTTTATTCAGCTGTGAGAATAAAACGATTGCATTTTTAACTAAGAACACGCATTGTA
>NW_019724238.1:0-686 GCF_002891405.2 Cryptotermes secundus | reverse complement strand
AACTTGCTAGATATTCATTGTTAGCTTGCAAGTTTTGCGTTGCTAGCTTGCCAAAATTCCGTTGCTAGCTTGCTAGCTTTGCGTTGATGGCTTGCTAGATTGCTAGATATGCGTTTGTAGCTTGTTAGCTTTGCGTTGCTATCTTGCTAAATTTGCGTTGCCAGCTTGCTGGTTTTCGTTGCTAGCTTGCTATCTTTGCGTTGCTTGTTTGCTAGCTTTAATTTGCTAGCTTGCTAGCTTTGCGTTGCTAACTAATTAGCTTTGCGTTGCTAGCTTTCTAGCTTTGCGTTCCTAGCTTCCTCGTTTTGCGTTCCTAGATGTTGTCTTTGCGTTGCTAGGNGCTAGCTTGCCACCTATGCGTTGCTAGTTTGCTAGCTTGCTAAGTATGTGTTCCTAGCTTGACAGCTTTGCATTTCTAGCTTGCCACTTTTGCGTTGCTAGCTGGCGAGCTTTGCCTTGCTAGCTTGCCAGCTTTGCATTGTTAGCTTGCTAGCTTTGCGTTGATTGCTTGACAGTTTGCGCTCCTAGCTTGCCAGCTTTGCGTTGCTAGCTTGCCAGCTGCGTTTATAGCTTGCCAGCTTTGCGATGTTAGCTTGCTAGCTTTGCGTAGCTAGCTTGTTAGATTGCTAGCATTGTGATGCTATCTTGCTAGGTTTGCGTTGCTAGCATGCTATATTTGCGTTGCA
>NW_019724237.1:0-313 GCF_002891405.2 Cryptotermes secundus | reverse complement strand
TGCTAGTTTTCAGTTGCTAGCTTGCTAGCTTTTCTTTGCTTGCTTGGTAGACTTACGTTGCTAACATTATAGTGTGCGTTGCCAGCTTGATAGGTTTGCGTTGCTATCTTGCTAGTTTTGCGTTGCTAAATTGGAAGCTTTGCGTTGCTAGCTTGTTAGTTTTTCGTTGTTAACTTGGCCGCTATGCGATGCTAGGTTGCTAGATTTGCGTTGCTAGCTTGCCACCTTTGCTTTGCCTGCTTGCTAGCTTCGCGTTGCTAGCTTGCATGCTTTGCGTTCTTACCATGCTAGCTTGGCGTTGCTAGCTTGCTAT
>NW_019724236.1:0-521 GCF_002891405.2 Cryptotermes secundus | reverse complement strand
TGCTATCTTGATAGATATGAGTTGCTAGCTTGCTAGCTTTGCGTTGCTAATTTGCTAGATCTGCGTTGCTATTTTGCTAGATTTGCGATGCTATCTTGCTAGATTTGCGTTGCTAGATTGCTACCTTTGCGTTGCTAGATTGCTATCTTTCCTTTGCAAGCTTACCAGCTTTGCGTTGCTAGCTTGCTAGTTTTGCGATGTTTGCTTGCTTGCTTTGCTAAGAGTTTCTTGATTTCTAGATTTCGTTGCTAGCTGGCTAGGTGTTCGTTGCTAGCGTACTAGTTTGTGTTGCTAGCTTGCTAGCATTGCTTTTCTAGCTTGCTAGCATTGCTTTGCTAGCTTGCTAGCTTTGCATTCCTAACTTCTTAGCTTGGGGTTGCTAGCTTGCTAGGTTTTATTTGCTAGCTTGCTAGATATCTAGATTTGAGTTGCTATCTTGATAGTTTCGCGTTTCTAGCTTGATAGTTTTGCGTAGTTAGCTTGGTAGCTTTGCATTGCTCTCTTGTTAGCTTTGCGTTGCT
>NW_019724235.1:0-357 GCF_002891405.2 Cryptotermes secundus | reverse complement strand
CCCGGAGGACTTGTTCTCTGAATTTTTCCTCCCTTAAAAATTCGAAGACCTCCGCCAGGTTTGAGCCCGCGTAACTTGAGTCATGAGGTGGGAACGTTACCCCTAGACTACGGAGGCCGCTTAGTGCAACAGGAAAGTGGGTTTCATGAATTCTGCCTGGTAATCTTTGATAAAATGATGTTTGCTTCTGGTATCAATGAATGGTAAACAACATAGAATTGAAACAGATATTTCTTGACTGAATGCATAATAAGCTGTTTATTGACTCTGTTGCTGTTTACATTTTGGGGTGGAAGAGTTTGACTCCTGAAGTTTGGTATTTCATTTTGTTTTGAACACAAAGGAATGTTGAGGCAC
>NW_019724234.1:283-418 GCF_002891405.2 Cryptotermes secundus | reverse complement strand
TCATATACATTTATGTACATGTTGTGATTAATTGTGTGCCTGAAATTAGATGTTAAAGATTCAGTGAGATAGTGCAAATGGTAGGTGTTAATGTGTGTATTATCCTGGACCGAGAAATGGACAGTGCACGAAATT
>NW_019724234.1:0-197 GCF_002891405.2 Cryptotermes secundus | reverse complement strand
ATGATAAAATTGATTTAACGAAAGTAAGTGAATACATGAATTTTAGGTGTGTAGTGAGGCAATGTGTCTTTGATGTTTTTCTTGCACTATTATTAATATCGTGTGAATTATGTGGAGTGGTTTTGAAGAAATTTGTTTTAGTGGTTATAGAAATAGAGAGTGAATTATATTTAATTAATGCATATTTGGTATGACAG
>NW_019724233.1:0-432 GCF_002891405.2 Cryptotermes secundus | reverse complement strand
GGCTGAATGAGAATTGAAGGAGCCTCTTGAGAAGGCAGTCGAAGATGGTGAAGGAAAGACATAGTGTGTCATAAATGGTTTCTGAAGTGTAGCAACAGGTTGTATAAGTGTACAGTAAAACCGGTCATCAGTCCAAAACCCGTCTATAAGTCACGCACACCCCAAAATACGTGACCAGACGAAGAGTTGTGTGCAGAAGTGAGACAAAGGTGTTAACAATATATACTTTTTTCCTTCAAAATTTACGAATAATTGTATTTGTAAGTTTACGAATGATGTGACTGACTGCATGTAGCAGAAACTGATGGCTCAGTGCAGCTGTTACCAAAGTCCGCCATTTTATATACTCTGAGTCACGTTTCTCCCCCATCTCCCATCTTCACAACGTTGTTCTCAAAGAGAACTCGAAGAAGGCTCTGTTACTACCCATCA
>NW_019724232.1:0-401 GCF_002891405.2 Cryptotermes secundus | reverse complement strand
CACAACAACCACATGCATCAAAACCCCAAAATTTAATAGCTGAAATATAATTCTAAAAGCAGAGAACAACAAATCTAACTCCTATTAACCACTCTCCTCCTGTACAATTTACCACACATTCATGGTATGGTATGGCGTTCCCATTTCCGCTATCATTAAGAGACACTTGTGCTATGCAACTTCACCAGTACTAGATCCATTCTCATCAAATCTCTACAACACGACACATCACTGAAGCATTTGCATGTTCATTGCCAGATCTGTTTCATTGCAACTCAGTACATAACATGGTGTCGCAAGGCACACACAGCATCAAACTCCTTCCAGGTTTTCTAATCCTCCAAAATTTTACCTGTAGAAAAAATCAGCCTCTCACTTCCTAGAAATATATGATGAAGCCC
>NW_019724231.1:0-662 GCF_002891405.2 Cryptotermes secundus | reverse complement strand
TTCGAGTCTTAGATTATGCTCAAATATTTGTCACAATGATTGATTCGTTACGCGAAAAGTTAATAGGCAAGGCAAAGGCTACTGACATGCGAACTAAAATAGGTATTCACATAATGAAATCAATCGTCAACTTCGCGATTCATTTTAAAAAAGCCAGAGGTTACGTCACTCTCCTAAAAAAGAGGGAACTTCTCTCCATCAGAAAAGACGCATCACAGTCTGCCCACTCGTAGTTACAGTAAAACTTCTGTGATTATTCGTATACATTTCAGCATTGACACCTTCTTCACGTCCTGCATCTGAACAACCTTCACAGACGACAATGAAGTGTTTCATCCTCTTAACCGCAGGTAAGCATATATACGTGTAAATATTATTGTTATTACTAGGGTTAGGATATTTATGCAGTATTATCTTGAAAAGTATATACATAATTTTATAATATATGCCTCTGAAATATGCAGTAAAATAAATATATTCATTAAAATGTATAACATCACATAAAAATAATATTTAGTTTTGCAAGAAAATTTCATTTACAATCTTTTGAATAGTCATTGATTTTTTTCATTCACAGTACACAATTAGAATATTCTGGAGTTGGGCGTGGGGCTAAAAACTCCTCACCGTAAAAAATAAACTTGTTACGAAAATTCTCAAGA
>NW_019724230.1:0-428 GCF_002891405.2 Cryptotermes secundus | reverse complement strand
AAGGAGTTAGTCTTGGGATAGCCAACGCCGAATATAAACAGTTTCTATTTAATTTCATTTTGATTTAATTTTTCGTGTGACATTGCCTTGGAATTGGGCTGTGTCGTTTTCATCTATCTATCTATCTTCTATATAAATAAAAATGTAAATGTTCGTTTTCTCTTATCGAAGATCCATGGAAACGCAATAACAGTGGGCCGTTGCTAACAACCGATCATGCCCTCTATTNAGGTTATAATAGTCCAGCTCCGAAGAGTTTTAAATAAAAATGTAAATGTTCGTTTTCTCTTATTGAAGATCTCCGAAAGTTCTTCACCGATCGCTTCGAAATCCAGCAGTCGTTTCAATAGTAATGCTAGAACAGAGTATACTTCCATTGAAACGCAATAACAGTGGCCTGTTGCTAGCATTTCCTAAGCAACAGATGA
>NW_019724229.1:0-397 GCF_002891405.2 Cryptotermes secundus | reverse complement strand
CTAGCCTGCTATATTTGCGTTGCTAGCTTGGAAGCCTTGCTTTGCAATTTGCTGATTTGCGTTGCCAGCTTGATACATTTGCTTTGTTTCTTGCTAGCTTTCCGTTTCTAGCTTGCTAGCTTTGCTTTGCTAGCTTGCTAGCTTTTCTTTACTTGCTTGCTTGCTTTGCGTTTCTTGCTTGCCAGCCTTCCGTTGCTAGCTTGCTAGCTTCGCGTTTCTAGCTTGCTACTTTTGCGTTGCTTGCTTGCCTTTCGTTTCTTGCTTGCTAGCTTTACGTTGCTAGCTTGCTAGATTTGCGTTGCTAGCTTGCTAGTTTTCGCTGTCAGCTTGATAGGTTTTAGTTGCTAAATTTCTAGCTTGGCGCTGCTAGCTTGCTAGCTTGGCGCTGCTAGATTGC
>NW_019724228.1:5494-7044 GCF_002891405.2 Cryptotermes secundus | reverse complement strand
TACCCCTCGAAAATCTCCAAAAGTTCTTCACCGATTGCTTCGAAAATTTGACACAATGTTGCATTCGAATACGCGTGTGTTTTTATATACCCATTATGTAGATGTCACACCTGTGACAGGTAATAACATGCATCTTTTGAAAAACAGAATTGGAATTTGGAATTCAGGAGAGTCACCCCTATGGAAACGCTAGAACAGACTGTTGCATAGGAAGTAACAATAGCGATACTGTATCAAATCTCAATGGTTATGACGAATACATGGAGCGTTCCCGCAGAGACAACGCAATAACAATGGGTCGTTGCATAGGAATCGCGGAATCAACAAAGCAGCACATGGCTGAAGATATTTCCCATCGAATACGCAAGGAAAATTTCAATAAGAACATGGATTTCACAGCAGAAATCTGCAGCGAAGCCTTGATAATGATCGAAGATTTGTGCTTAGAAATCGCGAGCAAAGTTCTCAATCAGTTGGGAATGCCATCACCGAATTGATCTGCTGCTGCTTCGTTCTATGAGGAATTGCGTCGTGAACAAAATTACAACACGGGTGATCTTTTGTCATATGTGCAATCAAATATTCCTAAGCTAACGCTTGAGCAAAAAGGCATTTACGATCAAATAATGCAAACTGTCAATAACAGGGTTGGATAATTCTTCTTCTTAGATGCGCCAGGAGGAACTGATAAAACGTTCCTAATTTGATTGATTCTGGCAGCAATTCGATCCCAAAATGACATAACCTTAGCTCTTGTGTCGTCCGAAATAGCTGCGACATTGCTCCCGGGTGGAAGAACTGCTCATTCTGCTTTGAAATTGCCATTGAACATGCAATTCATTGAAACTCCCACGTGCAACATTTCCAAAGCATCAGGCATGGGAAGGGTATTGCAGAACTGCAAACTTATTGTTCGGGATGAATGCACAATGGCGCAAATGAAATCGCTCGAGGCTCTTCATCGATCATTGCAAGATTTGCATGGAAACATCAGACCATTTGGGAGCGCATTAGTATTGCTTGCAGGAGATTTCAGGCAAACATTACCTGTAATTCCTCAATTGACACCAGTGGACGAAATAAATGCTTGCCTGAAATACTCTACTTTGTGGCGACACGTAGAGATGTTAAAATTAACTACAAATATGCGTGTCAAGCTGCAAGACAATCGATCAGCTGAGATATTCTCACATCAATTGCTGGAAATTGGGAACAGAAAGGAGCTGGTAGATCTGACCTCAGACGAATTTTGTTGCCTCATGACTTCTGCAATTTAGTGACGTCAAAAGAAGAATTGGTTGAAAAAGTATTTCCCAGTATTCAAACCTATTATAAGAATCACGATTGGCTGAGTGAAGGAGCTATTCTTGCGGCCAAGAACAAAGACGTCTACGAACTTAATAATATCATTCAGTCTAACATTCACTGCGAGGCAGTCACATACAAGTCCATCGACACTGTTGTGGAAGCAGATGAAGTGGTTAATTATCTAACAGAATTTTTGAATTCACTTGATCTGCCACAGCAACACGTGGCCGGGTACAGCTAGT
>NW_019724228.1:0-4139 GCF_002891405.2 Cryptotermes secundus | reverse complement strand
GTATGTATAAGAGAGTTTAGCGCCGGCGACTGTTCTGTATCACGAGTGTCTCGAGTATCACGAGGTCACGAGTATCACAAGAGATTCCGAGTGAAATCACAGCATCCGCCGAGGTATAAATAGCCCACCTTGGTCAAGAAGCAGTCAGTCTCGGGGCAGATGCCAGGGGATACGGAAGAGAGCCTGGAGGTAAGCGCCAAAGGAGTTAGTCTTGGGATAGCCAATGCCGAATATAAACAGTTTCGATTTATTTTAATTTTGATTTAATTTTTCGTGTGACATTGCCTTGGAATTGGGCTGTGTCATTTTCATCTATCTATCTTATATAAATAAAAATGTAAATGTTGGTTTTCTCTTATCGAAGATCCATGGAAACACAATAACAGTGGGCCATTGCTAACAACAGATCGTGCCCTCTATTGCGTCTGAAACCAGGTTATAATAGTCCAGCTCCAAAGAGCTTTAAATAAAAATGTAAATGTTCGTTTTCTCTTATCAGAGATCTCCGAAAGTTCTTCACCGATCACTTCGAAATCCAGCAGTCATTTCAATAGTAACGCTAGAACAGCGTATACTTCCATTGAAATGCAATAACCGTGGCCCGTTGCTAGTATTTCCTAAGCAACAGATGAAACCAACTCTTCGATAATGTGTTCCCTATCCCACCCGAGCGCTTCAAAATTTTGACTCAACGTTACATTCGCAGCAGTTGTTTCAATAGTAAGGCGAGAACAGTTAGCGTATACTTCCATGGAAACGCAATAACAGTGGCCCGTTGCTAGCATTTTTTTCTTCATCAGTGCAATCAATCTGCTTTAGTTCTTTCAAATAATGCCTCGCAGAAGATCAAACTTGGGTCGTCGTACTCACCGAGCGGAAGCAATGTGTCGAGTATTTGCAAATCAAACTGGAGAAGAACGGGCAGACTGAGCCACAGCAAGGTGTGGCCGGGCACAGCTAGTAATATAATAAATTGAAATAAAGACTATTATACAGTGATATAACGATTGTGTATATCTAAAATAAGTGACTAAAAACTAGAACACAGGCTGACAAGCTTGTCTCCTTTAAACTGTAAAGTAAGACAGTTACTTGCATCTTAAAAAGATTTATAACAGAAATATTCCTGTAAAGAATAAAAAGAATGTAAATAAAAAAAATTGTTTTAATTGTACCTCAGGACTCTTAGTGTCACTTGATATATCCTTAATATGTTATGGAAGATTATTATAGACCTTTGTTCCTAAACAGTAAACTCCCTTTTGGTATTTACTGAAATTTACTAGAGGTCGATGGAGATTATTTTGCTCTCTGGTATTTATTCTATGAATCACTGAACTTACTATGAATTTGCTTCTTTTTTTTTATCACAAAGAGCATAAGAGATGGTATGTACTGAGATGCCAGAGGCAAGATTTCTAATTCTCTAAATAAGTGTCTGCACGAATCCCTCCTTCTGCGTCCCAACATAATTCGAATTATATTCTTTTGCATTCTAAAAATGTTTATACTTGTAATTTGTTTTTTATCATATACAGTTTTTATTTCAGATTTAGGATTATTATTTCTAGCTGTAAATTGAATGTAGTGGGTTTTGTTAAAATTTATAGAAAGTTGTTTTACTTTGAACCATTCATTTATAATATGAAAAGCAGTGTTTATATTTACACAGTGATCATCATAGTTTGAAATTTTAACTAACAAACTATTATCATCTGGAAATAACGGTGGGCCCAGAATCGAACCCTGCGTGACACCATGTCTAATTTTGCCCCATGTCGAAAATTCATTGAGATTAAGATTTATATTTGTAATTAAAACCGTTTGATATCTATTTCTGAAATAAAATTCAAGCCATAGTTTAGCTTTATCTTTTATCCCATAGAACTCCAATTTTGACAACAGAACCTCATGATTAACACAATCAAAGGCCTTTTCGAGGTCACAAAAAATGCCTCATATCAAGTTTTTGTTGTTTAAGTTCTTACAGAATTTATTCACTAACTTGTGTGTAGCCTCATCAGTTGGAGATTTTGTTCTAAAACCAAATTGTTTTTCCAGTAAAATGTTGTTGTTTAAGTGCTCAATTAATTGAATGCTCATAGTTTTTTCTAATACCGTAGAGAACAAAGTTAAAAGTGTTATAGGCCTATAGTTGGAAATATTTGATTTATCACCTTTTTTAAACAGCGGTCTTATTTTTTAGTATTTTAAATGATCTANGGGAAAATTCCTTGCGCTAATGAATTGTTGCATATGCGAGTCAAAGGAGAGCTAATGAAAAAAAGAACTAATTCTTAATACTTTAGTGGATATTTCATCGTATCCATAAGAGTTTTTTGATTTGAGAGATTTAATTATATTTTTGACTTCCTTAGTTGATAAAGATTTAAGTTTAATATGTGGAAAGTGATCTATAAAAGTTTTCAGTAAATGCTGAATGGAATTAGTGTCTGGAAGATAACTAATATTAGTATTATTTTGTTTATTTTTTGCATTTTTATTTTCAGCTACGGATAAGTAATTGTTAAAGGTCTCCACAATTACTTGCTTTTCTCTAATCCAATTTCCATCCACCTTTAATTTGCATATTTTTTCATTATTTGGCCCCCTTTTAATCTTAATTTTACTATATCCCATCTGGTTTTATTTTTATTTTGGAATTTTGTTATCATATTTTAATTTTTTAGTTTCCTTAATGACCTTAGATAAAATTTTATGCTATTTTTTATAATAGTTTCTTAATTCTGAATTATTACTGTTTCTACATGTCATATAGAGTACTCTTTTACGTTTACAGGATGTTATTATTCCTATAGTAATCCAATCACTTATTTTATTTGAAATTTTAATTTAATTTTTTTTTTTTTGGAAAACTGGAATAGTAAATTTTCAAGTAAGTGTCTAGAAAGGAGCTAAACATTATATTGACATCATCACTGGAAAATGTTGAGTCCCATGTTTCATAACTTAGTTTAATTAAAAAGTCATTTATTTTGTGTTTGTTTATTTTCCTTATTAGTTTGAATTGTTTAGCATGTGTTCTCATATTTATTGTTTTAAATGTTATGGATTGTGCAGCATGATCAGACAATCCATTTATTATAGGCCTTATAGAATAATTTTCCCTTCTAGAAATATCGTTGAAAATATTATCAATGACTGTAGCAGAATTTCCTTGAACTCCGGTGGGAAAATTGACCATACTTATTAAATTATAAGTTCTCAATAAGGCATTTAACTTGCTTTTCTTTTCACTGTGAAGAAGGTAATTTACATTAATATCCCCACAAATAATATATTCTTGTGTTGAGGTGTATAGATTTCTAAGTATTGTATCTAGTTTTGTTATGAATGTATCAATGTTTCCAGTCGGAGCTCTACGAGTATGTATTGTAATCATACAAAGTCTGTTGGAGCTCAGGTTTAACTTAACAGCACATACCTCAAAATCTTTTTCTTTACAATATTTTTAGGACTGTGTTTACAAATTTCAAGCTTGTGTGTAGATAGATGCATACTCCTCCTTTTTCATACAAGGTTCTACAGTAGTTTGCTCATAGTTTATAAGAATCTATGTTTAACTGTTGTAATTTCAAGAAATTCATGTGATGTTCTGTAAAACATAATATGTAGGGGAAGGCTGGGTGTAGATGACTTAATAGCTCATATGCTTGTATGCTGCTTGTGATGTACCACTTCCATTTCCTTTCAAGCAGTTCTGATGCAGATGAAATTAAATTTTGCATAAGTGGAAATTCTATAGTAGCAAAAATCCTTATGGACTCATGGAACTGTTCGCCATTAGTTACTGGTAAACTTATTAGAACCAAGAATTTAAGTTACTAGGACACTTGTGCACTAAATCCAATGAGCCCCAAAAGATATTTATCATGTGATGAAAAGGTTTGAAGGTTACAAAAGATTCTGCATTCTCTTGCAACAAGAGTGGCAAGAATTGTACTGCAGAGAGCTGAAGAAAAGTTTCTTGCTGTAAGCGAAAGGATTGTGTGTGCAGACAAGAGTTTTGTTGTTTTTCGTTTGTCTTGGCCAGAGAAACTAAATATTTTATGACAGGGTTCTGTTTGTTGGCGTAATCCATGTGGGGAGTTTCTTACACTTGGGTGATAACGGTTGGG
>NW_019724227.1:0-631 GCF_002891405.2 Cryptotermes secundus | reverse complement strand
AGCTTTGCGTTGCTAGCTTGCTAGCTTTGAGTTGTTAGCTTGGTAATTTCCTAGGTTTGCGTTGCTAGCATGTTCCTTTACGTTGCTGACTTGCTTGATTGCAGTTGCCAGCTTCCTAGATTTGCGTTGTTAGCTTGCTACCTTTGGTTTGCTAGCTTGCTACCTTTGAGTTGCTAGCTTGCTAGTGTGCTAGATTTGCGTTGCTAGCTTGCTACCTTTGCGTTGCTATCTTGCAAGCTTAATAGATTTACGTTGCTACCTTGCTAGCGTTGCGTTGCTAGCTTGCTAGATTTGCGTTGCTAGATTGCTAGCTTTGCGTTGCTAGCTTATTAGATTTGCGTTGAAATCTTACTATCTTTGCGTAGCAAGCATGCTATCTATGCGTAGCCCTCTTGCTAGGTTTGAGTTCCTAGCTTGCTAGCTTTGCGTTCTAGGTTGCTAGCTTTCCGTTGATAGCTTGCCAGCTTTCCGTTGCTAGCTTGCTAGCTTTGCGTTGCTAGCTTGCTCCATTTGCGTTGCTTGCTGGCTTGCTTGATTTGCGTCGATTGCTTCCTTGCTTAATTTGCTTTTCTTGCTGGCTTTTTGCGTTCCTAGCTTGCAACTTGCTACATTTGCGTTTCAAGCTTGCAAG
>NW_019724226.1:0-2762 GCF_002891405.2 Cryptotermes secundus | reverse complement strand
TGGAAGCTAGCAACGCAATTTGGCAAGATATCAATACAAAGATGGCAAGCAATCAACGCAAAGTTCGCAAGCCAGCAACGCACACCGGGCAAGCTAGCAACGCAAAGCTGGCAAACCGGCAACACATATCTAGCAAGCTAGCAACGGAAAGCTAGCAAACTAGAAACGCAAAGCTTGCAAAATTGCAACGCAAACCTAGCATGCTAGCAACGGAAAGCTAGCAAGGTAGCAACGCAAAGCGAGCAATCTACCTACTCAAACCTAGCAAGCTAGCAACTCAAAGCAGGCAAGCTAGCAACGCAAACCTGGCAAGATAGCAACGCAAACCTTTCAAGCTAAGAAAGCAAAGATGGCAAACTACCAAGGCATATCAAGCAAGCTAGCAACGGAAAGCTAGCAAGCTTGAAACCCAAAGCAAGCAAGCTAGCAACGCAAATCTAGCAAGCTAGAAACGCAATGCAAGCAAGCTAGCAACGCAAAGTTAACAAGCTAGCAAAGCAAAGTTTCTAAGCTTGCAACGCAAAGCAAGCAACCAAATAAAAGCTAGCAACACAAAACCATCATGCTAGCAACGCAAATCTAGGAACCTAGAATCGCAAAGCTACCAAGCTAGCAACGCCAAGGTAGCATGTTAGCAACGCAAACCTAGCAAGGTAGCAAAGCAGAACTACCAAACTAGTAACTCATATCTAGCAATCTAGGAAATTAGGAACGCAAAGCTTGCTAGCTAGCAAAGCAAATCTAGCAAGCTACCAACGACAAACTTGCAAGGTAGCAACCCAAACCTAGCAAGCTAGCAACGTATAAGTAGCAAGCTAGCAAGCTAACAACGGAAAGCTAGCAAGTTAGCAACGCAATGTTAGAATCAAGAAACGCAAAGCAAGCAAACAAGCAAAGCAAAATTAAAAATCTAGCGACTCAAAGCTAGCAATCCAGGAACGGAAAGCTAGCAAGGTAACAACGTAAAGCTAGCAAGATAGCCACGCAAATCTAACAAGCTAGCAACGCAAAGCTGGCAAACTAGCAAAGCAAACAGGCAAGCCATCAACGCAAACCTGGCAAGCTATAAACGAATTGCTGGCAAGCTAGGAACGCAAAGCTGGCAAGCTAGCAACGCATATCTAGCAAGTTAGCAACGGGAAGCTAGCAAGCCAGCAACGTAAATCTAGCAAGCTAGCAACGCAAAGATAGCAAGTTAGCAACGCAAAGCAAGCAAGATAGAACGGAAAAGATAGCAAGCTAGCAAAGCAAATCTACGAAGCTAGCAACGGAGAACTAGCAAGCTAGCAACGCAAATCTAACTAGCTAGCTACGCAAAGCTACCAACCTAGCCACGCAAATCTAGCAAGTTAACAACGCAAAGCTGGAAAGCTATCAAAACAAACAGGCAAGCTAGCAACGCAAAGCTGGATAGATTGCAACTCAAAGCTGGCAAGCTAGCAACGCATATATAGCAAGCCAGCAACGCAAGGCAAGCATGCTAGCAACGCAAAGCTACCAAGCTAACAACGCAAAGCTAGAAGCAAGCAAAGCAAATCAAGCAAGCTAGAACGCAAATCTAGCAAGTTAGAGACGCAAATCTGACAAGGTAGCAACGCAAACCTGGCAAGCTAGGAAATCATAGATGGCAAACTTGCAACGCATATATAGCAAGCTAGCAACGGTAAGCTAGCAAGCTTGAAACGCAAAGCAAGCAAGGTAGATCGCAAGGCTTTCAAGCTAGAAACGCAAAGCTACCAAGCTAGCAACGCAATGAAAGCAAGATTGCAACGCAATGATAACAAGCTAGCAACGCAAAGCTACCATGCTAGCAACGCAAAGCAAGCAAGCAAGCAAAGAAAAAATTGGCAAGCTAGAACGCAAAGCTGGCAAGCTAGCAACACAAACCTAGCAAGATAGCAACGCAAAACTATCAAGCTAGGAACGCATATCTAGCAATCTAGCAAGCTAGAACGCCAAGCTAGCAAGGTAGCAACGCAAACCTAGCAAGCTGGCAACGCAAAGCTAGTAGGCTAGCAACGTAAAGCTAGCAAGCAATAAAAGCCAAGCAAGCAAACAAGCAACGCCAAACTAGCAAGTTAGCAAGTTAACAAAGTAAAGCTAGCAAGGTAGCAACGCAAAGCCAGCAAGCTATAAACGCAAATCTAGCAAGCTACTAAAGCAAAGCTTTCAAGCTAAAAACGCAAATTTTCAAGATAGCAACACAAAGCTGGCAAGCTACGAACGCAAAGCTCGCAAGCTAGCAACGAAAACCTGGCAAGCTAGCAACGCAAATCTGGCATACCGGCAACGCATATCTAGCAAGCTAGAAACAGAAAGCTAGCAAGCCAGCCTCCCAAAGCTAGCAAGCTAGCAATGCAAAAATAGCAAGCTAGAAACGAAATGCAAGCAAGATAGCAACGCAAAGCTAACAAGCTAGAAAAGGAAAGCTACCAAGCTTGCAACGCAAAGCTAGCAAGCAAGCAAAAATCTAGCAAGTTAGAACGCAAAGCTAGCAAGTTAACAACACAAAGCTACCAAGCTAGCAATGCAAAACTAGCAAGCTAGCAACGCAAATCTAGCAAGCTAGAAACGCAAAGCTACCAAGAAAGCAACGCATAGGTAGCATGTTAGAAACGCAAAACTAGCAAGATAGCAAAGCGAAATTATCAAGCTAGCACCGCATATCTAGCAATCTAGCAATCTAGCAATCTAGCAATGCAAAACTAGCTAGCTAACAACGCAAAGCTAGCAAGCTAGGAACGCCAAGCTAGCAAGGTAGC
>NW_019724225.1:0-466 GCF_002891405.2 Cryptotermes secundus | reverse complement strand
TTGCTTGCTTGCTAGCTTGCTTAATATGCGTTGCTAGTTTGATAGATTTGCGTTGCTAGCTTGCTAGATACTCGTTGCAAGTTTTCCAGCTTTGTGTTGCTAACTTGCCAGCTTTGCGTTTATAGCTTGCCAGGTTTGCGTTGTTAGCTATCTAGCTTTGCGTTGCTAGCTTGCTAAATTGCTAGATATGCCTTGCTGTCTTACTAGCTTTGCGTTGATAGCTTCCTATGTTTGCGTTGCTAGCTTGCTAGCTTCGCGTTGCTAGCTTGCTAGCTTTCCGTTGCTAGCTTGCTATCATGCTAGATTTGCTTTGCCAAATTATTAGCTTTGCGTTGCAAATTTGCAAGCTTTCCGTTGCTATCTTGCTAGCTAGCTAGATATGCGTTGCTACCTTGCTAGCTTGCGATGATAGCTTGTCAAATTTGCGTTGCTAGCTTGCCAGGTTTGCGTTGCTAGCTAGCCAGCT
>NW_019724224.1:0-1139 GCF_002891405.2 Cryptotermes secundus | reverse complement strand
TTTCGGAGACTGGATCTGTCTCCGTCTTCAGGTGTATAGGGACTTTTTAACCTACTCAGTTTAACCTATTTCAAATTTTGAAATGTTTCATGATAATTTAAGGAATTCTAAACTTGTTTTGACCTTCAACCTAATTTATATAATTAAAAAAAATCACGATTTTATGTCAATACAAATATTATCACATATTTTGTGTAATATTTCACTCTAAATTCAGGAATTCTAACAGATTCCTTAACGATTTACATAAGAATTCAGGAAGTTTACGTAATTCTCAACGATTCGAAGGTAACTTAAATATTTTTTATTGATTTTTAAAGATTTAAACGAAATCAATATAATTTTAACCTAAAATTCTTCGGATTTTTGAAGGTAAAATTAAGAATTTCAACCAATTTTTAAAATACTTCACACTAAATAAGGAATTCCTTTAAATTTCTTATAATATACTTACTCAGTATTTTTTCTAAAATATTCGAATTTATTGTTCATGGACATGTTTCTATTTATCTAAAATCAAAAATTAGTCCTTATCAGCACGGCTTCTCTAAAACAAAATCCACAAGCACTAATTTGGTGACTTACATTGATTTTATCTCCCCTATAGTTGGCTCCCAGAGACAAGCTGATGCCATTTATTTTGATCTGAGCAATGCATTCGACCTTGTCCCACATTCTCTTCTTCTTCACAAGCTAAGTGCTGCTGGGCTTTCTGGTGGTTATGTAAGCTGGTTTCGCAGTTACCTATCCAACCGGAAATCCCAGGTCCGTGTTTCTGGTGTTCTTTCCTCACCCTTTGAAGTTCTCTCAGGTGTACCTCAGGGATCTGTCTTGGGACCCCTTCTCTTCAATGTGTTTATTAATGACATGTGTGATGCAGTTGCCCATTCTAAGTGTCTGCTTTTTGCTGATGACATCAAAATTTACCGAGCCATTAGTTCCCCTCATGACTGCTATCTACTAAAGTCTGATGTTAACTCTATACAAGGTTGGTGCATTGCAAACTGTATGAAACTCAACATCAGTAAGACTAAAGTTATATCCTTCACCAGGAAAACCAACTTACTTATCTACGTTTATAAACTTTTTCAAAGGTCAATAGCCCGGACCGATTCTGTAGAAGACCTGGGAGTGTTTAT
>NW_019724223.1:0-449 GCF_002891405.2 Cryptotermes secundus | reverse complement strand
GGCAACACAGCCAGCGTGACGTCATGAAGCATCACTGCTGCCGCAGTGGCCAGCTGCAATTCTCTTCACAAAAAAAAAACTGCAGCCAGTGCCGAGGGCTCGGTCGGTAAGAAGGTATGCTATCATATCTCCTGCCCTGTCGGTAAGAAAGTGTGCTATTATACCACCAGCATTTTTTTTACTCCTCCCTCCCAAAAAATCGCTGTTCACACATATAGCTGGAATTAATAATTGATGTAAATGAAATGTTCTTATTTTACCGGCACTGGTGAGAAACTTTCTCCCAATAAATAATGTTGCAACCTGATATCTTGTACTGCAGAGGTTCTTACTCCGTTGTGTGTTTTCTGTTTTCAAACTGAGTTTAATATCACTTCGCTCAAAATCATCTGGAGGGGAATGAATTAAATGATATTAGACTCAGTTCGAAAACAGAAAACACACAACGG
>NW_019724222.1:231-743 GCF_002891405.2 Cryptotermes secundus | reverse complement strand
ATGGGACTTAGAACGCTCTTATTTTCAGAATATCAGTTTCAGGATGGGGACATCGGTTCTTTGTCATAGCCGCAAATAAAACCCTTGAAATTACCAAAATGTACGGTGTCAAGTTAAATTATATGCCTACATATATATTTATACAATGTCTTATCTTAAACACGTGAACATTTGAGTTTCTTGCTTACAAAATGATTCTACATATAGGACAGGAACCGAGTACAATGCGTGTTCTTCTTTGAAAATGCAATCTTTCATTCTCACTGCTGAATAATATCGTTTCATTTTGATCACCGATTTGTGCGTATGGGACTTAGAACGCTCTTATTTACAGAACATGAGTTTCAGGATGGGGACATCGGTCCTTTATCATAGCCGTAAATAAATCCCTTGAAATTACCAAAATGTACTGGTTCCAGTTAAATTATATGACTACATATATATTTATACAATGTCTTATGTTAAACACGTGAACATTTGAGTTTCTTGCTTATAAAATCATTCTACATATG
>NW_019724222.1:0-219 GCF_002891405.2 Cryptotermes secundus | reverse complement strand
AGTTCAATTGGTGTTTTTTGTTTAAAAAGCAAACGTTTTATTTTCACTGCTGAAAAAAATCATATTTTTTTTGCTCACCGATTTGTGCCTATGGGACTTAGAACGCTCTTATTTTCAGAACATGAGTTTCAGGATGGGGACATTTGTCCTTTATCAAATCCGTAAATAAATCAGTTGAAATTACCAAAATGTACGATGTCAAGTTAAATTATATGACTA
>NW_019724221.1:0-1547 GCF_002891405.2 Cryptotermes secundus | reverse complement strand
GCTAGCAATCTAGCAACGCAAAGCTAGCAAGCTAGGAACGCAAATTTAGATAGCTAGCAAGGCATAAAAAGGAAGCTTGCAAGCTAGCAAAGGAAGGCTAGCAAGATAGCAACGCAAAGCTGGCAAGTTAGCAACGCAAAGCTTTCAAGATAGCAACGCAAACCTGGCAAGCTAGCAACGCAAAGCTAGCAAGCTAGCAAGGCATATCTAGCAAGCTAGCAACGGAAAGCTAGAAAGTTAGCAACGCAAAGCTGGCAAGCTAGCAAAGCTAAGCTGGCAATCTAGCAACGCAAAGCTGGCAAGCTAGCAACGCATAGCTGGAAAGCAAACAACGAAAACCTGGCAATCTATAAAAGCAAAGCAGGAAAGCTAACAACGCAAATTTTCAAGATAGCAACGCAAAGCTGGCAAGCTAGCAACGCAAAGGTAGCAAGCTAGCAACGTTTATCTAACAAGCTAGCAAACTTGCAACGGAAAACTTGCAAGCTTGCAACGCAAAGCTTGCAAGATATCAACGTAAAACTAGCAACGCAAATATAGCAAGCTAGCAAGCTAGCAACACAAAGCTAACAAATTAGCTATGAAAATCGAGAAAGCTAGGAAGCTAGCAACGTAAAGCTAGCAAGCTAGAAACGCAAAGCTAGGAAGTTAGCAACGCAAATCTACCAAGCTAGCAACGCAAAGCTAGCAAGCCATCAACGCAAAGTTAGGAAGCTACCAAAGCAAAGCTAGAAAGCCATCAACGAAAAGCTAGCAAGCTAGCAACGGAAAGCTGGATATTTAGCAACGCACTGCTGGCAAGCTAGCAAAGCACAGCTGGAAAGATAGCAACGCAAAACTGGCAAGCAGCAACGAAAAACTAGCACGCTTGCAAAGCAAAGCTAGCAAGCTAACAACGCAAAGCTAGCAAGCTAGCAAACAAAACTAGCAAGCAAGCAACGCAAAGCTAGGAAGCTAGCAAATAAAGCTAGAAGCAAGCAACACAAAGCTAGCAAGCTAGCAAGGCATAAATAGCAATCTAGCAACGCAAAAGCTAGCAAGCTAGAACTAAGAGCTAGCAAGCTAGCAACGCAAATCTAACAAGCTAGCAACTCAAACATAGCAAGCTAGCAACGCGAAGCTACCAAGCTAGGAACCTTAATCTAGCAAGCTAGCAACGCAATGTTTGCAAGCTAGCAACCGTAAGCTAGCAAGATAGCAACGCAAAGCTATAAACCTAGCAACGCATATCTAGCAATGTAGAAATTTAGCAATACAAAGCAAGCTAGCTAACAACGCAAAAATAGCATGCTAGCAACGGCAAGCTAGAAGTTTAACAAATCAAAACTATAAAGCTGGCAACGCAAAGAAAGCAAGCTAGCATCGCAAAGCTGGCAAGATAGCAACGAACAGCTGGCAAGATTGCAACTCAAAGCTGTCAAGCTAGCAACACAAAGATAGCATGCTAGAAAAGCAAATCTTGAAAGCTAGCAACGCAAAGCTAGCATGCTAGCAACACAACACTAGCAAACAAGCAAAGCAAAATTAGCAAGCTAGCAACGCAATTC
>NW_019724220.1:0-541 GCF_002891405.2 Cryptotermes secundus | reverse complement strand
AATTAGCAACGCAAAGCTGGCAAGCTAGAAAAGCAAACCTGGCAAAGCTAACAACGCATAGCTGGAAAGCTAACAACGCAAAGCTGGCAATCTATAAACGCAAAGCAGGCAAACTAGCAACGCACACTGTCAAGTTAGCAAAGCAAAGCTAGCAAGCTAGCAACGCAAATCTAGCAATCTAGAAACGCAAAGCTAGCAAGCTAGCATCGCAAAGCATGCAAGCTAGCAACGAAAAGCTTTCAAGCTAGCAAGGCATAATTAGAAAGCTTGCAAGCTAGCAACGGAAGGCTTGCAAGCTAGCAACGCAAAGCTGGCAGGCTAGCAACGCAAAGCTGGCAAGATAGCAACGCAAAGCCAGCAAACTAGCAACGCATAGCTGGAAAGCTAACAACGAAAACTGGCAATCTAGAAACGCAAAGCAGGCAAGCTAGCAACGCAAAACTGACAAGCAAGCAACGCAAAGCTGGCAAGATAGCAAGCTAGCAACGCAAAGGTAGCAAGCGAGCATAGCAAGCTAGCAACGCACTGTTTGCAAGCTAGC
>NW_019724219.1:759-1194 GCF_002891405.2 Cryptotermes secundus | reverse complement strand
CTAGGTGTGCGTTGCTTCCTTGTTAGGTTTGCTTTGCTTGCTTGCTTGTTTGCGTTTGTTGCTTGCTAATTTTGCGTTGCTAGCTTGCTAGCTTTGAGTTCCTATCATGCTAAATTTCTAGATTTTCGTTTCTAACTTGCTAGCATTCCGTTGCTAGCGTGCTAGCTTTTCGTTTGTAGCTTGCGAATTGGCCTTGCTAGCTTAGTAACTTTGCGTTGTTAGCTTGTTAGCTATGAGTTATTAGCTTGCTAGCCTTGCTTTCTAGCTTGCTAGCCTTGCGTTCTAGCTTGCTTCCTTTTCGTTGCTAGCTTACTATTCTTGCGCAGCTAGCTTGCTATCTCTCCGTTGCTATCTTGCTAGATATGCGTTGCTACCTTGCCAGCTTTGCGTTGCTAAATTGCAACTTTGCGTTGCAAGCTTGGCAGCTTTGCGTTG
>NW_019724219.1:0-323 GCF_002891405.2 Cryptotermes secundus | reverse complement strand
TCTTGCTTGCTTTGTGTTTCCATCTTGATAGCTTTGCGTTTCTAGCTTGCTACCTTTGCGTTGCTAGCTAGCTAGCTTTGCGTTGATAGCTTGCAAGCTTTGCGTTGCTAGTTTGCTACCTTTTCAATGCTAGCATGCTAGATTTTCATTGCTAGTTTGCCAGCTATGATTTGCAATCTTGCCAGCTGTGCGTTGCTAGCTTTCCAGCTGTGCTTTGCTAGTTTGCCAGCTTTGCGTTGCTAGCTTGTCAGCTTTGCGTTGTTACCTTGCTAAATTTGCCTTGCTAGCTTGCTAGACTTGCGTTGCTAGCTTTCTAGCTTTTC
>NW_019724218.1:0-2304 GCF_002891405.2 Cryptotermes secundus | reverse complement strand
TTATCCTCCTTGACTTCATCATTCTAATTATACTTGAAAAGAATACAAGTCATTAAGCTCCTCATTATGCAGAGGTGGCCCTCCTTAATTGAATGGTGCAAAATATCACAGCTGTCATTAAGAAGTGCATTGACTTCGAATGGATTAAGTGTACTGGGTGTTCACTTGATCCCGAAAGAATAGTAAATGGTATAGTGACAGGTTTCACAAGAAGTTACATTCCTTGATAGTGTAAGTGAACAAACAGTTTGATGACTGCAGCAGACAGGCAGAGGACAATTGCAGTGCAGCAACAGAAACTATCATGCCTTCACATGCTTTTGTCTCAAACCTCTGGTCTGAGTACTCTGTTGATAACTTCATCATCTTCAGCAGTCAGGGATTATGTATAGAAAAGCCTGTTTTGAACTTGAGCTCATACTGGTATATTATTAAGCTATTTTATTTCTATTGGTACACTGAACTTGTGGACATGTATATATAAGCTATAAGCTATGTTCTGTGAATATTTCAAATGTGAATCCTAAGTAAATTTATGAAATTGAATACAAGTGTTTATTGATGGAAACAGAATTTTCTTTCAAATTTACCCACCTTCAACTTCCTAATAGATAAGTACACTATGTATACTATTATTCAAAATGTCAATGGAATTTCAGTAAGGGGATGTTCGATTGATATAAATGTAACATTGATACTTTACAGGCACTGGTAAGGAACTTTCTCCAAGTGAGCACGAGTAAAGTGATATTGAACTTAATAGAAAGAACAAAAACCAACGGAGTAAGAAACTTTGCAGCACAAGAAGTCAGGGTTGCAAAATTATTTATAGATATTGTGAACCATTGATTCTTTTTTTGGGGGGGGCGGGGGTGTAACATACTTAGGTTGGGTTTGTTATGGCGTGCTCTCGGAAATGGCGGCTGCCATTTTTTACCAAAAGACTTGCACCTGAATATAAAGGTAGCAGTGATGCTGTCGTCACGTCACGGCTATTATATTGCTCGCCACTAACACTGAATTGGGAAGGGTTGGCCGCTGTTATGTTTCGAGATCTGACAACTGCACATTGTATATGCTTTCAATGTCGGACAGGTTATACATTAAACACGCACTTCTCAACGCTGTACGAATAACAGTGGTTACTAGAAAATGTAACAAATTCCACGGATGGGTTCTAGCTCTGGTACTACTTTTTGCGTAGTGCATAGTGGCTAAGGTTGTGCGATTTAATGTACGTACAAGAATACTGAGGCATAAGGGGCGTGAAGTTACAAGAAATTAAAATTCTACGCCGGGGATTTTCGTGATGATCTAGACGACATCGAAGGAAAACGGTGTGAGAACTGCCCACATTCAAGCTAGTGTGACAACGCGAGCTTCATTGTTTAGCAACGACGAGTAAACAGCGGTCTCTAGGCAAAGCCTGCAACAATACGGACAGTGACATATTTCCTATATGTCCGACTGTAGGTTACATAAGAAGATACATTGAGTGTGACACTTACACGTTTGGATTTCTACAGTTCTACAATTCTAGTAGAGTGTGCAAGGAGTTTACTATTGTTATTCTTCAATTCTTGAAACTCAAGTTCGTCCGTGTATACGGTGCAACTCTAATAAATACTATAGGACAGTTCAGCTAGTGGTTGTGTCTTCATATAATGACATCCACATTGGTGACCTCACAAAGGTAAGCAATAGCAGAATAATCATTTTTCACACGTTCGTAGGAAATGCCGGAGAATTGTCTCTATTAGGTTATGGCCGTTTCTTTGCAACCCGTACTTTCTAGCGAACATGAACAAGGATAATGTCTCAGGACCTGCTTCTTTAAACGTCAAGATATTCTTCGTCTTTCCATGGGTTTACCAGAATCCCGTGTCCTAGGGGTTGATATTAAAAACCCAGCTTGGGTAAGCGGTTTCTTTCCATTTTTGCAGATAGTAAATCCTTGAAAGGCCTAATAATGTTCTCTGGAAACGAATTCCTGTTTCTGAGCGTCTCTGTGATATAATTATATAATGCAGAATTCACAACAATAGCTCAAACCTCTTTTATAAGTACTATTATATATTCGTAATTTTGTTTTATTTTTGTCATAAGTTTTGCAAGGTGATTATTAATTGTACCATTCAGTTTGATATTTCAAAGCTAGATAATAGGTTCTATAAAGTTCTTTCAAATTTTTAGTTTCCCTTTCCCATAGCTTCCTATTTATTATTATCCTACCATTCAGTGCCGTAGTGTCTAGACACAAACAGCGTTACAAAATAAGTAACAGAATGTTCCATATTTTGGATT
>NW_019724217.1:0-1424 GCF_002891405.2 Cryptotermes secundus | reverse complement strand
GCTTGTGTTTGCTGCAGCGCGCTGGAGTAGGGTTGAGGAGGGGCGGTGCGGGAAGGCAAAGTTCGTTCCGATTTGCATCATAAAATCCGGGTGAATGCCGATGACTCACCAGAACAGACAGGCGTGCTAATGTTGCTATAGTGCAGACGCGTCTAGCTAACGTGAAATAGATAAGCGTATGGTTACCCAGAAGAATGCTTGGAACTCACCATGTAATTAGATGTTATAAAATGATCTTAATCATAATCAATCAAACATTGAAGTAGTTCACTCGCTGTAGCGATAGATCCACGGGTGGACTTCAATACTCGGCAGACGAAGAGGTTGTTCCTATCTTCACGTATACAGTGGGTACAGTGGTTTTCATCAGCAAGGGGCAAATGGCCAAAGCAACACCCTCACCAGTCTGTAGAATTCTGAGTTGAAGAACGCGAGGTACTGCTTTCAATCCTCCATATGGCTCCGAGTAGTACTGTTGAAATAAGCGCAGGGTCTACTTTAAGAGTATCACATTTTGCGTATGACTTTGACATTAATTAACGGGAGGGTGGTTTTAGCCTACTTTACTTAGTTTAAAAAATAAAGGGAGGTTTATGAAATCAAACTGCTGTGTTCGAAGCCCCCAAATTTTGTTAGGGCGATTATGATTTCACCTTGTTGTCTGTGTCCGTCCCCCTAATTTTTTCGTGTTGTATCAAGGAGGCTTATGAGATCACCCTGATACCTGTGCGGCTTTGTCTCTGCAGCATTCACAGTGCTTTCACTAAATTTGCGCATGCAGACAACTTCACACTTTGTTTCAGAATATATATTCCCCGAAACATTTATCTTTAAAAAACTTTTTTTGGATTTTGTCATTTTACATTCTGGATAAAAAGCTTATTCCAAAAGGCACTCTTGAGAAACTTTCGATGATCAATTACTGTACTGACGCTGCATATCAATATACGAGGTTGAGTTTACACTACAAAACAGAAACCAAAGAACACAAGATCTCTAACTTAAATAGTTCCTAAATTTTGGTTTGCAAAATAACGCATCCGCAGCTGCCGAGCGAGACATACTTTGCACCAATGTGTTAGAAGATTTCAGACATACTTAAATTAAGATTTGTAAATTTATTTAGCAACTTGTATATATTTATTTTCCCTTTTCTTTAGTTTCAACAAAAAATAATATTTTCAGACACTGATAACGACTGATGCCCTAAAGTGAACTGAGAAAAGATTAAACTGTTGACCTCGATATTCTCACAATAATCTTTTCTGAAATAAAACTCCCATGCAGTTCGGTAGAAAATAACTCACGGTTCGCAGGTTATACTGCTTGCGTCTTAAGCAGTATAACCTGAGAACCGTGTGTTAATTTCTACCGAACAACAATTAGCATGAAGTGAACTCTTCGGCCCTGAATTTGGAGGTCGT
>NW_019724216.1:0-204 GCF_002891405.2 Cryptotermes secundus | reverse complement strand
AATTTATAAAATATACTGCACATTCATTCGCTTTTACACAAATAGCAAGGATGCAAAGGAATGAAATGTAAAACATAACAGCTGTGGGAACATCCCACATTATCACGCATTTCTGAGTCTGAGTCTGAGTCACGTTGCAACCGACGGTCAGTCAGTCTGTACTTTGAATGAAAGTTACTGTCTTGTCCATGTGTAGTGCCCTCT
>NW_019724215.1:0-982 GCF_002891405.2 Cryptotermes secundus | reverse complement strand
ACAGCAAAATGGCTTCTCCCCACTGTGTACGCGTTGATGTGTTTTCAAAGTACTCGCCACACTAAATGACTTGTTACATACATCACAAGAAAATGGCTTCTGCCCACTATGTATGCGTCGATGTATCTTCAGAGTAGACTGTTCAATGAATGACTTATTACGTACATCACAGCAAAATGGCTTTTCACCACTATGTACGCTTTGGTGTTTCTTCAGATTACTCTGCTGATGGAATGACTTATTACATACATCACAGCAAAATGGCTTTTCACCACTATGTATGCGCTGATGTGTCTTCACATGACTCTGCTGACTGAATGACTTATTACATACATCACAGAAATATGGCTTCTCCCCACTATGTATGCGTTGGTGTTTCTTCAGACTACTCAGAACACTGAATGACTTATTACATACATCACAGCAAAATGGCTTTTCGCCACTATGTATGCTCTGATGTGTCTTCAGATGACTCTGCTTTCTAAATGACTTATTACATACATCACAACAATATGGCTTCTCCCCACTATGTATGTGCTGATGTACTGTCAGAATTACCTGCTGGCTGAATGATTCACCACACTCATTGCAGGAATACTGTCGATCCTCCCCATGCATGGGTTGAAGTTCATTCAAATTACCCTGGAAAATGAGAGTAAACAACATGATAAATCCTAATAGGAAGAGAAATAAGCTTGAAGCCTTAATACAGTTAGATATTAAATCAGCAAGCGTGAGAGTGACGATGGTGGGGGGAGGGAGGGACAGAGAGAGCACAACCCCTTGTGTGGTGTGAGCCTGAGTCCATCAGCATGGATAGAGGTTTCTGAGTCAACATTAGGCTGCACTGTCACTGTTTAACAAATTGCAATATTAAATGAAATTATGCATTTGTAAGGCTAGACAGGCATCCAAATAACAGTGGTTAGGCTCCTAGAATGAAATAACAATAAAGGCTATATATATATGTGTGTGTGTGTGT
>NW_019724214.1:0-767 GCF_002891405.2 Cryptotermes secundus | reverse complement strand
GCCTCTTAATTGCACGTCGAAACCCGTCCCTCAAAGCATTCCAGGGTTTTGTACACTCTTTTTCTGAAAAAGGAAACAATTAAATTAAAATAAAATCGACCCAATTCCATTTTTAAATTTAACTTTAATTTCTTTTCAGATTCTTGGCTACTGGAGACTCTTTTAAATCTATAGCCTTCAGTTATCGCCTCGGAATAAGCACCGTGCAAAACATTGTTGTGGACGTATGCAAAGTTATTATACAACAATTATTGGAATCGCATATGCCCATTCCAACAAATGAAAAATGGTGCGGGATTGCCAATGCATTTTGGAATGCGTGGAACTTTCCGAACTGTGTTGGTGCCATTGATGGTAAACACGTTGTAATAACAGCCCCTGCTTTTTTTTATTTATTTATCATTCATTAGAAATCTGAATTTGCATTCTATAAGCTAATTTGCTGTCATGTACAATAATTATTGTATTGTACTAAGTTGGCTTGAAGAGCTGTAATCCATCGATTACACCTCAATTTTCCTGGAGATCGTTTGGCCAAGTTCGTCTTAGTCTTCTGTATTGTGTAGGTTGAAGGAGAGCTTCTATTGCGTTGTTGGGGTGAGAGTCCAGTTTCTGATAATGTTTTTGGATTCTGTCTGTGATTACGGTTCTTACATATGGGATCTTGAGGTCGGTGTGAAGAGTTTGGTTTGACACGTACCAAGCAGCCCCTGCTAACAGCGGATCCTTGTATTTTAATTACAAAAAGACATTTTCAATTGTGTTAA
>NW_019724213.1:575-689 GCF_002891405.2 Cryptotermes secundus | reverse complement strand
TAACAAATCAGAACCTGATTCAGGAGGAAATTAAGAGGAGAATGAGCTCGGGTAATGCTTGCTACCATTCGGTCCCGAATCTTTTGTCTTCTTGTCTGCTGTCCAAAAGCATAA
>NW_019724213.1:0-209 GCF_002891405.2 Cryptotermes secundus | reverse complement strand
GGATGGTATGGATTGTATTGATCTGGCTCAGGATAGGGACCAGTGGAGGACTCTTGTGAACCTTCGGGTTTCATAAAAATGTTGGGAAATTCTCGAGTAGCTGCACAATTGGCAGCTTCTCAAGAATTGCTGAGCTCCATGAGTGAATGAGTGAGTGAGTGAGTGAGTGATATAACAAATCTAAAATGGAGCTCACATATTCAGTCCTT
>NW_019724212.1:0-524 GCF_002891405.2 Cryptotermes secundus | reverse complement strand
CGGCCTGGTACACCTTTACTTTACTTTTTTACTTTTACTTACTTATGGAGTTGAGCCCTTCTTGATGAGAAGCCAAATCTTCAGCTACTCAAGAATTTCCGAACATTTTATGGAACCCAAAGGTTGTTCACAAGAGTCCTTCATTGGTCCCTATCCTGAGCCAGATCAATCCAATCCTATCTCTCTAAGATCCATTTTAATATTGTTCACCCACCTACGCCTTGGTCTTCACAGTGGTCTCTTTCCTTCTGGCTTTCCCACCAATATCCTATTTACATTACCTGTGATAAAATTATGGAAACGAATAGACCAAATGGATAAACAAAAGAAGTGAGTAACATGAGGCTGTAATGTGTGTAGTACTGTATCTGATAGAAATCTGCTTCGTCAGTTGTAACCTGTTGCATCATCTTCAAAAGTTCCATGAAACTGAGTCATTCCCACTTCAGTTTCTGAATAATGGCAATATCTCATGCCTCTATGTTAGACTTTAAAGTATTGGAGTGCAGCTGTGAATTCAAAGT
>NW_019724211.1:0-1351 GCF_002891405.2 Cryptotermes secundus | reverse complement strand
GGTACAATCTGCTTCTTCGTTGTGGCTGGAGCCACCGGAACATGGTTACCCTGAGGGCGCTGTTGCTGCTCTGCTGTACTGCCTCGGAGTGCCAACGCTAAGGAGACACCTGGAGTGACGATGGCCGAAGAGAACACTCTCCCTGTGGTAGTTTTGGACGTTCTCTGAGCCTTCCTTTTCTGTTGCTCCTCCTTGGAATGCTTGCAACCACGATAATTGGCAGGATGTGGCTTTTCTCCTTCCGCCAATCGGCAGTAGCAGCATACTGGGGTGGAGACAGTGTTCTCCTTTTCTGGGCACACATTGTGTAAATGGCCAGGGATCCAGCGTGTAAAGCGGCAGTCAATTGGGTCACCAAATCAATCAGATGAATGACCCGAAAAGGGGCACTTGAACGGTGGGAATCAAAAATAGGTAATGTTGAAGTCACGCCTCAGGTTAAAATTATTCAAAAATGAAATTTTGAATCTCCAGGAAGAACATGTTGAAGAAAGAGGCCTCATCAACGCAAGCCAGTTTGGTTTTCGTGCTCGTCACAAAACGACATTGCAATGTATGAGGCTGGCGGACCAGGTGACCTTAATTTCAACAATAAAATGTCTACGGCGGTGGTGTTCTTGGACATCGTAAAAGCCTTCGATACCACGTGGCACTCAGGATTGCTGTATAAGTTATCAAAATTGGAATTCTCGAAACAGTTTGACCAAACTTATTGGGCCTTTCATTCTAGACGTAAATTCAGGGTCTAGGTTGAAGGCGAAGTGTCAACGCTAAGAGAAATGCAAGCAGGGGTACCACAAGATTCTGTGCTTTCCTCTACGCTTTACAATTTGTAATTAAATGATGCCCCCCAAACACATGGTGTTCACCTGGCCCCCCTTGCGGAAGACACCTGTCTATATGCGACAGATCGCAAGGAGGCTTTTACTGTTAGAAAACTCCAATGCTGTATCAACTCAATGGAGACCTGGTGTGAGCCCTGCAATATAAAAATTAATGAAGATAAGATCGGGGGCTCTAATTCTCTCGTGGTCGACGACCGCCTGAGTCTTGTCTTACTCTAAATGGAAGAAATATTCCATTTGTAAATAGTGCAAAATATCTAGGAGTAATCTTCGATAAGAGAATGACTTGAAGATTACACATAAAATGATCGAAGCCAAGGCCTTCAGAATATTCATTAGTGTATATTCCCTATTCAAAAATGAGCGATTGAGCGCTAACATTAAAATGACCCTCCATAAAGCTCTTATTAGATACGTAATGACTTTGCTAATCGCGCCTGGGAATTTGAGGCAGACACCCATCTAGTGAAATTGCAGCGCCTTGCGAAACAAGGTTCTCCGCACGA
>NW_019724210.1:0-2755 GCF_002891405.2 Cryptotermes secundus | reverse complement strand
ACGCAAAGCTAGCAAGATAGCAACGCAGAGCTATCAAGCTAGCAAAGCATATCTTGTCATCTAGCAAGCTTACAACGCCAATCTAGCAAAGTAGCAACGGAAACCTAGCAAGCTGGAAAAGCAAATCTAGCAAGCTAGCAACGCAAGGCTACCAAGCTATCAACGCAAAGCTAGCAAGCTAGCAACACAAAGATACCAAGCTAGCAACGCAAAGCTAGCAAGCAAGAAACGCAAAGCAAGCATCGCAAAGCTGGCAAGCTAGCAACGCATATCTAGCCAGCTAGCAACGCAAATATAGCAAGCTAGCAAGTTTGCAACGGATGTCTAACAATCTAGCAACGCAAAGCTAGCAAGCTAGCAACGCAAAGTTGGCAAGCTAACAATGCAATTCTGGCAAGATAGCATCGCAAAGCAGGCAAGCTAAAAACGCAAAGATGGCTAGCTCGAAACGCAAAGCTAGCAAGCTAGCAGCGCAAAGCTAGCAAACTAGCAACGCAAAGTTAGCAAGCTAGCAAGGCAAAGCTAGCAAACAACAACGAAACTCTATCAAGATAGCAACGCAATGCTAGCAAGATAGCAACGCCAAGCAAGCAAGGTAGCAACGCCAAGCTAGCAAGCTAGCAAAGCAATGCTAGCATGCTAGGAACGCAAAGCTAGCAATCTAGCAACGCAAAGCTAGCAAGCTAACAAAGGAAAGCTAGCAAGCTAGCTACGCAAAGCAAGCAAACAAGCAACGAATGCTAGCAAGCATAAAACGCAAAGCAAGCAAAGCAAAGCTAGCCAGGTAGCAACGCAAATCTAGCAAGCTAGCAACGTAAAGCTAGCAAGTTAGCAACCATAAAATAACAATCTAGAATTGCAAATCTAGCAAGCTAGAACGCTAGCTAGCAAGCTAGAAACGCAAAGCTACCAAGCTAGAAACACAAAACTATCAAGCTAGCAATTCAAAGCTAGCAAGCTAGCTACGCAAAGCTGGAAAGCCTGCAACGCAAAGCTGGAAAGCTAGCAACGCACAGCTGGCAACCTACCAACGCAAAGCTGGCAAACTAGCAACGCAAACTTGAATGCTAGCAAAGCAAAGCTAGCAAGGTAGCAACTCAAAGCTAGCAAGTTGCAAAGCAAAGCTAGGGAACTAGCAACCCAAAGATAGCAAGCTACCAACGCAAACTAGCAAGCTAGCAACGCAAAGCTATCAAGCTAACAACGAAAACTAGCAAGCAAGAAACGCAAAGCAAGCAAGCAACCAAATCTAGCAATTTAGCAAAGAAAATCTAGCAAGATAGCAACGAAAGCTAACAAGCAACCAACGTAAAGAAAGCAAGCAAGCAAGCAAAGCAAATCTAGCAAGCTATCAACGCAAAGCTACCAAGTTTGCAACGCAAAATTAGCAAGCTAGCAACGCAAATTTACCAAGCAAGAAAACGCAAAGCTAGCAAGCTAGCAACGCATAGCTAGCAAGCTAGCAACTCAAAGCTGGCAAGCTAGCAACGCAAAGCTACCAAGTTTGCAACGCAAAATTAGCAAGCTAGCAACTCAAAGCTGGCAAGCTAGCAACGCAAAGCTACCAAGTTTGCAACGCAAAATTAGCAAGCTAGCAACTCAAAGCTGGCAAGCTAGCAACGCAAAGCTACCAAGTTTGCAACGCAAAATTAGCAAGCTAGCAACGAAAATCTAGCAAGCAAGAAACGCAAAGCAAGCAAGCAAGCAACCCACATATAGCAAGCTAGCAACGGATAGCTAGAAAGTAAGCAACGCAAATATAGCATGCTCGCCACGCACACCTAGCAAGCTAGCAACTCAAAGCTGGCAAGCTAGCAACGCAAATTTGTAAGCTAGCAAAGCAAAGCTGGAATGCTAGCAACGCAAACTGGCAAGCTAGCAACGCAAAAATTTCAAGCTAGCAACGCATAGCTGGCAAGCTAGCAACGCATATATAGCAAGTTTGCAACTTAAAGCTAGCAAGCTAGCAACGAAAAGCAAACAAGCTAGCAACGCAAAGCTAGGAAGCTAGCAAAGTCAAGCTACCAAGGTAGCAACGCAAAACTAGAAAGGTAGAAACGCAAAACTAACAAGCAAGCAACGCACAGCTAGCAAGCTAGCAACGCAAATCTAGCAATCTAACATGATAAAAAGGCAAAGCTAGCAAATTAGAAACGCCAAGTTAACAAGGTAGCATCGCAAAGATAGCAAGCTATCAACGCAAAACTAGCAAGCTAGAAACGCAAAACTAACAAGCAAGCAACGCACAGCTAGCAAGTTAGCAACGAAAGCTAGCAAGCAAGCATGTAAGCAACGCAAAGCTAGAAATCTAACAACCCAAGCTAGCAAGCTAGCAACGCAAAGCAAGGAATCTGGCACCGCAAAACTAGCAAGGTAGCAAAGAAAGCTAGCAAGCTAGCCACGCAAATCTAGCTATATAGCAACGCAAGGCTGGCAAACTAGCAACGCACAGCTGGATAGCTTGAAACGCAGAGCTGACAAGCTTGCAACGCATAGCTAGCTTGCCAACATAGCGAAGCTAGCAAGCTAGCAACGCAAAGCTAGCAAGCTAGCAAAGCAAGGCTACCAAGCTGGCAACGCAAAGCTAGCAAGCTAGCATCACAAAAATACCAAGCTAGAAACGCAAAGCTAGCAAGCAAGAAACGCAAAGCAAGCAAGCAAGCATCGCAAAGCTGGCAAGATAGCAACGCAATTCTAGCCAGCTAGCAATGCAAATCTAGCAAGCTAGCATGCTTGCAACGGATATCTAGTAATC
>NW_019724209.1:0-474 GCF_002891405.2 Cryptotermes secundus | reverse complement strand
AAGCTAGCAACGCAAAGCTAGCAAGTTAGCAACACAAAGCTAGCTAGGTAGCAACGTAAAACTAGCTACCTAGCCACCCAAATCTAGCAAGGTAGCAACGCAAAGCTAGCAAGCTAGCAACGCAAACTATGAAGCTAGCAACGCAATCAAGCAAACCAGCAACGCAAAGATAGCAAGCTAGCAACGCAAAGCTAGCAAGCTAGCAACGCAAAGATAACAAGCTAGAAAAGCAAAGCTCACAAGCTGGCAACGCAAAGCTAGCAAGCTAGGAACGCTAAGATAGCAAGCCAACAACGGAAAGCTAGCAAGCTAGCAACGCAACGCTAGCAAGATAGCATCGCAAAGCTAAAAGCAAGAAATTCAAATCAAGCAAGCAAGCAAAGCAAAGCAAGCAAGCAAGCAAGGAACGCATGCTAGCAAGATAGAAAAGCAAATCTAGCAAGCTAGCAGCGCAAAGCTAGCAAGAGAGCAACG
>NW_019724208.1:0-519 GCF_002891405.2 Cryptotermes secundus | reverse complement strand
GCAATGCAGAGCGACGTGTAAAGGATGGATGAAGAGACAAATAACTGTTCAGACCTCGGAGAATAAGAAATGTTTAACAAGAAAGAAGATGGGCAGAATAACAGTGACACACTGAATGCGACCTAGAAGCCTGTACCTTAACTGAAGGAGTGTATATAACTCAGAATCACTTGCTGGGTTTTTGGATTGTGTTCATTGTCTGGTGTTCAAAAAACAAGAGAATGTAGCATTTCAGAANGTTTCAGTCTTCTCTTGCGGGAGGGGGGCATAACTACTCTGCTGGGTCCATTAGAAAGAGCTCGTTCTAGCAGGACAAAGGACAAAGTCCAAAAATCCAGCGATTCCAGATGCCTTTAGAATCTACAGGTATTGTACAAGTGTATTAGTGTTCTGGCGAGTGTGTGCTATTTAGGGTTTATTTTATTATGCTCTTAGTATTTTAGGTTACATAGCATTGGTTGGAATAATGCTTCGTAAGTGGTTGACTTGGAAAGATTTGAAACAAAGCAGTCGTGACAT
>NW_019724207.1:0-419 GCF_002891405.2 Cryptotermes secundus | reverse complement strand
TAGTCCTACCCACATTCAATCCTGATACTGATTCTGCTTCTCAGATTTTCACACTGAGGTGGACAACCTGAACTTGCAAGNTTATAAAGTAATGCCTCTTCATTCTTACCTACACATAAACAAAACCCATGTGTGTCAGCAGTGCTTGAGGTGGAATGAAAATAGAACCGGGATGGTTTTCCCCTTTTAATTCATAGACATAAATTATGAAAATATACCGAGTGATGTATATAGCCTGTGTTCCATCTAAGACCTACGAACATATTTAAATGGCATGTGTTAAAACAAAGTCACACATGCATTACGAGTACTTATCTTTAGAATATTTTCCAGATGTTTTCATTGCTTTCTGAAGTGACTGATCTTCTATCTGCGGAGGCTGCACAAGACTGGTAATCTGCATGTCGACGTCCTTTCTT
>NW_019724206.1:0-853 GCF_002891405.2 Cryptotermes secundus | reverse complement strand
CCGAACAACTTATTGGCCAAGAAATATCATCAAAACTCCAGATATGCTAGACTTCTTTATCTTTAAAGGGCCCTCGTACAACTCCTTAAGACATAAGATCGAATTTAGAGAGGCCATCCGATCACATACAAATAATCACCACCATCAGTACACATTATAACTCACCAAGGATCACCAAACTGTCCGAGAGCCAAGCAAATTGGGAAGTATTCAGAATTGATACCGACCAAAATTTACTATTCAACATCCTGCTCAAACTGCGAAAGGCACGGAAGAGGCTACTGCAGAAATTACTAGCGCAATACACAGAGCAGTTTGGAGCGCTACACCAGCGACAAACATCAAATAGAATATCCAGAATACCCATGAGAAGTCAAGGACGACATTAAGGAGAAACAAGTACTAAACAGAAGGCAGATGGGTCGGCATCCCCAAGATAAACGCATTTAAGTAGAAGCGGCTAGGAAATTGAGAGACCAAATACAAGGGATCAAAGATGAGACATTCCAGACACACATTGAAAAATTAACGGCCACAGCTGACATTGACCATCCTGGAAAGCAACACACAACAGAAACAACGGGCACAAGGCATTATGCTAATCAGAAAAGCAGAGCAGACCTTGAGCCTAAGTGATCCAGTAAAAGCGGACATTTTTGCAGAACGCTTGGGAAAGTCATTCAAACAAAATTAACAGCCACGAATGAAGACCTCGAAACAGAAATCTCAAAGCGCTGGAGGAACCGCTACATATACATAGCCTATCAAATTTCATACACAAATGGAAATCCAAAACAAAATACAGGAGAATCTCAATTCAAGGAGAGCCCCTGGACTTAACCTCATTACAGGC
>NW_019724205.1:347-417 GCF_002891405.2 Cryptotermes secundus | reverse complement strand
ATTAACACTAGAGTACAAAACAGACTACACGTCACGTCAGCTAGATTATCCATTATACAAAAGGGAGTGT
>NW_019724205.1:0-220 GCF_002891405.2 Cryptotermes secundus | reverse complement strand
TATATGGCAAATACCTAATTGTATTATATTCTATTGTGTATAGGCTGTGTCTTATTTGGACTTCGTTGGATATTGCAGCTACTTTTAATTAATCTGACGAGCTCAATACCCGGCCCAATATGGGCAACGGATCTGTGAAGCTATGTATGTATGTATGCGACAGATATGTACACACAAAAAAACTTTCTTTAAGCTTTCCAAGTTCTTGTTTGAAATAATT
>NW_019724204.1:0-1039 GCF_002891405.2 Cryptotermes secundus | reverse complement strand
AAACACGATTTAATTTTTATGTAGCTTAATAATGGATGGATGTTCATTAATCCGGAAACTACCCCCAGTCTTTGTGTATGGTCTGGTTGATCTGGTTCATATGCTAGAGCGCTAGAGATTCGAGATCAGAGGCGATCTCGAGATGCCTGGAAGCAGTTGATGGCTGTTGTCCTGCGGAAAGGATGTGAATCTGACGGTTGTTATGTGCCAAAGAATAAAGTGGAACATACGAAGTAAGTATCCATATTATAGTATCCATACAATAATAAAAGTTGTTCTGTAACTTTATAATGTAAAAACTGTACAGTGTAGAAATTTCCCTATATTTCCTCCTCTCCATTCACCTGCCAATCTGTTCATAGAAGTGGTGCTAGAGATAGCAGTGTGCTAACTTCCTTCAGTAACAAGTGCTTTGGACTGGTTGACATAGGCCAAAGGAAGCTGGAGGAGTATAGGTAGAATGGAAGATTCAAGTGCCAATGTCCCTACAATTAGGTTCATTAGACATCCTCTTTTTGACAAGTCTTCTATCGTGGGTGGTATTTGATGTCTGATTGTTAAATTGATAAAATGACTTGTTTTTTTTTCTTTTTAAAAATTTCTTACATATTTAAACTCTTCAATAATATCTTCTGCACGAATAGGTGAGAAGAGGGATGCATATAGGATATTGGTAGGAAAGCCAGAGAGAAAGAGACCATGAGGAAGACCAAGATGTAGGTGGGTGGATAATATTAAAATTGATCTTAGATAGGATGGTATGGTATGGTTTTGATTCATCTGGCTCAGAATAGGTACTAGTGGAAGGTTCTTGTGAACACGGTAATAAACCTGCAGGTCCCAAAAAATGCAGAGTTGTTCTTGAGTAGCTGCGCAATTAGTGGCTTCTCAAGATAGTCTCAGCTCGATGAGTGAGTGAGTGAATATTATGTTCTCATTTCAGAAACAACTGTAAGTTTATAATCATTTACTTTTGTAGTGCAGGTGAGTGATGTTCATTCATTCATTCATTTATTTCATTTCCATAAATCCATACAGA
>NW_019724203.1:0-396 GCF_002891405.2 Cryptotermes secundus | reverse complement strand
AAGCTAGCAAGATAGCCACTCAAATTTAGCAAGCTAGCAATGCAATCCTGGAAAGCTAACAACGCAAACTGACCAGCTAGCAACACAAACCTGGCAAGCTAGCAACGCAAAGGTGGCAAGCTAGCAACATATAGCTGGAAAGATAACAAGGCAAAGCTGGCAATCTAGAATTGCAAAGCAGGCAAGCTAACAACGCAAAGTTGGCAAGCTAGCAACGCAAAGCTAGTAAGCTAGCAAAGCAAATCTAGCAAGCTTGCAAGGTAGCAACGCAAAAGTTATCAAGCTTGCAACGCAAACCTAGCTAGTTTCAATGCAAATCTAGCAAGCTTGCAAAATAGCAACGCAAAGCTTGCAAGCTAAAAACGCAAAGCTAGCAAGATAGCAACGCATATCTAG
>NW_019724202.1:298-426 GCF_002891405.2 Cryptotermes secundus | reverse complement strand
AGCTAGCAACACAAAGTTGGCAATCTATAACGCTAAGCTGGCAAGACAGCAACGCATATCTAGCAAGCTAGCAAGCAAGAAACGCAAACTTGCAAGCTAGCAATGACAAGCTAGCAACTTAGCGACGC
>NW_019724202.1:0-171 GCF_002891405.2 Cryptotermes secundus | reverse complement strand
CAGCAAACCTAGCAAGCTAGCAACGCAAATCTAGCAAGCTAGCAACGGAAAGCAAGCAAGGTAGCAACGCAAAGCTAGCAAGATAGCCACGCAAATCTAGCAACCTAGGAACGCAAAGCTGGCAATCTAGCAACGCAAAGTTGGCAAGATAGCAACTCTAAGCTGGCAAGC
>NW_019724201.1:0-216 GCF_002891405.2 Cryptotermes secundus | reverse complement strand
ACTTCATGGTGTGCCGCGAGTAGAAAAAGGTTGCGGAACACTGCAATATACTGTTTCGTGTATAGTATACTTATTCTTTTAAACTCCGCGGTCTGTAGTCCGCAAACGAACTATACAGACCGAGCGACCGCCGTTTGTCGGCGAAGTTAGTGCAACATCAGCGGATAGACGAAGACGAAGAATACTACAAACAGATGGACTAGCTATGGGAGCCCC
>NW_019724200.1:4065-4876 GCF_002891405.2 Cryptotermes secundus | reverse complement strand
TTCAATAAACCAATTAACGATCTCTACGGCGTATTCAGTAACGTATACACGTTACAATATATTACTGACTTCGTGACGATTTGTGCTAAGCGGAACTAACAACACTCGTACAGGGGAAACCTTCCGGCATACATTTTCCTTCTTATGGTTACCTACCCACAAAACTACGCACCATCGTTTTACATGGAACCTGCCACGTAAATGAATGAGCATTTATGGAGAGTTTACGTACACGTATTGTGAAAATAAATAACTGCTCAATAAGAAGTAACCAAGGTTTAATTTTAAATAAAGTTTCCGTATAGTCTCTTAAATGTTGCAGTCAACACGGAAACTTAACTCTTTGACTGGCGCGGGCGTGTTTTAACGCTGGGGTGATGCCAACCGTTCCCTGGCGTTGGCGTGTTTTAACGCTTTAAAAATCTCTTCCCTTATTTGCTCTCTTGGCACTCATCAACCAAAGACATATATATGGTAGTTTTCGTGCATGGTTGTAAAGAACCCTTGTAAACTTTGTGGGGGTCTATATTACTCTCAGAACCCTCCGAGAAGGAAAAGTTCAAAAAATGTTTCACATTCATTCAGTTTCACCGTGTCTTCTCGCAGCAATTGTCGACATGTTCCTACAGACCAGCTGGAAAGTGTTGTGAAGGAGATTTGTGCTGATGATGATAGTGGCGATGAAATAATGATTCCTGAATTGGATGAATTTGATAGTGACAATAATACAGTGATAGACAATGATCCACAAGACAGTAATGATGAACATTTAGCTAACACGAGTGCGGTGCCTGACGCCCAGAAAAATACA
>NW_019724200.1:1455-3557 GCF_002891405.2 Cryptotermes secundus | reverse complement strand
GTCGTATCCGTAAGGTTGGACGGCGGAGCGGGAGCCGTAGTTCCGTTGTTTTGTGGTGATGAATTTGACTGTCGAAGAATTAGCTTGAAACAAGGTGTTTATTACACAAAATACATAAGTATAATAGAGAAACAGGAAATTGCCTAAGGCCAATGGCACGGCCGAGTCTCTAAACAGTACAGAGTCCCCGACTCTCTATGACTGATCAGAAAGCTGTCACCAGTTTATTTTAGTGAGTTTATATACGTTTCTTAGGGGTAGTTTCTCCAGAAGCCTCTGGCAGAACTTTCCCCTCGTGACGACACATCTCTATTCGAGGATATGTATATGGGTAATCCTCACTTTGTACATTGGCTTTGTTCTTGAACTTTTACCGATGTGGTGATAGGATGTTATTCAAAATCAGTCACGTACTCCCTCGAAAGTTTGCCTTCTGGCTAGGAGAACTAAATAAATTTGGAAATAAATGTAAACACATCCGTGAAAGTCCAGGCGCCACACCATTTTCCTTTTTATACAGTCTATGTCTTAAATTTTGACTTGATCTTTCCATTACTCAAATTTCCTTCTTAATTGCCTCCAATACAAAATACTCAACCCTGAGGTCGACTCAGCCTCTAACAGAAATGAGTATCAGGAATCTTCTTGGGGAGTAAACGGTGGTCGGGCGGCGCGTAAGACTGACAATATTACCGCCAACTGTGAGCCGATTGTCTAAAAAATGTTGGAGCCTCGACGGCTCACACCCTTATGGGCCTTCACTGCCTGTTACAGCGATAGCTTTACCTGTTTACTCCTACATGCACACGTATGTACCTTAAATGACGAGACGAGATTCAGTCCAGCGAGGATGAGAACTTCACATGTCACTGTCATGCACGATCCAAACGAACCCATTGTTGTGCTTATGACGAAAGAGAACAGCGGCAACCACAATTTATTGGAGGGGCTCATAAAGGCACAAGCAATTCCTATTAATATATTGGCTACGGAGGCAATGAAACATCGCCTCCTCACATCCAGCATCAGGTGATGGCCGGTGACCTTGCGGAACAGAACCTCTGTGCAGAACGAAATCACAGAACAGTTGAAACTGCGCACCAAGGACGAAAACGATTATGCACTAGACATGTATTTATGGAACAGAAATCCGTGTTTGCAGCCGACACTACTTATTAGTTAATCGTGAACTGATTATGGTGAGGATGACGGTTCCTCTACAACAGGGAGGCCTATTGCGTGGTTTGTACCGAACTTCATACATCACCCTGCAATAATCTTCACTGGAAGCCCTGAGGCAAATGAAAGTCTCAGACACTACTTAGTAACGTGCAATGGAGGTTACAAATATGCCGATTTCTTTGAGCAGAGCTATTATTGATAACTTATAATTTGCCCAGCTAAAAGAGACTTCCCTATCTTTTACGGAACCAAAGGGTTCATTACCTTCTAAGATTTGAGTTTTTTCACGGCGGTGACTATGAAGAATGTCGTTTTCTGGAATGTGGCGCCCTGTAGATTTTGTGTGAACCGACGTCACCAATTTATTTTCTTACGTACACCACAATCATCATCATCATCATCATCATCATCAATATCAAGATCTGGACCTTTCGATCTGTCCCGTTCCATTACAAGATAAGTTGATCCTCCCGGCGCAATTTCGGACGTTAAATGGACTTTACTCCCCCAGGCGCATACTGCATTAACACTTTTGGACTGCTTACTGGTGCAGCTCATTCACACGATGAATCCGGTTAGTGCTATCATTCTGAATCCTGTCAAATAAGTCGAATATATTTGGTTCATTTCTAATCATCGTGTTTCTAACTCGATCCTCTAATGTGTATCCCTCCATGTCCCTTAGAAACTTAATTTGTGCTGTTGCTATCTTTTGCCTCTGCTCTCTTGTCAGTGCTCCTGTTTCGGAGTTGTTTGTTACAGAAGGGAGAGCCGTAGTCTCGCAAAATTTGATTTACATTTCCTTCAATATCTTTTTAGTAATTGCTCTCTTTTTGTCCCATGTAAGTGCTTAAATTTATTCAGATTCTTTTTCTAAACCTTTTTTTTCCCCTTGGCACTACAGCCCAGTAGGCCTAAGC
>NW_019724200.1:0-983 GCF_002891405.2 Cryptotermes secundus | reverse complement strand
AAAGAATGCATGTTAGATACTATCAGTGATTTGGTAGGTAAAGTTGAGAAGATAGCAAGAAAACCATGGGTTACACAGGAGATGATGAGTAAAATGGAGGAGCGAAGGAAATGGAAGAATGTCAACAATGAAGAAGGCAGGAGGAAATACAGGAGACTGAGGAATGAATTGAAAAGAGCCACGGACAGGGCCAAAAAGGAATATCTTGAGAAGATATGTAATGAGATTATGGAATTTCAAAGAACAGGCCGTTATGATTTGATGTACATGAAGACAAAAGAACTAGGATGGAAAGAGAATCATGGGATTCAAAATGTTGGCATCGAAAAATCCCTGGGGAATAGAATAGTAGATCAGAGGCAAGTGCTGAAAATTTGGGAAAATTATATTTCAGAACTAGTTGACCTATTTGACTAACTGACCTTGGGGACAGAAGAGGATACTGTCATTTGAAGGAGAAAGCTCTAGATCGCATTAAGTGGAGGAATTGTTTTGGAAGAGACTGTGGACCTGTCGTCTTGACAGATTACTGATGATGATGACAAACTCTTGTACTGTGATACAAGCTCTATACAACACTTATCAAATAAATCAGCATATATCTACCTAACATTATGTCCCACACTTTATTGCGGAGAGCATTATGTAATTTGTAAGATTTGAGGCTTTCACGGCGGTGACTATGAAGAACGATGAAGAAAGCAGTCTTCTGGGATTTGGCACCGTGTATATGTGGTGTTAACCGACATTTCGGAGTAACGTATCGCCTCCATCTTCAGGGTAGAAGGAAAAATATAAGAAATCCGCAAGCGAAGAGACCGTGAGAACCTGTAAAAGCGGACTGGTGTTGGAAATATACACAGCTATGTGTGAGCTGAGAGGAAGGGGGGAAGGGCAAGCATACAAGTGAAATCAGTAGTATGGGAGGGGGGGAAAGCAGCTGCGACAAGCAGGGTTCTTGTGTTGGGGGACAGAAAGGCTAG
>NW_019724199.1:0-990 GCF_002891405.2 Cryptotermes secundus | reverse complement strand
TGCAACGCACACTCTTCACATCACTTTTCACCATCACGCGCGCTAGCCCATCAAATTGCTCCAAAGGTTCGCATTTATACTGCGCTCGCTGCTAGCCCCCATCTACACCATCAAGCGCGCTAGCCAATCAGCGCCCTGAAAATTCTTCCTCCTCAATTTCAGTTTCCGCTCCGCCCACCGAGCATTGTATAAAAAGGAGAAGTTTCAAACCGGCAGCATCAGTTTGAGTTCAGTCTACAATCAAGCCACACTCAAGCAACTTCAGCCAGCAAGCTTCGTCGCCAGCGCTCGGTCTTCGGAGGCATCGGCAGGCTGCGCCAGGCACGACTGCCTCGGCCCTCCGGCTCTCTCACACTCGAATCACTGGGGCACCTTGCCTGGACTCGCCGGTGGTCGTGTCCCTGTCTGACCCACTGGGCATCTGGCGTAGCCACTGTCTCGTCACTCCTACGACCGCGTTCAAAGACTAGTATTTCACGAGCAGCCGCCGCGCTGCGATCAAGCAACCTCCACCATATGCTGCAAAGCGATTAAGCAACGGCAGCACTGCGGCCAGTCAACTCACCGCAACTAATCTCTCTCCCTACCGGCGCGCGTCGCGCTACATCACGGGTTAAGCATTCAAACAACCACGGTCCTTTTCAGGAACAACAAACTGTTTCGAAGAAGGGGTTTGCCTGTTGGAGTATTGACGACAATCCCACACCTTATATTAACGTGAAATCGCCAAAGGATTATCGAAAAAAATCATAGAATAAGTTGAGTGCGTTAAAAATTTGGTTAAAATTTCTTAAATTACTTTGAATGACTGAAAATTTTATTAATATTCGTTAAATAATATAGTAATTTTCAGAAACTTAAAGTAGTTCTTTAATTAGAGAGAAATCTTTTATAAATTGGTTGAAATTCTTTATATTAACTTGAAAAAGTCAAAGAATTTTAAGATAAAATTATATAGATTTCGATGAATTCATTCAAAATTCAATTAAA
>NW_019724198.1:0-468 GCF_002891405.2 Cryptotermes secundus | reverse complement strand
GCCGGTTGACAGCCATCCCGAACGATCATCGTCATCAGTCAATGTTCGGCCATTTTTGAAACGCTTATACCAATCGTAAGTTTGTGTCTGGCCTAAACTGTTTTCACCAAAAGCTTGCTTCAACATTTGGTGCATTTCTGCAGCGGTTTTCCCAAGTTTGAAACAAAACTTTATACAGACACGCTGCTCTCTCAGGTCAGCCATCGCAAAACCGCAAACTCATGGAAACACAACAATGGAAATACGTTCACCAACAATAAACCCAGTCACTCAACTCGACTCCGCTTGCCACACTGATTCAAGAAGGATGTGTGAGGAGACACCTAGCGGTATTTCGATGTACTCATAACCATTCGCGCGCAAAATTCAAATTTTGGAAACTTTTGGATTGCCCCACGTATCATGACTTTAGGACACGTTAGCTTGTAACACACTATACCTTGCTCTGGCACCATGCAACTGCAATGA
>NW_019724197.1:607-733 GCF_002891405.2 Cryptotermes secundus | reverse complement strand
TTCACTTTATGGAATCCTATCAATTGCTTTGACGGTATTTAATTAGTAATTATCAGGGGTTTCATGATAATTAATGAAATTCAAATCTAATTTTGAACTTCAACCTAATTTATGTAAATTTAAACA
>NW_019724197.1:0-228 GCF_002891405.2 Cryptotermes secundus | reverse complement strand
AAGAATTTAAAGAAATTTTGAACGTACTTAACTTATTTTATGAAATTTTTTCCGAAAATTCCTTGACGATTTCACGATAATATGAGGTATTACAGACAATATGTGAAAGATTTCATCTTATTAAATGGTTTTCTGTTCAAATTATTGTTTATTTCTACGTTATATAATGGAAATTTAAGTCAGTTAGAATTGATGTTAACTTAAATGTAACTAATATAAACCAGGTTT
>NW_019724196.1:258-484 GCF_002891405.2 Cryptotermes secundus | reverse complement strand
CACAGTGCGTATCGATCAGTTCGAGTTCGAGTTCAGTTCGAGTTCTAATGTGGCTACCAGTTGAGTTCAAGTTCCAGTGTGGCTACCGCCAAAGACATTCCGAGTTATAAAGTAACAGCCAGCCGACTACAGTTGGACTATAGCAGCCGTCGCGGTAAGAAGATCCGGACGTGTGTGCGATTGTGTAATTGGGAGCGTGTGATACAGTGATACATAGCTCCCCTAC
>NW_019724196.1:0-249 GCF_002891405.2 Cryptotermes secundus | reverse complement strand
AGAGTGAAGTGAACTGATTTGCGCATAGGGTTATAAGTCGTGAAACCCCGCAACAGTGTCGACAGATTAATGCGCTTAGGGTTATAAAGTGTGAAACCCCGCAACTGTGTGATAATTAATTGTAGCCGTTATTTGTAGATTGTTAAATAAACCAATTAACCATCTCTACGGCGTCTTCGGTAAGCGTAAACACGTTACACTGGCGTCAGAAGTGGGATCAGTAACGTAAACACGTTACACTGGTGTCAG
>NW_019724195.1:0-558 GCF_002891405.2 Cryptotermes secundus | reverse complement strand
GTATATAAACATATGCATAACACCATCTTATTATTTATAAATACCTTTCCATACCAGGAAATAAACCAACCTTAATGGCACACACCGGATATTTAGATCACACTAACAGGGCGGCAAACCTCTTAACATGACTAAAACAGAAACATTCGAATATCAGTCGGATTACAGGACGGTAATTTTTCACCCTATTTTTTTAACCATTATCATGTATAATATTATTCTACTTCCTATCCACGAAGGGAAATTCGGGCGAAACAAATGCCCAACACTCACTCAATTGGTCGCGTATCCATAACCGAGAAACAAGGGAACAATTTCACTGACAACATAGATTTTTCGTCATAACGTTATGCTGTTGGAGGGCAGCATAATGCCATAACCTTTAAGAGCCGAGCGACTCCATATGGCGTCATGAAAATAAAGTCAAGGGGACGAATGACGCCATATGTCGTCGCGCAGTCCACGCGTGCGGCCGGCTTTTTAAAATCTAATTTTTAGTTATAAATTCTTTTCCTACTTACATGATTTTAGGTCACCAGCTTTATAAGTTGTCTCTGT
>NW_019724194.1:0-1803 GCF_002891405.2 Cryptotermes secundus | reverse complement strand
AGGAACCGAGTACAATGTGTGTTCTTAGCTGAAAATGCAATCGTATCATTCGCACTACTGAATAACATCGTTTTGTTTTGCTCACCGATACTGTGTATGGTACTGAGAATGCTATATGCATAAATAATATAAAAATCGTCAAGAAATTGGACAGAATTCCATTACATACTATGAAATCTATCACAAATTATTTTACATTCTTTATATTAAATTGAACTCGTCAATCTTTGTTTAAAATTGCATAAATTAGGTTGAACTCTTTTTTAAAATTTGGTTAAATTCCTTAACAAGGACTCATTGATTTCTTTTAAATTGCTTAATTAATATAATAAATATCGAAAATTTACATAGATTTCTTTAAATTAAAGTGAAATCTTTCACAGATTGGTGGAATTTCTTTATTAACTTGATATCATCAAAGAATGTTATGTTAAATTTTATAAATTAGGGCGAATTCGTTCAGAATTCTTACAAAATTCCTTATATTTACTTGTTATCACTTAAAAATTTGGTTAACTTCTGAAAAGATTTTGGCAATTGTCAAGAAAACTGTTAGAATTCCCAAATACTGATTTTTCAAAACGATCTCAAGTGCATAATATCACAATTATCTTGATTTACTCTTACAATTTCCAATAGATTTCGACATAACTCAAGGACATACAAATGCTTCATATAAAAGGTATCCACACCACAACACTAGTGCTCAAATAGTAGATAGGGAAAATCATTGATTACGATCAGAACCTAACAATATATCATTCAACATAAACAAAAAACGAACACTTCACTATATATCTTCTAGACTAAACTATAAAATACCATTACAAGACTGTCAGCTGTAACAACTCGTGCAATCCTGTAAACAAAGTCATTCTCTAAGTAGTTTAATAGATGGAAAGAAAATAATTCCCTGATCCCCTATACTACTTCCTAGTACATGTAAGCCTGTAAGATTAGATGGCAATAATGCAATCCTTTGTCTATCACCCCGAAATATACATCTAACTTAGAAATCACTTGCCATCATTCTTCAAGCTATAACACATACTCTACACACCACTGTGTACATTTCACACTGTCATTTAACACGATTTCCAGCATAGCACCAACCACAACATGTGTTTCACTTATCATACCACCATGTTATAAGCAAGAAATCTTCATACGAACAAGAGATATAGAAGAAAGGGGAAACTTTAGAATCCAATATGGCTGAATGGAAATACTAACATTCTTGGAACACTACAATATCTCACTACACATCACTGTAAATATTACACACAAAAATACAATGTCACACTAGAAAATTTAAACTTCAATTTACACTTGACAACACTGTAAACAAAAGAACACACACTATACACACCACTCAGACACAGAGAACTAATACAAATTCCAAAAATTATTTCTTCAATGGGAACTAGAAATTCACTTTGCAAACTTCTGTATCCAATGTGGCTGAATGGAAATCCTAACGTTCTTGAAACACTACAATAACTCACTACACATCACTGTAAATATTACACACAAAAATACAATGTCACACTAGAAAATTTAAACTTCAATTTACACTTGACAACACTGTAAACAAAAGAACACACACTATACACACCACTCAGACACAGAGAACTAATACAAATTCCAAAAATTATTTCTTCAATGGGAACTACAAATTCACTTGGCACCCTCTTCTTACAAGTACTTATAATAATACAAAAAAACATATCATTCTGACTAGCAATCTACACACACATATTACATAGAGAGGATACCTACCAAAACTACACCCTCTTTTCTGTC
>NW_019724193.1:0-243 GCF_002891405.2 Cryptotermes secundus | reverse complement strand
CACAAAAATCCTACTGGTTTTGAACCCGGGACCTTTTGAACACTAGGATGATGTCTTATCCCTAAGCCACCAGCACCACTGAAATTTATTTCCTTTTATCTTCCTCTTAAGCTACATCTTCGACTATAATTCCAGAAAAATCAATTAACTTACTTTCCAAATCACAAAACTATACTTGGTTTCGAACCTTCAAGCTCGTGTTCACTACGCCGGTGTTTTACCAATACGCCACCGATGCCACGG
>NW_019724192.1:0-1117 GCF_002891405.2 Cryptotermes secundus | reverse complement strand
TGAACAATGTACAGTGAAACCTCGATTCATCGTTTTCGTCGGGGGGGTCCTGAAAAAAAAAAAAAAAGATGGTTGGGGGAAACCGATAGATGCGGGGCCTATATAAAATGAATGAAAACGGTCACATTTACCTATATGTATTAACTAAATCAAAAAACGTAAACCAGTAATAATATTTCCACTGTCAAGTCCAATTTGCGTTATTACTTTTTAAAAAAAGTCATTAATTTTCATTTGTTTAGTAGCACCTTGCCTTTTTAAGCTGAATAATAACGACGCTAACAATAATACGAAGCACGTCGAGGATGGAACACGTGATGGACTGTATACTCAACCAGGCGAAATCGCGAACTGAGTTGATTCACACTAACATACAGGAGAGTTTTCGTAGCTGGAATGCTCTCGGCATCCCCTTATCGCTCATGCTCATTGTTTTGCAGGTAGGATGCGCTCAAGGTCGCGTACCACATTTTGGCGGTACTGCAACTTGCTACTCCACGTTTCAAAAACATCAACCGCGTTTACTACTACCAATGCTTACTAACATTTGTGTGGTGCACATTCTTAAAAACGATCAATGCGGGACTAACATTCATGGGGACCAAGAATTCCGACCGATAGATGCGGGAAAACAATAAATTGAAGAACGATCGATGCTGGTTTTATTCCCATAGTTTAAATAGGATTTGTTCAGGGATCACAGAAATTGAATGGTGGGTCTGGGAAAACGATATATCCAGGAACGATAGATCGAGGTTTCACTGTATACATATGTTCTGAATAGTGATGCAGTGATACAAAATGTAATATAAAAATCTTTTTATTTTCTGTATTATGTTGCGTATCACATATCAAAGGGGCCGTCAGCACAACATTTAATTACAAACCAATATTAAAACGTTTAATATTCAGGTTATTATAAAAGGTTACCCACTCTGTGCAGTGTGACTGATAATCTTTTTTTTCATTTACTTTTAAATCTTTCCTCCTTGACATTTTTCAGTCTGAGAGACCATCTTCAGAAGAATATGTCAATACAAGCAGAAATTACTCCTATTACAATGTGACTGGCCAATATCAATACATACATACAGTATCATTACAATGTCAGCACAGC
>NW_019724191.1:216-437 GCF_002891405.2 Cryptotermes secundus | reverse complement strand
TGCTAGCTTTGCGTTGCTACCTTGCTAGCTTTCCGTTCTTGATTGTTAGCTTTGAGTTATTAGCTTGTTAGCTTTTGGTTGCTAGCTTGCTAGCTTTGCGTTGCTTGCTTGCTTGGCGTTTCTTGCTTGCTAGCTTTGCGTTGCAAGCTTGCTAACTTTATGCTGTTAGCTTGCTAGCTTTCCGTTATTAACTTAGTAGATACGCGTTGCTAGCTTGCCAA
>NW_019724191.1:0-191 GCF_002891405.2 Cryptotermes secundus | reverse complement strand
AGCTTGCTAGATTTGCGTGGCTAGCTTGCTAGCTATGCTTTGCTACCTTGCTAGCTTTCCGTTGCTAGCTTTCTAGTTTTACGTTGCTAGCTTGTATGTTTGCGGTGCTAGCTTGCTATCATTGCTTTGTTTTTTTATATACTTTTCGTTTCTTGCTTGCTAGCCTTGCGTTGCTAGCTTGCTAGATTTGC
>NW_019724190.1:0-303 GCF_002891405.2 Cryptotermes secundus | reverse complement strand
GGCAAGCTAAGAGCGCAAATTCAGCAATCTAGCAAGCTAGAAGACAAGCAACGCTAAGCGAGAAGTCTAGCAAGCTAGCAACGGAAAGGTAGCAAGCTAGAAACACAAAGCTTGCTAGCTAGCAACGCAAATCTGGCAAACTAGCAAAGCAAAGCTAGCAAGCCAGCAACTCATTGCTAGCAAGCTAGCAACGCATAGCTAGCAAGCTAGCAACGCCAAGATAGCAGGCTAGAAACGCAAAACTTGCAAGCTAGCAAAGAAAGTTAGCAAGCTAACAAACTAAAATCGGAAAGCTAGCAAGCT
>NW_019724189.1:0-822 GCF_002891405.2 Cryptotermes secundus | reverse complement strand
CCCGGCTATATGTAGTAGTTATGTTGTCTTGCAACCAAGGCAAATAGTTGCGANGCCATTCTGCCCGAGTTAGATGCCGCTGTGTGCGAGCATGTAAATGTGCAGTTAGTTCAGTTGTTCTGTTTAATTTCCATTTTGTTTATTAAATTCTGTTATTTGTTAATATATTGATTGCCATCATTTGTAACTACATTTACTTCGCTGCTAGCTTGGATCCCTTACACTAACTTAGGGAGCGTGCGAGCACAGCACGAGAGCCATATGACGGAGCAACGTTTCCCCCTCCGGTTGAGGAAGGGTAGACGGAGCCGTAAGGTGCCAGAGAGTGACGGTGCTGTGGTAGCAGACCGGACAGACGGCACAAATGGTAGCAGAGGAAGCGGCTCAAGTGGTAGCAGAGCGAAACGCGGCTCACTAGCAAGCAAGCAACGCAAAGCTAGCATGGTAGCAACGCAAAGATAACAAGCAATACCGCAAGAAAGCAAGCAAGCAAGGAACCCAATTCAAGCAAGCAAACAAGCAACCAAAACTAGCAAGCTAGCAACGCAAAGGTAGCAAACTACGAAGCTTGCAACGCAAAGCTAGCAAGATAGCAAAGCAAATCTAGCAAGCTAGCAACGAAAAGCTAGCAAACTAGCAACGCAAAGCTTGCAAGCTAACAACGCAAAGCTAGCAAGCAAGAACCGCAAAGCAAACAAGCAAGCAACCAAAGCAAGCATGCTAGCAACGCAAAACTAGCAAGCCAACAACGCAAAGCTAGGAAGCTTGCAACTCAATGATAGCAAGCTACAAACGAAAAAATCTAGCAATTTATCAATGCAA
>NW_019724188.1:0-712 GCF_002891405.2 Cryptotermes secundus | reverse complement strand
GCTTTCTAGCTTTGCGTTGGTAGCTTGCTAGCTTTGAGTTGCTTGTTTGCTAGCTTTGCGTTTCTAGCCTGGTAGATTTGCGTTTATATCTTGCTAGCTTTGCTTTGATAGCTTCCTACCTTAATGGATTTGCGTAGTTAATTTGCGAGCTTTGTGTTGCTAGCTTGCTAATAGCTAGATTTGCGTTTCTAGTTTGCTAGATTTGCTTTGATATCATGCTAGCTTTGCGTTGTTAGCTTGCTAGTTATCCGTTGCAAGTTTGCTAGCTTGTTAGATAAAGGTTGCTAACTTGCTATTTTTGCGTTGCTAGCTTTCCAGCTTTGCGTTGCTATCTTGCCACCTTTGTGTTGTTAGGATTCCTGCTTTGCTTTTCTAGATTGCCAGGTTTTCGTTGTTAGCTTTCCAGCTATACATTGCTAGCTTGCAAGCTTTGCGTTGCTAGCTTGCTAGCTTTGTTTTGCTAGCTTGCCAGCTTTGGCTTGCTAGCTTTCTAGCTTTGCGTTGCTATCTTGCCACCTTTGTGTTGTTAGGATTCCTGCTTTGCTTTTCTAGATTGCCAGGTTTTCGTTGTTAGCTTTCCAGCTATACATTGCTAGCTTGCAAGCTTTGCGTTGCTAGCTTGCTAGATTTGGTTGCTAGCTTGCTTGCTTGCTTATTTTGGTTTCTTGCTTGCAAATTTTCGTTGCTAGCTTGCTATCTTTGAGTTGCTTGC
>NW_019724187.1:0-286 GCF_002891405.2 Cryptotermes secundus | reverse complement strand
CGAATTTCCTCTTCGCGGCGTAATTTCATTGCCCTAATCATTTGTGCAAGTATCTTCGCGTTTTCCCCTACGCGCAAATCTATCTCACGGCTCATCGTTAGCCGTTCCTTCCCGTCATGGGCTAGTTCGCCTACTTGGGTTCTTAACCTTTCGATTTTGTCATTTAGGGGTCCTAGATCTTCGCTCAATGCGGCTCCAAATAAAAATTTGAGGGCTTTCCCTCCCATGTTAAGTATTCCCTTTCTTTCCCGCTTTCCTCGCGGTAGCATCTGCATTAGGTCGTCGA
>NW_019724186.1:290-715 GCF_002891405.2 Cryptotermes secundus | reverse complement strand
GTCATAATCTGCTGTACTACAGTCACTACTCTCAACATATTGCCGAGAGATGGACTGTTTACACGACTAGCCTGAGTTGACTGACTTGTTTTTGGTTCCTGTACAAGGACCGGGATGCTCGGTTTCGTGGCTTTTGGTGGGACTGCCACTGGAACTTGGAGAGTCTGAGGTCGCTGCTCCTGCGATGTGCTGCCACGGAGCGCTGCCGCGAAGGAGACTCCAGGGGTAACGATATTCGAGGAGAACACCCTTCCCGTCGTAGTTCTGTGTGCTCTCTGCGATTTCCTCCTCTGCAGTTCCTCCCTCGCGTGTCTGCAGCCCCGGTAGTTGGCGGGATATGGCTTCTCTCCTTCTTTCAATTCGCAATTGCAGCATGCTGGAGTGGAGGCAGCGTTCTGCTTCTCAGGACATTCTTTGTGCAGGTG
>NW_019724186.1:0-198 GCF_002891405.2 Cryptotermes secundus | reverse complement strand
GACACTGCGTAAGGCCACTCTGTGCTCTATATGCCTCATCCCGAATGGAAATGTGGCAAAGGCTTTGAAGATGGAAAATTTCTTGAGATTTCGCCGTCCGGGGTAGGGTGATAAGGAAGAGCGGGAGGTTTCTTGCCATCCTTTCGTCCGAATGCGACCCGCGGGTGGTTGTCATCTGCTTCACGCTGACCACATCAA
>NW_019724185.1:0-649 GCF_002891405.2 Cryptotermes secundus | reverse complement strand
CAGATCAATTGTCAATCAGAATTCAGTTAATCGAGGGACTCTCTGTGGAATATGCTAATGCTGCAGAACACAAAGTGCCAGGTCGACACTCGTCACACAAAACAGTGCCCCATCTAAGAGAAAGGAAATTTATAAGCAAGACTCCACCAACTGCAAAGAAATCAAAACCACAGACACGGCATGTTGTGTGTCAAAAACTACATACTGGTGTGACACATGTGACGTGGGACTCTGTGCGGAATGTTTTCATGACTAGCACACCCAGCTGACTTTCTAATATGATATGATAACATTATTCATAATTTTTACAGGCTTACTGTACCAAAAATAGTTTTAAAGCAGCGTGGATCAATACACCGATTCTATACACATTTCTGAATGTAGTGTGAAAATAAGAAAAAACAAAATTCCAGTTTTCCCAAATTTATTACATTTTAAGCGAAATGTTGCATTTATAGTTTTAAATGTTTACATACCCTCCATCCCAAAGAGTAAGTCGGAATTAAATGTCCTCCATCATTAAGGGGTTAATTAAGCACCAAGCTATGTAGACACATGAACGCATTCTTATCCTCAGCATTAGACGGCGATGGGTGGTCATCCGAGGCACTTTATTGCTGAGGGAACAATTCCTGCCCTGCCAGAAATC
>NW_019724184.1:0-389 GCF_002891405.2 Cryptotermes secundus | reverse complement strand
TAGGACTAACCATCATCCCAACAAGAGCGTGGTTAATCCCCTCCCTATACTCACTATTGTGAAACACACTATTAACAAAACTACACAACGAATTCAAAACCCTCCTAGGAGAGAAAAGAGCTAACAATGGAAGAACCTTCCTATTTGTTTCCCTATTCTCACTGATCTTATTCAACAACTTCCTACGGTTGTTCCCATATGTTTTCACTAGAACAAGCTACCTAACTATAACGCTAACACTAGCCCTACCTTTATGAGTAAGATTCACAGTATTCGGCTGAATCAACAACACAAACCACATATTCGAAAACCTAGTGCTGCAGGGAACCCCAGCACCCCTAATGCCGTTCATAGTTTGCATCGAAACAATCAGAAACATTATCCGACCA
>NW_019724183.1:286-786 GCF_002891405.2 Cryptotermes secundus | reverse complement strand
CAGATACTGTTAGAGTTCCTAAACGTAGAGTGAAAATGTTTGACAAAAAAATTGAAATTTTTATATTAATTGAAATCTAAAAAGAATACTAAGTTAAAATTATTAAATTAGGTTGATGAAAAAAAATTGGTTTTGAATTCCTTAAAATATCAAAAAATAACTAAAATTTCATTAAAATTAATTAAATAAATATCTTCAAAATATTGTAAAAATTTCCAATAATTAATATGGAACCACTATAAATTTGTTGGAATTCTTTATATTTACTTGACATATTAAAAAATTTTGGTCAAAATTTCATAAATTATATTGAAATAATTCAAATTCTTGTTTATATTCGTTAAATTAAACATATCATCTATCGAAATTAGTTCAATTTCCCTAATATAAACTAGAAATCATCCATAATTTAGACAGTGTTCTAATTAATGAGAAGAAATCTTTCACACATTGTGTGTAAATCCTCATATTTACGTGAAATCTTCAACGAGTTTTCCGAA
>NW_019724183.1:0-199 GCF_002891405.2 Cryptotermes secundus | reverse complement strand
TGTTAAAACATATTAGATAATATAGTAGTTAACAGAAATTTAAAGGAATTCCTTTATAGATTGAAACATTTTAAAATTTGTTTGAAATTCTTTATTTTAACTTGAAAAATCAGATAATTTTAGGTCGAATTATATTGTTTCGTTGAATTCTTTCAAAATTCAATAAAAATTTCTTAAGTTACATTCGAGTCGTTGAAAA
>NW_019724182.1:0-501 GCF_002891405.2 Cryptotermes secundus | reverse complement strand
AATGAACCCACAAGCACCAAGACTGAAAGCAAAAATTAAAATCCACAAAGCAGAGGCCCCAATCAGGCCGGTAATAAACAACACTAATGCATCCAGACATAAACTAGCTAAATATATACATCGAAGGCTAAACGATTGTCTACAATTAAAACACGAATACAACATCATCAACACAGCACAGTTTGCAGAAAATATAAGAAAATTAAACTAAATCCGGATCACAAATTATTGACAATGGATATTNATGGATATTAAGGGCCTCTACGTTAATATCCCGATCAACTATACACTCCTTGTAACTAATAAATTATTCAAGGATAACCACACGGACAGAAGCATTATAAAAGAAAGCATGTGCATACTTAGGACGATATTTAATCAAAATTATTTTCAATATAACGAAAAATTCTACAAACCAAGATCGGGCGTAGCCACGGGCTTACCTTTATCAAGTACTATGGCAGAAAATTTCCTACAAGTTCTAGAACAAAACAGAATAAA
>NW_019724181.1:0-1171 GCF_002891405.2 Cryptotermes secundus | reverse complement strand
AATTTCAGGCATCAGAAGACCAACCTTCCACGCCACATTCAGAATTGGTTGAATAACAGTCCGAATCTGTGTCTCATTTCAGCATTTTCCTTATGACGTCGTGGTGTATACGGATCTCTAGCAGTGCTAGCAGTGAATCTTTGTGCTTAGACCACGATAAGAAGCCATAAATCTTAACCTCGAGCCCACACATACAAAAATCTCATTCACGACTTCTCTGAACCCAATACTGCTTCATGATGTCATGGGTGGCTAACCTTATATTGCGATGTTTCAAAATCGTTACAAACACAATGGTTTGACTGCAATGAATGAACGAATTACCGATCTGGCAACACCATATTCCGAGAAGTAACTTCTGTGTTTATCTAACACATTAGGCAGCGAGGAATTTCAGACGTAAACAGTCGTGCATAGCGACATGTCCCATACGATAAATAAGCTACAACAAGAGATGATACCATTGAATGTTAAGTCACCACAAAGACTTACACTGCTAAAACGCATGGTGCAGAAAATGTATTACACTGCTAGAACGCATGGTGCAGAAAATGTATGAATTTCGGGAAATTTCATTTTGGGAATCAGTGTAAAAATTTTTTACAGATATTAAAATCTGTAAATTAGAATATCTGATTCTATATTCTTTCTACATTAAAGGAGCGTTCATTTCGTTCGTTTATCATAAAAAATGTAGAAATCACACCATTTTTAGAAACATGCTTACAATTTCATTGCTCTAGAAGGGCGGGCATTTAAATAAACTCCGTCCAGCTGCCCCTACCGGAAATTAAATGGCCCGTCCGATAAAGGTTAAATTTAACTTGCCTGTGAAATNCATTTCTAAAACCCTTATGATGCCATGAAAACATCTGGTGTCATGAAGTGTACAACTGCTTTACCTACTAACAAATGTGTAAAACTTCTGAAATAACTGCATAACTCTAGTCAGTTTTAATGCAGCAATTAAAAGTCCTCTATTACAAAACATGTCATAACCATAATGCAAACAGACCTTCCTTATTCTCATGACCTTCCATTATGGCATACTGTGGAACCTTCATTTAATATTCCATGATTTAGAATTTTCTCATGTACGAGTACCAATCATTTTTGATCCAAAGTCAGTAATCTCAGTGTGAAATCATTTCACATAAGATACTCCTCAGTT
>NW_019724180.1:0-1648 GCF_002891405.2 Cryptotermes secundus | reverse complement strand
GTAAAATTCAAGGAAATGCCATCAGCAGTGTTGGCAACATCAATTTAGGACAGACTGACCAATACTAAACATCATTTTCTTCCCGCTGCCCTGCAAGGCATACAAAAAGAAGATTTAACGGGACACCGCTGACTTTGGCAACGCTGCCATCAGATGGCAGCACCTTACAATCTTTTTTTTCTCCTATGACGTCCACCTCGATAATAAGCTTCACTCCTCGGCCGTTATAATCTGTGGCGTGCATCCTACGATTTTCACTTTCATTCAGTACTATCTAAAATGGCGGAACTAAAGAAACGGCGAGTTGAAGATGAGAAACGACAATAGCAGTCCACGTGGCAGGAAAGTTACTTTCTTGTTGATCATAACGGAAAACCACAGTGTGTTATTTGTTCTCAACTCTTAAGTGTTTCGAAGAGGTATAATGTGAGTAGACACTATACCAGCTTGCATAAATCAAAATACGACCAATACCAGGGAAGTGCCAGGCGTTGTTTCTTTAATGATTTGAAGCTGAAATTAACTAGACAGAAGAATATCTTTCAGCAACCATCAAACACTACTGGTTTGAAGGCATTTTATGAGGTATGTTTAGAGCTAGCTAAAAGTAAAATGTGTTTTAGGGATGGTGAGCTCATTAAAAAATGTGCTGTAAAAATGGCATCTTCATTTGCAGATAATAAGATGGCTAAAATTTTGAAATAGTGTCCTTGTCTCATCAGAGAGTAAGTAGAAGAATTAATGATATGGGTAGTGAAGTTTTAGGTACTTTCAAGGGCATTTTGAAAAAATGTGTATTTTACTCTATAGCTCTATATCAGGGGTCTCCAAACTTTTCGAACCGCGGGCCACATTAGGTAATTCAGCACTTTCGACGGGCCGGATAAAATGAGAAATTAATAACTCTAGGTATATGAGTTTTATTGAAAGCACAGAATTTCACAAACTAAATACAAAGTACGTGAGAATAAATTATCTTATATTAATGACAACAGACAGTAGCAGCAAATGCTCATATTTTCATCACAAATTATAATAAAACAATTAATGTGAATGATGGAATGTGCCATATATGCTGTGAAGAGACGCTAATTCCTGTGTGACATTAAGTTCATCGTCGACGACACAAAAGAATACTAATGGTTGAGAGGTATTAAAAATTCAGTTGATTCATCCAGCGCGAGAGAATACCGACTGAAACACTGTGCTTTGCCTACAATTTGTTGGACCNATTTCCCATATTTTCAATCCGACGAGCAACATTATTTGGAGCAAAACTTATCATTTTAAAAAGATTAAGTTTTTCGGGGCACAACTCAGTCACTGCTTCCATCATACACTCTTTGATGATATTGCCATCAGTGAATGGTTTTCCCTTTTTAGCCAACACATAAGTAACGTTATAGCTTACCAAGGTTAAGGCTTCATTTTCCGGTGTTGCTTTCGTAAATAAGTCTTGCTGAGAACACAGACGACGTAATGATTCAAATTTATCTGAACGCTGCTTTTCTTTGAATTGTGAAAACGTTGAAGCATGCTTCGTGTCATAGTGATGACGTATATTGTATTCTTTCAACACAGCAACATTATCTTTATATAACATACATACAGCTTTATCATTTGAATTCGATTGTATGAAAAAATATTA
>NW_019724179.1:0-795 GCF_002891405.2 Cryptotermes secundus | reverse complement strand
TTCGAAGGCAGCTAGTTCACCCACTCTGAGTGAACCTCTTGCTTCTCAAACATGGGTAACTGGCTACCATANACTGCACGGAGTTACGTCTTACAAACATCAAACCTACTCTACAAATTTACATCTCAGAGCCGCAAGAATGCATTTGTATGACATGCAACTTCAAACAGTTCACCATAGACTATCAGCTCTCACGACTTCCTTTATAAATCGGATTTGTATGTGTAACAGGCGAGAAAGGGCATGAAAAAGTAAAAAATGTGCACTCTACTACTAGTATCACACTCAGAATAGGCGCTGCGAAGTTTAGCAGAATCCCGAATAGAACCTGCAACAGCGGATATCACGAACAAAATAATTTCTCAAAATATGAGGAAACTGAATTTCTATCGAATGATTCCTTAAAGAATACCCACAACTTACACACTTCCATTAACAACGTTAAGTTTGGTACCTACGATACCAGAACTTCTTGCAGTTTATTGCGGGCACAATTCGTAACTCTCACCTTGTTTCACTGTGATCAACGCCGACTCTGAGCGTTACTGAGCCAACGCCCAAAACCTACAACGGAAATTTAAGATGACCGTAGGGATCAGTAGCGATCAGTAGGGATCGTTGGGATGTAGGTAACACCAACATGATTGCAGGCGAAATATGGTGAGCCGTAAACTGTTAGTTATTGTCGGTCAATTTGAAGCTTTTCACGTTTGTTATCACGAGTTCGTGTCTACCTGGAATATCACAGTCGTATTTAAAACTTTAACTGATGCATAACACAAGTGGAATACACAG